>NC_141095.1:33079984-33679984 GCF_041138505.1 Cibotium barometz | reverse complement strand
AAGGCTGTTCAGTTTTTGACAGTTTGCATTAATCATGAAAGGAATCGTGAGTCTCTTCGGGCACAGTCACTCCCAAAGATAAACAGAGAGTTTATGAATTACAGAGAGATGAGGGATTTTGGCCAGGTGCCATTGTAAAGCGGGATTCCAATGGTACAAGGGGAAATGAGTTCTCGCAGGACTCAATCAATGTAAATAGTTTTTCAGCAAATTTTCAGGGATTCTCCAGCTATGGATCACTGGTTTTTGTAAAAAGCAAAGACTTGAAGCGTGGCATGCAAAAACATATACAAAATGAACAAAAAGGTTTTGAGCAGTGTGGACTTTTGGGAAAGAATAAGTTTATTTCAGGGGTGCTTGATGAGGTGTCATTTATAGATACTATGGATGTGCTTTTTGATATGGGAAGAGCATGCTTACAGGGTGGAAATGAAATGATAAAGGTGTCATCTGTGGAGATGTATGATATAATCCAGGAATTTGAGGGGGTGGAATGTAAAAACATGAATTGTGAGATGGATGCTCATGTTGATACAAAGTACAAAACGGTTGCAAAGAAGGTGAAACCAGTTGCCTTGCCCTTGCCACCGGGAAGCAAGGAGAAGATAGATGAAGCTTCTATGCAGCCAAATCTTAGAGATCCGAAGAAAATTGGGCATAAATTTACTCAAGAAACTCTAAAAGAGCTGAAGATTGGTGAGAAGGATTTTCTGTTGCCAGTTGAAAGGGAATGCTTTGAGGAGATGCTTGTAAAACATGGGAAAGCTTTTGCCTTTCAGCCGCATGAGATAGGCTGTGTTGATCCAAGTGTAACAGCACCAATGGTGATCTTTACTGTTCCACATGTGCCCTGGAACCTGCGGCCAATTCCAGTACCAAAGGCTCTCTTGCCAAAGTTGATGGAATTACTAAAGGAAAAGATCAGGATGGGAATCTTGGAGCCTTCATGTGCCCCATATTCCAACAGATGGTTTACTGTACCAAAGAAAAATGGGACATTGCGCTTTATTCAAGACATGCAACCTGTAAACAAAGTCACAATCAGGAATGTGGGAGCACGTCCAATTGTGGATGAGTTTGCAGAAGCATTTGCAGGGAAAGCTATATACTCTATGGGTGATCTGTATTCGGGATATGATCAGTTCCAGCTGGATATGCAAAGCAGGGACTTGACCACAATGAGAACTCCTTTGGGATTAGTAAGGATGTGTACCTTACCACAGGGAGCCACTAACTCAGTGGCACATATGATGAATGGAATGAATAAAGTCTTACGGGACTTCATACCACAAAAAACTATGCCATTTTTGGATGATGTGCCAATAAAAGGCTGTGATGAGAAAGACAAAGATGGGAATTTAGATTCAAAGGGGTGCCGCAAGTTTGTGGCAAGTCATATAAAGGATTGTGACATGATTCTATCCAGGCTTGAAGAGGTGAATCTTACTTTATCTGGGCAGAAATCAGTGTTTGGAGTTGGTGAAGTGCTAATAGTGGGACATCTTTGTAGTACTAGTGGACGCCGACCTTGTCCAGCCAAAATAGATGCAATACAAAGAATGAAAGAGACATGCATTAATGTTACAGAGCTGAGGAGATTTCTTAGAGCATGTGTCTTTTATGTTATTTGGATCCCACATTATGCACATGTAGCAGATCCTCTTTATCAACTTTTGAGGAAAAATCAAAAATTTCTGTGGAGTGCAGTACATATTAAAGCTATGCGGAAGTTGAAAAATTTGCTCCAATCATCACCCACTTTGAGAAAGGCAGATTATGAGTGTGGCAGGCCTGTGATTGTTACAGTTGATACTAGTCCTACTGGGATAGGATGGGCAGTAGGGCAAGATGATGAGGATGATCATAGGTATGTAATTAGATTTGGAGCAAAGGTATTAAGCTTTCGGCAACGAAAGTATCCACAGATCAAGAGAGAATTATGGGGGATAGTCACTGCTCTAAAATGTGAAAAAGAATATCTTATTGGGGCATCTGTACTTGTGGAAACTGATTGCTTGCCACTTCTTGGGATGATAGCAAGTTGTACCACTCCAGATATTGCTATGCTTAGGTGGATTGCTTATATCAAGTCACTAAATCCTGAGTTTGAGCATATTGCGGGAAAAGATAATCCAGTTGCAGATATGCTATCAAGAGCCAGGTATGAAGATGAGAAAGAGATGATTAGTGACATTGATGATGTGGGTACAAAGTTCTATACTACAGCATATGCAAAAGGGGATCATATTTGCCTATCAAATGCACTTGAGTCTTTTATTGAGGAAATATATGAAGGAGATTGGTTGCTTATTGGTCAATATTTGAGTACTCTGACAAGGCAAGAGAATTGGTCTGACTCAGAATTTAAGAGGATCCGCAGAAAAGCATATGGTTACTTTCTAAAGGATGGGTATCTCTGGAAGCATCCTAAACAGAGGAATGCTATGCCACAGAGAGTCATATGTGATAAAGACACTCAAGGAAAGCTTGTGAAAGAATTCCATGAGAGTCTCTGGGCTGGGCATAGAAGTGTGTGGGCCACTTTTACCAAAATAAAGGAAAAATATTGGTGGAGAGGAATGTACAAGGATATTTCCCAATACGTGGAAACATGCATAGTATGCCAAATGTACTCAAATGTGCGGCATCGTGATGGCTTGCAACCAACCTACCCATCTGCCATGCACTACAAATGGGTAGTGGATCTAGTTACAATGCCTTTGGGAATTTGGCAGATGCGGTATATAGCACTTGCAAGAGAAGATTTGACAAATCAGGTAGAAGGGCGTGCTCTTAGAACAAAGAGTACGGAAACAGTATGCAAATTTCTCTTGGAAGATGTGATCTGCCGATATGGTTGTGTTGGAAAAATAACAGCTGATAGGGGTGAGCTAGATGTTGAAGAAGCAAGGGAATTCTTCTCTAGAATTGGTATCAAACTGTCTCTAACATGTGCTTACAATCCTGAGGGCAATGGGAAAAGTGAGCGAGGACATCCTCCAATCATTAAAGCTTTGGCTAAGGCATGCAGAGAAAGGATGAGAGAGTGGCCAAAGCTGCTACCATATGCCTTGTGGGCTGACCGTACAACTCATAGCTCAGTGACAGGATACATGCCTGCAGAATTAATGTATGGTGAGAAGCCAGTGATGCCAGTTGAAGAAGTAATTCTAACTTGGAATGCATTGCCCTGGGTGGAAGGATTGAGCAGAGATGACCTCCTTGCATTGCGAATAAGACAGTTGGAGAGGAGGCCTGAAGATGTAGAGCTTGCTAAAGCTCGCTTGAACGATGCAAATAAAGAAAGATTTGATAGTAGACACAGACTCCGGCCAAAACCTATTGAAGAAGGTGATTGGGTTCTAATGTATGATAGTAGCCTTGACAACCAATTCACTGTTCAAAGAAAATTTGCAAAAAGATGGTTTGGCCCTTACATTGTCAAGCATGTGCATGGAAATGCCACGTATACTCTGTGTGAGCTTGATGGAACAGAAGTAAAGAATCTTGTGGCTGGCAAAAGAATCAAGATATTTAAAAGAAGGCATGATGGTGATCCTTTTGATTCACAAGAGATTCAGGATGAGAAGCTTGACAGTGGTAGTATGGATATGATTGAAGAGGAAGAGGATAATCTTCCTGGAACTGTAGAAGATGAAGACGACATCCAGTTATATGTGGACCTTGATGATGATTTGGCACATACCAGAGGATGTGCAGGTTTAGAGGGGGTGGATGTCGTGCCATGGCACGTCTATGATGTGAAACCGTGCATGTGAGGCCATCAAATACACATCCAGATGCATGGGTTAAGTGCTATGACGAGTCATTATATGATGCCATGTACATATGTTTATATTGTAAATGAGGTTCAATAAGACGAGCTGAGGCTGAGCCACATCTAGGAGTTTTGTATATGAGTATGGAGGATGATGTTTTTGCTGTAACTCAGAGCTCATGGGCAAGTTAGAAGCATCCAGTTATATATGATGGCATGAGGGCATACCAATGCACAAAGGAATGCATTTATGAAGGCATGGAGAAATACTTGAATGAGCAATTGAGGATTCTATAAATCACATGGGCCGATATGATGATTTATAAACTATGAAGCTGTCAAGAGAAATGGAGGTTTAATGAACATCACAGTGCCGAGGAGTTCATTGAATGTTAGGGAAATGTGGAGATAGAAAACTGCACTTGGACTTCATGGATCATCATGTAGAGGTACATGTATCTTATGTATATCTAATATGGAGATAGAAAACATGGGCTTGTAAGCATGTTTTCATAGGTGTGAGAATGCTTTGGGAATCTTGTGGTTATGCCTTGCAACCTTAATGCTAAGGTTAAAAACAAAGCAATACGTGGCTAGCAACATACGTGGTGGGGTTTTCTAGATAACATGGAAGAAAACGCGAGCGCAGCCTTTGACATTGGAAACTCCCGCATCAATAGCTACAAAAGGTGGTAAGGGGGCCGAGTTCTCCGCGGAAAAAAGGAGAAAAGACCAGAGGCGACGGCGGCGAACGACTATGAGAAAATAAAATCTGCAGAGTTGAGGAACAGCGTCAAGATCTACCAGAGCTTTTAATCTCTTGAATACATAAACTGCTTGTGCTTTGTAGGTATTAGAATTAGAGGGTAAATCTAGTACTTCATAATGATGTAATTATGGGAAAAACCATTTTCGAAAATCAAGACTGAAGCGGCGCTGCTCCCGCGTTTCTTCTTCAAATAATCAACGTTGAAGCAACTTTTGAGACAAGCATAAATAAAAGAAAAACAATGTGTAAATCCACCCATTCAGATAAGCTTTTTTTTACTTTATTGGACTTGGGAAAAGGGTAAGACCCATAAATCCTTAAAGGATTTGAAATTGAGAAAGCTTGGTGAACAAGCTAATGGTTGTTTTTTTTTAGAACTTGAAGTTTTGTGGAAAAAGGTATCCTCTTAGCACATTCAAATCACGAGAATTTGGTCTATCTTCTGCTTGATTGAATTCTGGAAGCCATGAGCATGTTATGCCATCTTTTGCTTGTGAGATGTTAGAATATTAAGGCAGGTTTTCAGGTGAAAAATAGCATCATGATATAATGGTTTTGATGACACTGGATGTAAAGGATGTAACTGGTCACATGTATATTGGGAAAATTTGAAGGCCTTGTTATGCCTACATGTACTTCTTGGGAAATTTTGTGCTTGAGTTTCCTTGTTAGATTGGACATTCACTCTCACAGCTAGAAGTTTCATACTTTCCTGGCTGTACCGCACACGTCACGACAACGTGATATCCCGCAATGAAAGCTAGAGTGTATTGAGCTCCTTTGTCTGATGGAGAAGGAGTTACCTACCTCCTTTTTTGACATTCAAGTCCATGTTATGATCCATCTCGTTGAAGAGATAGAGATTGCTGGGACCGTGAGTACACGATGGATGTTCTGGGTTGAAAGGTACATGGGGGTATTGAAAGGATTTGTGCGCCAGCGAGCAAGACCCGAGGGATCCATGGCAGAGGGATGGTTGCTTCACGAGTGCATGTATTATCTATCCAAGTACTTGCAACATGTGGATAACGAAGCTCCTCTTGGTTGGAGAGAAGAACAATCAGACAACGAAACCACAGAGATGTTATGTGGGCAAGGGGTCCCACTAAAGATAAGTGCTGAGGAGAGGGAATCGCTTAGTACTTTTGTGGTGTATAACTCAGATTGCATGCAAAAATGGATTGACATGACAAAGAATGCAAAGAGAGAAACCGGAGAAGTAGGGCATCCAAAAAGGGTCGGAGTGCACCTCCAACGATGAGCCTAGAATGGTTGAATACACATATCAAAGAGATGCGAGGGCAGGGGTTTGAAATCTTACGAGAAGAGTTTGAGCTTAGCCTAGGATGCGACACCATGGTAAGTTACTCCAATGTTATATTTTAATTTGAATAATACTACATGTTTTTCTAGATTCTAACCATACATGTTCATGTGGTTTCCATGTGGTTTTAGGTCCGAGCTCACAGCAACATGTGGGTGTGTGGTCAGCATCTCCGCGTCAAGAGCATTGATGATCTTCGTGTTACTTAGGACTCTTGCATCGTTGCGTCCTTTCATCAACTCTCTCGTGCAAGTGCTTGTGACACAAATTTGATTGAGGATGAGCTCGGCTACGTAGGGGATCTGGAGGGCATATACGAAATTAACTATCGTGTTATGAAACAGGTACGCATGATTCGTTTCAAAATATTATGCAAACCAAATGATTGAAATATTCAACATCTTTGAGTAACAAGTTTATATACATCATAATATTGCAGGGAATTTTGAAGGTGCGTTGGTTTCGAGCGGAGTACAAAGGAAAAAGGGCCACCTTGAGGCACGAACAAAGCGGCTTCTGGTCCGTTGACTCATCGAAGCTCCTACGAGCAACCAAAGAGCCCTATCTCTTCCCGATGCATGCGCAACAAGCTTTCTTTTACAAAAATCCAACTGGCAATCCATGGTGGCAAATTGTTCATGTGAACCCTAGAAGCCGAAGATTGTTTGATACCACCTTTTCTACTGAGCGTGAAAATACACCACACAACAATGACCTCTACAAAGCCCGACAATACACCAGACACAACAATGACCTCTATATCACATGGGCAAGGAGATACAATTCTTCGCATTAGAGAAGCAAATTTGATTTCACAAACAAATGTCACACCACCCTCAACGGATGATGAAGGGGATGATCTAGGTAAAGATTTATCGGATGATCTAGGAGAAGATCTACAGGAGGCTGACATTGAGCAAATCTCAGAATCCACCTCGAACAATGCTCCACTCCCTGATGGACTCGGCATATGCCTAACAGAGATGGAACTTCAAGAGGCTATGGTGGCTGACACAACGACGAGGTGTTCTTAGAGATTGATATCTTTGGCGAGGCATAGTTTCCAATTGTTCATAAACAGCTTGGCTCATCAATTCAAAAGAAAATGGTAATGTGTTTCTATCTCGATGTCCTTTTTTTTCATCGCTTGTTTTGATTGTACATGATACTAACTATAGGGTGGAGCCTCTTGGTCTTAGAGTGGCCTTATGCTACTACTTAGGGGTTCGATTCCCCTTAGGCTCGTGTTCTATAGTCATGAGTCCATGTACTATGCGTGTGTGTGGCAAAAGTGTTGTGAAAAGAGCTAATCATGAAGCTAATGCACAATGAGCAACTGACGTGGCTGATGATGTAACTGACGATGTTGAGGTGGCATCAAGAGGTGAGGTGGCAAATTAGCAACATCTAGTTAGGGTGTGCAAGCATCTAGTTAGCAAGGCTGGAGTTGAGAGGTTTCCGAGACAAGTAGGGGGAGAGAGGGTATAAAACTGCTCATATCCTTTATACCTGCTTTATGCCAGAAAGAACTCGCTTCTGCCAGAAGAAGCTGGCCTTTTTGACCAGTACAACTGCCCTTTTCCTCAGATGGCGAGGAAGAGCAATGCACAAAAAGAAGAATTGGTGGGCTGATTTGTGTGTGTGTAAGTGCGAGAGTATGTGAACTTTCTAGAGAACGTTTCAGGTGTTTGACATTCCAAACTTTCTTTATTTAATTTAACAATAATTCAACCATATTACTCAGAGAAAGAAGTAGACTTGAATAACATAGCAAAGCAAATAATTGTACCGTGCATTGTTCCGTCGATTCTTTAGAACCATTTGCATCTCATGCAATACAGCGGTCTTGTCCCAACCAACGCCGAACTCCTGCGCGAGAATTGCCAACACATATTTCTTGTCATTATCATCTTGATCCCTACAATTTGAAAAAAAAGTCACTTTAGTTAGATTTATCATTTGATATCAATGTATACAGAGATTTTAAAAAATACATGAAAGAATTAGTGGATGTGTATCTTGGGCATGTATGTGTGCACGAGCTCTCTCAAGCGGGCGACAGAAAAGTGCCCCACCGTCTCCATACTGCACTCGCCCACTCTGATCCACCTAAATGCTAATGGGCATCATGCCCGATAGCATGCAAAACTCCGAGGTGGCAGGTGGAGGTGCAGAAGGAGGCACACATAGTGAAGGGACTGGTGATGGTGATGACTGACTACTACTACTGCACAAAAAACACATATAATTTTTAAGATTCATTTTGGATGGTTTCATGAAAATTACACCTAGACACGGAGTAGATTAATGCATACCTCGAATGGCGGTGCCTCTGTGCCAAGGGAGTGCCCTCGGCCTGTGTCAAAGCACTGGGGCCCGGCGTCTACTACACCTGCGTTTGCACCAAAAGCGTATGCACAGGTAGGGGTGTGCCGCCACCTCTGGGAATAGGATCCCTTGAAGAGCCCTCCCCAAAGGCTACTGGCCGTACTAGTGTCGAGAGGTGAGTGATGATTAACTCAAGCTGGGGTACAGTCATGGCAGCGTACTCAATCATATCCTCCTGGATGGACTCTCTGTCTACCGCCATTTGTCTCAAGATCCTCTTGATGACCATCAAGAGGGGAGCCTTTTCTTGCTCAGCCATAGCTATTTCAAGGAAAAGAAATTGTAGTCAACTCATGAGAAAGAGAGAGCCAATAGAGATCATGTGTAAAGGACAACACAGTTCTGTGCTTGGGCAAGAACTAAGGAAGTGCTGAAAAAGCCAGCAAGTACACGTCAACTTTTTTCTCAGAGGAAAAGTCGTGAAACCAAGGTGCACAGAGGCCAGCCAAAAGCTACTCTGCCTCCAGGTTATGCTCAAGTGATGCATGGACTGCCCCTTTTATGTTCCCCTGCTACTCTCGCTTTTATCTACAATATGCTCTAAAAATAACAAGCATGTATTCTTAAAAAAACGCAGCTCTTTAGATCCCCACGCCTCAGCTGCCATGGTTGAGCCTGATGCTCATCATGTACATGATGTACATAGACTTCATGTTTACCATGTCCAAGAAGTACATGGTCTTCTTCCTTGCGCTCGAGCACTATAGCTGCTCTAGGTTCCAATTGTGCAAGATGCACCATGTGTACATGCTCTCTCTCAGTTCCATGTGTGCTGGCCCTTCATCCTATATAAAAGATGTCACCAACCTGTATTAATCAAATTTAATACATACATTAAGGACAATTACCAGAAGAACCATGGTGGATGGACACCAAAAGCTCCTAAGCTATTTAGTGAGAGGTAGTCCTAAAGATATTGTAAGGCTCTGATATGAGCACAAGTACAGCGAGATGGTATGGCTACAAGTAGCTAGTGAAGGATAGATAAGTTCAATACCAGCCAGCTGTGGATTGCTATGGATTAACTCCTCGCAGATTGCTGTGGATTAACTCTTCTACAATTTCCTAAGTATGGAAACCTAAAGGCCACTAAGGCAGCCCATGTCCCTAAGGCATATGATAGAGAGAGAGACAGAGACAGAGACAGAGAGCATAAGGGCTGGGGCTGCGTGTTAGAGCTAGATCTAGCCTACAAAGGAAATCGCACACCAAAATTGGCTAAGGTCATTTATATCAGCCAGGGATTTCACTGACGTAAACGAGAACATGTGAACATGTTAATAACATATATTAATAACACAAAAAATCTTGTGATCACATGTTATATTCACAAAGCTTTCACAAGGGCCTAAAAAAAGTATCTTTGTCGGGCATAAAAATCTTCTTAGGTGGCCATTGACCTGCTATTATATGAAGATGGTAACATGAGAACATGTGAATAGCTTATTCCCATGTGTAGCCAAGCTTTTAAGGGGTTCCCAAATGGCAAGTGACCTGTTATTTTGTGAACGGTAACATGAGAACATGTGAATAACTTGTTCACATGTGTTATTATCACAAAAAATCTTGTGATCACGTGAATATTAAATCCCTGATATCAGCAGAAAGGCACATGCCAAAAGTGAATCGCAGCTCTAAAAGTGAGGAGAAAGGCTCCTTTTGCTCAGTGCAAAAGGAAGGAGGCCATCCAAGCTGAGAATCGCCTTTAGACACCCCCCAGGCGGCTGACCCCCCGAAGCCGTGCCCTCACGCCCCCCCGGCCGGCCCCCCGCGGAGCCGTGCCTGAACACCCCCCGGCCGGCCCCCTAGAGCCGTGCCCAAACACCCTCCCCGGCGGATGTTCCCCCGGAGCCGTGCCCGAACACCCCCCGGCCGTCCTGAACACCCCCCGGCCGTCCTGAACACCCCCCGGCCAGCCGGCCCCCCGGAGCCGTGCCCTCATGCCCCCCGGCCCCCGCGGTGCCGTGACCGAACACCCTCCCCCGGCCCCCGCGGTGCCGTGCCCGAACACGCTCCCCGGCCCCCGCGGTGCCGTGCCCGAACACCCCCCCCGG
Organism: Cibotium barometz; assembly: GCF_041138505.1. Taxonomy (NCBI): domain Eukaryota; kingdom Viridiplantae; phylum Streptophyta; class Polypodiopsida; order Cyatheales; family Cibotiaceae; genus Cibotium; species Cibotium barometz. The sequence goes on along the minus strand of NC_141095.1, from coordinate 33,669,671 downwards.
TCGGCCCCCGTCGGTCGGCCCCCGCCGCGGTGCTGTGCCCTGAACACCCTCCCCCGGCCCCCACGGAGCTGTGCCGTGCCGTCACCTCGGTGAGCCTGAACACCCTCCTCGGCCCCCGTGGTGCCGTGCCCGAACACCCCCCAGAGCTGTGCCCTCACGCCCCCCCTCGGCCGGCCCCCCCCGGAGCCGTGCCCCCCCGTGCCCTCACACCCCGGAGCCGTGCCCCCCCCGTGCCCTCACACCCCGGTGCCGTGCCCTCACGACCCCCCAACCGGCCCCCCCGAGCCGTGCCCTCACGCCCCCGGCCCCCACGGTGCCGTGCCCGAACACCCTCCCCGGCCCCGGAGCCGTGCCCGCACGCCCCCGGCCCCCGCGGTGCCGTGCCCGAACACCCTCCCCGGCCCCCACCGGAGCCGTGCCCTCACGCCCCCCCACCCCCCCCGCAGTGCCGTGCCGTCGTGCCCCCCCTCGTGCCGCGCGGTGCCGTCATGCTCCGCAGCCCCCCCTCCTCGTGCCGCGCGGTGCCGTCACGCCCCGCCGCAGCCCCCCCGGGCCGTGCCGTTGCGCCCACGCAGCCTGCCCCCCTGCCGCCGGTGCCGTGCCGTCATGCCCCGCAGCCCGCACCCCCCCCCGGCGGTGCCGTGCCGTCGCGCCCCCGCAGCCCCCCTCGTGCCGCGCGGTGCCGTCATGCCTGCCCCGCAGCCCGCAGAAGTAATCATGAGAACTGGGTTTAACTGTGCGGAAGCGATTAACATGATGTCTGACTGAATGACTAATGGAATGAACATGATCTAAGGCTGGTTACCGTGTAACACTCTGATACCAATGTGACATGTGAGGCTTCGACCGTAGTAATCACAACCTTAGTCTAACTAAACTGCACTTAATGATGTTTAAGAGATAGACAAATATGTGTGAATGCAATGCAGCTATATTAGATGATGAATGCGGTTAGAATGAGATCCAAAGGGATCTATGCTGTCCTAGATGATGTCTACCCCTGGAAGAGAGGGAAACATGCTGAATAATGATGAAGGATGGCTAAAAGATGGCTGTCCTGACTCCAATGCTGAGTTCCACCACTTGTATGCTGGTATCCCTCTATGTAGGAGTTGGGAAGATGGCTGAATATGCTAATGTGTGGATGCGCTGGTGTTCCCAACCCTCTTGGTGTAGAAACGCAGAAGGAACACACTGTTGGATGCTGAACTGTATCCCCCTTTGCTCCTAGCAAGGAAAACGCTGAAGAGATCCAGATGTCTATGCTGAAATGATGTGTTTCTTTATATATGGGGAATTGGTGCTGGTCGGCCACCTTGGCTGAAGTCGGCCAGCTCTGAATATGCTCAGGACTGCCATTTAAATGCCATAAATGCTTTAAAGGCTGGTCAGCTGACTTGAATGCTGTCAGCTGCCTCCACAATCTACGGTACAAAAAGGTACATGTCTGCAGCCCTTGGCTGCCTTCTTGAAAAGGTGATAACACCCCAAAATTCAGTCCCAAACTAGGACTCCTACTGACTCAAACCCCTAGTGGGCTGAATGATTAAAAACAAGGAGCACTTGGGCTATTTATAGCCCCTTTAAATGCATGGGGAACTGGCCGACTGCTGGTCCCCCAGTTCATAAATTTATTAATGCTCTTTTAAACACAGTCGACGACTGGATCACTCCTGCGCATGCTGCTGCCCGACTGCTTTCGAGTCCACACACACCCTAGCGCCTGCTTGCTGCCTCTATGTACTGGTTCGGTCGACCATGGCTATGGGCAGCCGACACCTTCTGCAACCAGCCTACTCATCTCTTGTCCTGTTGATGTCAGCCATGATAGTCCTTTCTGGAACCAGCCGACTGCTTCTTGCTCCAAGTACTGCTCCATGTCCACCTCAGATGTTACACCTGAAGCTCCTACACTCTGGTTCTACCTATCTTCTACTGGTTCATACTCTTTATCTAGTTGCCTTTTTTGGATCTAGCCCTGAGAATGTCCATGGCATCTATGATGCACATGACATCCCCCTCTGCTAAACTTGATGACGGGAATCCAACCTGCTCTTGGATGACTGTCATCATCCCAATCCTGTCCCGAAGTCCATCTGTCATCATCCATTCCTGGCAAACCTTTTTCTCTGAAAACCCAGCCTGTTCTCCAAACCACTCTGTCTCTGATGAAGATCTATGCATCTGGTCTTCCTCCAGTCCACAATCCATTCCTGCCCTGACTCTGAACACGATCTTGGTCTTCATTCCTGGAATTGAGTCTGGCACTCTCACATCACCCTTGGAGGATCAACCTCCCTTGGGACCGTTACCTGAGAACCTATCTGGCTCACGGAACTGCCATCCCCATTTGGCACTGTGGAACATCACCAACAAACCTCCTAGGAGTTCTTCCCGATCTGTGTTCTCACCTAGGGCTTCGAATCCGTGTACTTTCCTGTACCTTGGACCTGTACACCATCATCCAAGGTACTTTCCTGTACCTTGGACCTGTACACCATCATCTGGGATTGATTCAGTTTTTAGCTTTGCTGAGCCTGATGCTCTGATACCAATGTAACACATGGAAGCTCTGGGTAGTCTTCTTTTAGCCCTAAACACTCTTGGAAACCATCTGATGCAAAAACGCACCATTTGATGCAAAAACGCAGATATAGAGAGAGAGTAGAGAGAGAGAGAAGTGCTAGAAATTCAGTATAATCTATGGTACAAAAAGGTACATGTCTGTAGCCCTTGGCTGCCATCTTGAAAAGGTGATAACACCCCAAAATTCAGTCCCAAACTAGGACTCCTACTGACTCAAACCCCTAGTGGGCTGAATGATTAAAAACAAGGAGCACTTGGGCTATTTATAGCCCCTTTAAATGCATGGGGAACTGCCCCGACTGCTGCTGGTCAGCCATTACATAAATTTATTAATGCTCTTTTAAACACAGTCGACTGGATCACTCCTGCGCATGCTGCTGCTCGGCTGCTTTCCAGTCCACACACACCCTAGCGCCTGCTGCCTCTATGTACTGGTTCAGCCAACCATGGCTATGGGCAGCCAACACCTTCTGCAACCAGCCTACTCATCTCTTGTCTTGCTGATGTCAGCCCCGACAGTCCTTTCTAGAACCAGCCGATTGCTTCTTGCTCCAAGTCCTACTCCATGTCCATCTCAGATGTTAGACCTGAAGCTCCTACACTCTGGTTCTACCTATCTTCTACTGGTTCATACTCTTTATTTGGTTGCCTTTTCTGGATCTAGCCCTGAGAATGTCCATGGCATCTATGATGCACATGACAAGTGGTAGCAGGGGGTGCAAACAGTTTTTGAAAATAAGAAAAGCATTCATGTTGGAGCTCTCAGAAAGACAGAGTCCATTCACCATCCAGTTTACGGACTCTGAGGCAAGAGGTCTTCCTCCTGTAAGCATGCAACCCTTGAAAGAAAGATTTTGAAGAGCAGCCTTTATCCATGAATTGAGTCATCCTTGCCCGAACCTGCCACTTGGCCAATTTCCGTTGGTCAATAGCTTGCAAGAGAGCTGTTGACTGAGAGAGAGTGTCCACTTGTTGAGAGGAGAGGGGCTACAATTGGGAATGTGCAGACAAGGACTGAACTACTGCTTTGGCATGCTGAACTTTAGCTCGCCAGTCAGGCATGAAATTACTCCCATATTCATAAATAGCATGCTGAAGCCTGTCCACAAGGCGTTGCCATGCAAAATTACAGTCATAATGGACATGGGCTGTAAGAGGAATTATGGCATATCGGATCAATTGTTGAAATTGTGCATGCTGCAGGTATCCTTTATTGTTATGTTTCATCCGAATGGAATGTAAAGGCATGTCATCCCAGGGCTGCCAAACTGAATATTCAGCCATAAAGGAGCATGGTCAAAGAGACCAAGAGAGTGATCAACCTCAATATGAAGACTGAAATCTGTATATTGTTGAGCATGCAGTAAATACCATCTATCCAAGCGAGCCCAGTAGTTAGTAAAGGCATTATGATGATAGGTGTAGCCCACTATTCCAGTGTGCATGGCTGTCCATAAATCTTGTGCATGTGTCGTGGTAAGTAACTCCTCCCATGATCGCTTTTCAGAAGGGATCATATGAGATCTATGAGTAGTGTTGTCTGATGGCATGGGAGAGTTATTAAAGTCTCCACCAAGAAGAGCACAAGATTGCCATGGGTAAGAAGCAATTGTGACATGTGAGGCTTCGACCATAGTAATCACAACCTTAGTCTAACTAAACTGCACTTAGTGATGTTTAAGAGATAGACAAATATGTGTCAATGCAACGCAGCTATATTAGATGATGAATGCGGTTACAATGAGATCCAAAGGGATCTATGTGGTCCTAGATGATGTCTACCCCTGGAAGACAGGGAAACATGCTGAATAATGATGAAGGATGGCTGAAAGATGGCTTTCCTGACTCCAATGCTGAGTTCCACCACTTGTATGCTGGTATCCCTCTATGTAGGAGTTGGGAAGATGGCTGAATATGCTGATACGTGGATGCGTTGCTATTCTGAGCCCTCTTGGTGTAGAAACGCTGAAGGAACACACTATTGGATGCTGAACTGTATCCCCCTTTGCTCCTAAGAAGGAAAACGCTGAAGAGATCCAGATGTCTATGCTAAAATGATGCATTTCTTTATATATGGGGAATTGGTGCTAGTTGGCCAACTTGGCTGCAGCCAATCGGCCAGCTCTGAATATGCTCACGACTGCCATTTAAATGCCGACTACCATTTACATGCCATAAATGCTTTAAAGGCTAGTCGGCTGACTTGAATGCTGTCGGGCGGCTGCCTCCACAAGCCCCAATGCTTTTGTCTAGATGGTTAATATGATGCTACAATGCTGAATCCAACCCATACCATGTGGTACATGCTAAAAACATTCATTTAAATGTCCATAAAATGCCTGATAAATCCTGATTAAATGCATGATGATGCCATGCCATAAAATAATGCCATGTCACTGTACACCTGAATGGTGTGCACGTGACATTCCCCGCTGCTAAACTGTTGCTGGGTGGTATACTTGGCAACCTTCGACTCCTCTGTGATCCTTCTCCTCTGAACCGCTGCCCCCTTCTGTCTTCTGCTGCCAGGACTGAGGTCGTCTATAGGAGTGAAATCCTTTGAGCCAAGACTCTATATACTACGGGAACTGAATGGCAAATGCTGCTAAAACTGCTTGGAAATACCTGAGTCACCCCTGACCTGCCTGTGGAAACCTTTCACCTACCATCTCCATCGTTCTTGAAGATCTGAACCTCCTGAGGCAATGTTGGAGCAAACTTCCATCTTCTGTGGAAGAGAAACCCCCTGCTGCTGCCAGTTGAAGCCCAAAACTTATGTCCTCCTGAAGCTCTGAACCTCCTGAGGCGATGTTGGAGCAAACTTCCGTCTTCTGTGGAAGAGAAACCCCCTGCTCTGCTGCCAGTTGAAGCCCAAAAACTTATGTCCTCCTTTGATGATGGATGTCATTCTTTCCCAGAGAGTTCATGGGCAAACATGTATGCCTTGCAGATGCAAGATGGACTACTAAGATGACTACTAAGATATCTGCTATGCAAACCATGTGCATGTTGAAATATACAAGTGAATAGGGTGTGTGTGGGAACAAGCTCTTGGATAGAGGCTGTAAAAGAGGAGATGTAATTGTGAAAGAACCTGTGAAAAGGTTAGAGGAATCTACTGGGAGAGAATAATGGGTAGCATGAGGGAATTTAGGAGTGTGGAGATATTCTGGGAGATATTCAGGGAAAAGAGAAGAGGTGGAGAGAATCAGGCAAAAGGTGGAGATATTCAGGGAGTGAATCATGGAGAAATCAATGGGATTTGATGCTTGATGTAAACTCTATAAATTGAGGCATAGCCCTAATGAGAATTTGCTGGTTTTTGAGTATCCATGCCTACATTAATCTATCTGCTAATTATTCACTAATTACGTCTTAATCATTTCTTAATCACTTTGTTAATCATGTTTATTCTAGTGTATGATCCACCATAGCTCATCATTATGCTCAAATTTCAACATGGTATCAGAGCCATGCCTAGAATCAACCAGATTTATGAGCCCATTAGTGAATTAATTAGGATTAGTAAAATAATTAGCAAAAAATCAATTTTTTAGTAAGCTTTCACTCTTCCCCTTCACCCCCAGCCAGTGGAGGGTCTCTAGCATCTAGCACAGTTAAAATTAGGTCTTGTGCTTCTAACACAAGCTAGCTAAGGTCCTTGGCTTCAAGCCTATCAAGAAAACGCAGCAAACCGCCGGCGGGTTCAGGAGATCTACGCGTTTTTTCAAGCGCTGAATTTTCTGAGTATTCTGCAGATCTTGAGCTCCTCAAATCAAATTGAGCTAAATCCTCTTAGCCCCGGGGGTTTTCAAGCATGCTCTACAAGCTGGTGAAGACAGAAATCAATTTCATCAAGTCTACAGAGAGATCAGAGCTCTTCATCAAATCTGCAGGTGACTTTGGTAAAACAGAGATTAAGCTTTCATTATTTGGTCAAATCTTGTGTTTCTTGGCTTAATCCTCTACTAGACTCATTGCTATTGATTCCTTTGAAAGCATTTGAGCTCATTTGAAGTGGAAGGCACCAGATCTGAGCTCCCCGCATACTCTGTTTTCTGCACACAAACCAGAGCATTAATTTGCTAATCAGTGATTAATCAGTGCTAATCACTGTACTTTGGTGCAATTGAGGGTTCAAATTAACCATTAGGTATCTGATACAGATCCCTAAAGCTTCAGATTGCAAATCGGAGTTGGTTTGATACTCCAACCATCCCGTACAAATTGGTTACCCTTAATTTAGTGTAATTTCTGGAAAATTGTGCTGATAAAATTTGTGAAAATCAACATTTTGCATTTAACCCTTGGTTAATGCCTGTAAATCTCATTCAAATTCAAGATTATTCACAGCCAGAGTTGCATTTGAAATGTGCATGAGAATGAATGCTATATGCATTATGTATTTGGCACATTGCATCAATGTAAAAATGGGAACAGACACTGCCCTTGTCCAGATTAAGACAAGAGGTAAGACCTCCCGCATAAATTTGGGTTTGCATTGCATAATGATACAAAATAAACATAAAAAGCCCAAAGGAACTGTCAGCAAAACATTGAAACATGTTGCTCACATGGAGCAAAATGACCTGACGGACGAGCTCATGGCCCCAGCCATGGAAGAAGAAGAATATCTCTTCCCAAGAAGAGGATCCACACCAAGAAGATCTAAAGGAAGACATGGACATGAGAAGAGAAGCTGCCACAAGAAGAGAAGCTACCCCGAGAAGACTGAAAGAAGAGACGGACACATGGAGAGATGCTGCCACGAGAAGAAGACTGAAGACAAGAGAAGATGTGAGGCTCCAAAGAGTGAGGAGCCATGTGAAAATCTTTGAGAGAGAGAGAGAGAGAGAGAGAGAGAGAGAGAGACCCCACAACCCAATGTAACCTGCCCCAATAAAGTAAAACCACCTCTGAGCCACCGATGATGTAGGCCACGTGGTAGATGTATGTGTGAGCACTTTAGTCAAGGTCGCGGGCACTTATAGTAGCCTTGGACACATAGAGAGAGAGTGTGTCAAGGACTTAGAGTTTAGGGACTTGAGGCACTGGTCGCGGACTGTCAAGTAAGAAAGAAACTTGATACAGGGTCCAGGTGTGCTGAGATAACTTGAGGGGAGGAGTAGACACTGGTCGCGGACTTCCAAGTAAGGGGAGGCAAACTTGGTATAGGGTCTAGGTGTACTAGGAGTATTCACTTGAGGGGAGGTGTTGAAATATACAAGTGAATAGGGTGTGTGTGGGAACAAGCTCTTGGATAGAGGCTGTAAAAGAGGAGATGTAATTGTGAAAGAACCTATGAAAAGGTTAGAGGAATCTACTGGGAGAGAATAATGGGTAGCATGAGGGAATTTAGGAGTGTGGAGATATTCTGGGAGATATTCAGGGAAAAGAGAAGAGGTGGAGAGAATCAAGCAAAAGGTGGAGATATTCAGGGAGTGAATCATGGAGAAATCAATGGGATTTGATGCTTGATGTAAACTCTATAAATTGAGGCATAGCCCTAATGAGAATTTGCTGGTTTTTGAGTATCCATGCCTACATTAATCTATCTGCTAATTATTCACTAATTACATCTTAATCATTTCTTAATCACTTTGTTAATCATGTTGATTCTAGTGTATGATCCACCATAGCTCATCATTATGCTCAAATTTCAACAGTGCAACCCTATATGCTGTGCAAGAATGCAGATGGATGGGTTACTAATGCATACCTAAGGGAAAATCCCTAAGGGTGGCCTGCAAGATTTTGAGAACTAGGTTTAACTCTGCGGAAGCGATTAACATGATGTTTGACTGAATGACTCATGGAATGAACATTATCTAAGGTTGGTTACCCTATAACACTCTGATACCAATGTGGCATGTGAGGCTTCGACCGTAGTAATCACAACCTTAGTCTAACTAGACTACACTTAATGATGTTTAAGAGATAGACAAATATGTGTCAATGCAATGCATCTATATTAGATGATGAATGCGGTTACAATGAGATCCAAAGGCATCTATCCTATCCTAGATGATGTCTACCCCTGGAAGAGAGGGAAACATGCTGAATAATGATGAAGGATGGCTGAAAGATGGCTATCCTGACTCTAATGCTGAGTTCCACCACTGTATGCTGGTATCCCTCTACGTAGGAGTTAGGAAGATGGCTAAATATGCTGATGCATGGATGCGCTGCTGTTCCCAGCCCTCTTGGTGTAGAAACGCTGAAGGAACACACTGTTGGATGCTGAACTGTATCCCCCTTTGCTCCTAGGAAGGAAAACGCTGAAGCGATCCAGATGTCTATGCTGAAATGATGCGTTTCTTTATATATGGGGAATTGGTGCTGGTCGGCCAGCTTGGCTGCGTCGGCCAGCTCTGAATATGCTCACGACTGCCATTTAAATGCCATAAATGCTTTAAAGGCTGGTCGGCTGACTTGAATGCTGTCTGCTGCCTCCACAAGCCCCAATGCTTTTGTCTCGATGCTACAATGCTGAATCCAACCCATACCATGTGGTACATGCTGAAAACATTCATTTAAATGTCAATAAAATGCGTGATAAATCCTAATTAAGTGCGTGATGATGCCATGCCATAAAATAATGCCATGTCACTGTACACCTGAATGGTGTGCACGTGACATTCCCCGCTGCTGCTAAACTGTTGCTGGGTGGTATACCTGGCAACCTTCGACTCCTCTGTGATCCTTCTCCTCCGAACTGCTGCCCCCTTCTGTCTTCTGCTGCCGAGACTGAGGTCATCTGCAGGAGTGAAATCCTTTGAGCCAAGACTCTATATACTACAGGAACTGAATGGCAAATGCTGCTAAAAGTGCTTGGAAATACCTGAGTCACCCCTGACTTGCCTGTGGAAACCTTTCATCTACCATCTACATCGTTCCTGAAGCTCTGAACCTCTTGAGGCGATGTTGGAGCAAACTTTCATTTTTTGTGGAAGAGAAACCCCCTGCTGTCTGCTGTCTGCCAGTTGAAGCCCAAAACTTATGTCCTCCTTTGATGATGGATGTCATTCTTTCCCAGAGAGTTCATGGGCAAACATGTATGCCTTGTTGTAGATGCAAGATGGACTGCTAAGATGACTGCTAAGATATATGCTATGCAAACCATGTGCAACCCTATATGCTGTGCAAGAATGCAGATGGATGGGTTACTAATGCATACCTAAGGGAAAATCCCTAAGGGTGGCCTGCAAGATTTTGAGAACTGGGTTTATCTCTGCGGAAGCGATTAACATGATGTCTGACTGAATGACTAATGGAATGAACATGATCTAAGGCTGGTTACCCTGTAACGCTCTGATACCAATGTGGCATGTGAGGCTTCGACCGTAGTAATCACAACCTTAGTCTAACTAAACTACACTTAATGATGTTTAAGAGATAGACAAATATGTGTCAATGCAATGCAGTTATATTAGATGATGAATGCGGTTACAATGAGATCCAAAGGGATCTATGCTGTCCTGGAAGAGAGGGAAACATGTTGAATAATGATGAAGGATGGCTGAAAGATGGCTATCCTGACTCCAATGCTGAGTTCCACCACGTGTATGCTGGTATCCCTCTATGTAGGAGTTGGGAAGATGGCTGAATATGCTCATGCGTGGATGCGCTGTTGTTCCCAACCCTCTTGGTGTAGAAACGCTGAAGGAACACACTGTTGGATGCTGAACTGTATCCCCCTTTGCTCCTAGGAAGGAAAACGCTGAAGAGATCTAGATGTCTATGCTGAAATGATGCGTTTCTTTACATATGGGGAATTGGTGCTGGTCGGCCAGCTTGGCTGCAGTCGCGGCCAGCTCTGAATATGCTCACGACTACCATTTAAATGCCATAAATGCTTTAAAGGCTGGTCGGCTGACTTGAATGCTGTCGGCTACCTCCACAAGCCCCAATGCTTTTGTCTAGATGGTTAGTATGATGCTACAATGCTGAATCCAACCCATACCATGTGGTACATGCTAAAAACATTCATTTAAATGTCCATAAAATGCCTGATAAATCTTGATTAAATGCCTGATGATGCCATGCCATAAAATAATGCCATGTCACTGTACACCTGAATGGTGTGCACGTGACAGCGATGGCATGCCACATGGAAGCTCTAGAAGCAGAAGTTTGCGAGGCATAAACAGAGGCAAATTTTCAAATATCACCATTGACATCACATTGAATCACCATCCATCTGCCATCACAATCATTGAAGGCAAGCTGGGGCTGCAGTTCATGTCTGACCAATATGCAAAGACCCGAGAAATGCTTAGTACCTGCATAGTGGATATCATAGCCCCCAAAATAGCCAAAGAGAATTAGCATGTGAATGAATCCATGGTGATGGCTGGAGGAAAGAGTATGTCATCCTAACCGTTAGGTCAGAAAGAATAACAGGATGAGAATTTGAGCCCACCGGGTGTAACTGCTAATCCTGTAATCTCTCCCTGTTAGATAAAGGAGGGATGGGAAGAAAAGGCTACAGCAAGTCACCAATTTTCTTCCAAATGAACCTGTGATGCATGGCTAGTGGATAGGAAGCCATAGCCCGAGGGAAGGAAAGCATTTGACCAGTAGCATCAACAACATCATTTATGCACCTAATCCCCAATTTGCTGAGATTGTATGCCCGAATCGGCTCTTGCAGGGCCAATGGAGAATCAAAAACAGCACTCCAGTAAATGCTTTCCTGCTGAAGGGAGTTGGCATGAGACAAAAGGAAGGGTGCCCAATGAGCATGCGAAAGGACCTATTTCCAATCGCAAAATAAGTGAAGTGGTAAAAGGGCAGCCCGGGATAAAACCTACAAATCTGCCCAAAATGACCTCCCAGTGATCAGTGATCCTTGCACCATGTCCAGAAGTGCATATGGCCGTGCACATGGTTGCAAGCATTTGAGTCCATGGCTGCGTCTGACGAAAAAAGGTGAGTAGAAGAGGAATTTTCCTTGCCAAGACATGATGCGCAATATTCAACACATTCAATCCGCCATGCATCCTCGGGGAACAAACTTTTGCCATCTGCATAAGTCTTAAAGCTTTAGCACAGAAGACTTTGTTTTCCATAACAGCTGCATAGCCTGAGACATGAAAGCAGAAGTGTCCTGAGAGGTCCAATGTATCAAAGGCAAATAGTACTGAACATAGGCCATGATAATCGATTGGACAATCCAGAGCCTAACATGGAGTGGCCAGGTGGAGAGCTTCCAGTAGTGGAGCTTGGCATGAAGTTTGTCAAAAATCCACTTTAAGTGTTGTTTCCTAGTGATGTACCAGCCAATAGGGTAACCAAGATGGCGGACCACATCATAGGGTTGCATAATGTGTCCGGGCCATAAAAGAACATGCCAATCATATAAATGCAGAGGTATGAGGCTAGATTTGTCAAAATTGACATGCAGGCCAGCAGCCATGCCATATATAGAGAGAGTGTCCATAAGAGTCTTCAACTGCTATGGAGAATTATGCTTCATAAAGAAGGAGTCATCTGCATATGCCTGAGCCATAAAGGGAGAGGCTCCAGGAATCTGAAGACCAATGAGAAGGTCCTACATGGTAAGATGATCCAAGTATCTGAGAAGTGGGTGAGTGGCAATGGCATATAAGAGGGCACTGAGTGGACACCCTTGTCTAACCGAACAACCCAAGGACCAAGATTGAGAAAGAGGATTGCCAAGGATGCACTGGGCTGTAGAGTCAGCATACAAGCAGTAGATGACATTAGCCATTTTTGGCCCGAATCCCATCTGAGCCATTGTCTATGAGATAAAATCCCAGTTGACCGTGTCAAAAGCTTTAGCAAAGTCCACTTGCATAATAAAAACATCCTGGTCAGAATATTTTGCATATTCAATAGCCATGAGAGCATTGCCAATATTATCATGGATCTGCCGCCTAGGAACAAAGCCATATTGCAAGGGATGCAGACCCTCATAAAGCACTTGCAACAAGCATCAATGTGATGGGCCCAAGGATTTCATTAACGTCTTCACAATTTCGTGATCACGTTAACAAAACCTACTGTTAACATATTAAAACTTGTGATCACATTGTATATTCACATGACCTGAGAAATGACCTACCGGAACCCACTAGTCCAGTAACACCTCCGGGCTTCTATCTTTCCCGACAGGCCCGCCGGGATAAAGAGTTTTCCCGGCGGGCCCGCCGGGAAAAGATAGAAGCCCGGAGGGCCCGCCGGGAAAAATAAGGAACACCGGCGGGGTATTATTCTGTATATAAACACTGCCCGACACCCATCGTACAACTTTTGGGAAGATAGTCCTTGTTTTGGGGGCGTGATATCTCTCCTCAAAGTACTTGTAGAGCTCTCGAGTTGCTAGAAGTGTCCTCTTGGGAAGAACGTCCTTATTTTAGGGGCTGTCGTCTTTCCTTGTAGGCACTCCTAAGGCTATTGGGCCACTCGTCCTTAGTTCTTTGAACTGGGGGCAGGGTGTGGTTCGTAGCTAATACTTGCGGAGATTTAGGGACAAATTTGGAGTCATTCAGCCTTGCATTTGAGCCACGTACGTAATCTACCTACCTCATTCTGCTTTATGAATGGTTTGATGGAGCCAAGAGTCCTGCTTAGGGGCTTGTATTGGTTCTTGATACTTGATATAGTTTAGAGTAGACAAGGGTCTATTGTCCTATACTAGAGTATTGGGCAAGCATAGATCTTTGATTTTTTTTGTGAATGTTAGAGAAGGTCTATTGTCCTATACTAGAGTATTGGGCAAGCATAGATCTTTGATTGTGTAAAGTATCCTTAATTGGGTACAAAAGGCATCCTTCATTAGGGGTGCAATGTGCATGATAGTCTCGAAGTAGTTTTGTAGTAAGACCTTGCAAGATAGTTTGAAGTAGTTTTGTGTTATGTGATGATCTTTTGTATTTGTCAAGATAGTTTCGAAGTACTTTGTCTGCAGATGTATGTTTTGTCATACGTGAGTGAATTGTTGTTTTTTCATTTGTGTATTCATTGTTATATGCTTGGTTGAATAGGTTATTTGTTGAGATGGAGGACAATGTTGGATCCAGTGATACCTCCAATAGAGTCCAAATTTCAAATAGCAGGAAAAAAAAGGCACCTGGGATAGAGTGGCAATATGCAATTAACGTTGGTGATCGATTCATAGATTGGGAGTGTAAGCTATGCCATGCAGTAAAATCAGGTGGGGCGCCTCGACTAAGAGAACACTTTTTAGGCGGACCGAAGAAAAAGTCATGTACCCACCCCTCTGCACCTATAGTGGCCAAACGCATAAGAGAAGAAATTCAAAAGAAAGATTCAAGAAAACATGACACTCCTACCGTTAATGTATCAAGGCAGCAAGGACACTGTTGTTCTAATCATCAAACTCCCGCTACATCACCTACTTGTACCCCGAACGGCAATGTGCAACCAGAAAGTAATCTACCCAGTGCATCTTCTTGCAAGCGTAACTTTGACGTAGGAAATATACCCATGCGTCAAACTTCATTGCAAGAAAGCCTACGTCAAGGTCGACTCGATGATGCACAACTCGTCCTTGCTGAAGCGATTTACTTTTCTGGGAGTGCTATGATGATGGTGGACAGTGAGCATTGGAAGAGAGCATGGAAGAAAATTGGTGAGTTTGGACTAGGGTTTTCACCACCTACGTACCATGCTATGCGAAATGATCTATTAGAGAAATGTTATGCGCAGGTAAAAGAACGTGTACAAAGAATAATTCTTAGCAATGTAGAGCTTTTTGGATGTAGTATAGTAAGTGATGGATGGTCTAATGTGCAAAGAAAACCATTAATTAATGTAATGGTTATTTCACCTAGAGGTGAGACTTTCATCCGTGCCGTGGATTCAGCTGGTTCAATCAAAACTGGGGCTTACATTGCTCAAGTCATTAGCTCTGTGATAGAGGAAGTGGGTGCCAAAAATGTAGTCCAAGTCGTCATGGACAATGCAAAAAATTGTAAAAATGCATCCAGAATCCTACAGCGACAATATCCACATATTTTTCCGGTAGGCTGTAATACTCATAGTTTGAATCTTGTATTAAAAGATTGGTATAAATCTGATGATACCAAATGGTTTGCCTCAATCGTCGACACTGCTCGCCAGCTTGTGAAATTCATGCTCAAGAGACAGAGAGTTTTAGATATGTTTCGACCTCGCATGTCAGTTATGTTAAAGCTTCCAGCGGAGACTAGGTTTTGCACTCACTTTTACACTTTTGAGTCTCTTCTTAGAAATAAAGATGCAGTTTGTGAAACATTTACATGCATGGCATTTCATGACTGGGAGAACACTCAACTTGAAAAAGTGAAAGAGAAAATCAAAGTCTTGAAGGGAGCACTTACGAGAAGAAGTTGGTGGAACAGTGTGATGGATGTATACCATGTAATGATGCCTGTTATGTATGCTGTACGAAGTCTTGATCAAAGAGCGCCTAATCTCGGAAAAGCATGGATGCAATGGTGGACTGTCCAGCGGAGTTTGGAGTGTCCTGAGAAATTAGAGCATTCAGTGGTGGAAAAGCAATGGCGTGTACCATTCTCAAGTAGACAAAGAAAAGTTCTGTTGAAGTACTTTCATGCTAGATGGATTGGAGCGCATTCACCACTGCACAGTGCTACTTACATGTTAGATCCTAAATATTGGAATATGGATTTGATGTCCAACGTTGAGGTGGTGCAAGATTTTTATAAAGTGGTAAACACTTTCTATAATAATGATCATGATCGTGTACAGTGCATAAAGGAGATGACCTCATTTCGGTTGAAAGAGGGTTTATTTTCCAACTCCCTTGTTCAACAAATGGCTAAAGAGCAACCTGCCTGGAAGTGGTGGATGATGAATGGTGGTGAGCATTATGCTTTATTGCGCAACCTTGCGATGAAGGTTCTAAGTCAGTGCTCTTCAAACTCAGGCTCAGAAAGAAACTGGAGCATGTATAAATATATTCATAGTACTATTCGCAATCGACTTCTTGCAGATCGAGCAGATAAACTTGTTTACATGTACTGCAATGAAAAGATTTTGCGAGACATCGAAAGCGAAGAGTATGAAGAAGATATGCCCAGATGGATGTACAATTGTGAAGATGTAGTAGACGAGAACTTTGATGTTGGACGTACGTTGTGCACCACCCTTGAGATAGAAGACAATTTAGACATTGACTTAGATGAGCTTAATTTAGCAGACGAGAGAGTAAACGGTGAAAGAATTTTGGAGCAAGATATTGACATAGAGGAAGAAGTCACTTCATTAATTTAATAAAAAATACTTGTACAAATGATCATATTTGGAGAAATTATCAATACAAAAGTAGAATTTGTTTTTCTTAGCTCTCATCTTGAAATAAATTGCGAATTGCACTAGGAGTTGCATCTAAAGGTCCTGGTGGTTTATATTCGCTAGCCATGCCGAACACTGTATAAATACCTTGATTTATTGGGACACTGCACAATGCACATGTGGAAGTATTTTGCATTTGTCTCACTAAACATATTAAGTGGTAATAGTGTCCACATGGTAGTATATACTGGCCGCTCCACCCATCGAATACTTTGTAACATACAGGACATTGGGGGGTGGAGGAACTTGTAGCCTCAGCAGAAACTCCCACAAGATCAGGATGTATCAAAAAATGAGATATGTGGTTTCCTTGACGCACAGGAGCAATACGTGAGGAGATGCTCTGCACATCTTGGCTGATCTTTGTTAACTGCTCTTGAATCCCTCTATTGGCCGGGGGAGGAGTTGACGCTTGAGTAAATCGGTCAGCTTCTTTCTCCTTCTCTGCTAGTTGTGTCCCTAAGCTTTCTTTGACCTGGTTTAACTCCAGTCCAGCGCCCTCCACCATGAGAGCAAGTTCTTCTCTTGTGAATGTCACTGTCTCTTCACGTATGTCGTGAGTGTTGACAGTGGCCTCTCTGGAGGCGAAGTCCACTGGAGTTTCTAGGATAAAGTGAGCATATAGCATTTTAGCAAAATAGAGTGGAGCGTCGGCGTTATGGAGAGGACGACCGTACACCTCCAAGAAAATGCGCTCGGCATTAGTTTTGATATCATTGTGAGTGCAACGAGAAATCTTCCATCTTCCCTTCTTAATCTCGCCATCTGGACATGGCCATATTTCCTTTATCATCTCTGTGGTTACGCGTTTGTTTATGTCTTTCCATTGGGCATAAGTTGGATTTGTCCATTTCGATAACCTGCATGCTGTTCTTGTAGCTTCGCGAGCTGTCAGGCCATGTGCAAGGGCCTTCATTCGCTCGTATGCCTTCTTGGCTAACTCTTGATGCTCGTTCGCTTGCGCCTGCTCCATATCTGCATAAACGTAAATGACTTTAGGATTTTAATGAACTGTAAAGATCAACGTAAGATAAATTGACCATTACTCTCAAAATCTTAAAGTCAAACACCACACGAGAGGAGATATGTATTGCAAAGACTCGATGAGAAATATCCACTTGACTCCAAAAACACTTCAAACAATGCTCGCACATCAAATTTTGAAGAGAAAACATAAACTTAAACACCACAAGAGGAGAGAGATGTTGCAAAGACTCAATGAAGAGAAACAAAATTTTGAAACATTGGACACATCAAATTTTGAAGAGAGAAACAAAATGCCATTCCTGAAACTTAATCTCTTGATACTGTATCATTACAAAGTTGGGGTGAATGCCACCGATAGCTCTACAAGAGGACGTTGTGCCCTCGTAGGGTCAGTATTTAGTGATCTAAAAAATTCAACTACTTGCAAAATTGATTTTCGCTCATCGCGATTAGGCAGAAACATCCAATTTTTGACTCTATGAATAATAGTATCCATGGTAACTTTGTCATGGGAACTATTATTCATCCACAACTCTTGCACTTTCTGCCAAAAGTCGTATAAAGTTTGTAATAAATATCCCAAGGCAAAAACATCAGATGCAAGAGTGTATGCATCTGCCAAAAATGGATCATAAAGCTCTGGGGCTATCCACGGCCGTTTATTTCGCTCTCTGTCTGCGTGGGAGATTGCCTGTGCCACCTTCTCGGGGTTCTTGTCTGCTTCAAAAACAAAATTGAGAGACACCCGTTTTTTGGGCGCTCTCAGCAGCAACCCCCAATCGATGATACCTATGCGTGGCTTTAGCTCTTTTGTATAATCCAACACTACATTGAAAGGATGTAGGTCGGTATGTACAATACCTGCCATATGTGCTGCCGCTAAACCTTCCACCAGGGCATGCATAATATGTGGCATATTTATTACTACCTCTTTTATTTTTGAAAGTTCTAGATGACCTAAAGGGATATTATCAGGCGGGGGTTGTCTCCATCCTCGATCCAAACGAAAAATGGCTCTGGTGAACTCACTGAATCTGAAGGGAACCTTCAGAAGAGTATCACCAAGAGCGCCGCCATTATAGTACGGGAAAATTGTGATCCATGGAGCCTCTTTTGTAAAGGCAATGCATCGGACAATCGATGGATGTAGCACTTGCATACCCTGCTCTGCCTGGAAGCTTTCGAACTTCGCGCTGCCTTCTCCTTTGTAGTGCTTTCCGCAAAAAGTGATGTGCTCCGGTAAAAATGATATACCTTTAATTGCATACTCTTTTACTGTTCCAAACACACCGGAGCCTATTATTCGTCCTTCGTGAAGAGCTTCGTGCGGGATGCCAATAAGATGTGTGCACATAGAATTGTAGATGGTACGATTAATGACACCTGTACCACTTGCATCTGCCTGACTGGACGTTGCAGCGACGTCCTGGGCAATGCGCACTCTTTTGGGGAGGGACTCTGCATCCAACACCTTCATGCGCTTGCTCTTGGCTCTTTTCTCGCCCCATACAACGTCCCATAACTGTAGACGTTGCATATTGGCTTCAAGCGGGGCAGCATCTCTAAGATCACTGCATGCTACACGCATGCTCCCCAAAATGGTTCGTGTTATGTGCTGATGGTTGAAATCTGCTATCTTCTGTCTATCTAGCAGCTCACCGTTGCCTCCGCTTCGAAGCCGACGCTGTGCATTTTCCCATATTTGGTCTATGAGATCTCGCATGAGTATCTCAGACTCATTGATCTTTTTGACGACATCATCAGTACATTGTGATACTGTGATGACCGCTTCAACGCGAATTGCTCGCAGAACAATTTTGCACTCTTCGGGAGAAAGCATGTTGATCGTCTTCGTAAATCTAGCAAATAACACTAAACACAAAAAAACAGAATATCAAACATTACTGAAATAAACATCAAGCAGACGTGAGAGAACAGCAACAAGTATATCAATATCGTCAATGTTCATACAAAAACGGAATATCAAATAATTTTAATGAACTCAACATCATCCAATACATCATCAAACGTGAGAAAACAGCAATAAGTGTATCATTACTTATCAATGATCAAACAAAAACAGAATATATCAAACAACATTACTGAACTCAACATCATGCAATACATTATCGAACGTGAGACAACCGCAACAAGCGCATTATTACTTACGAAGTGTATACATTATCGAATGAGAGAGAGAGAGAGGGGGGGAGGAAGACAGAGAGGTGTGACAGATAGAGAGAGGAAACATTAAATGACATTTTTTATAGTTTTGTGAGCTCCTAAAGAGAGAAAAATAATGTTTGGTAATCCTAAAGCACTCCTCATCTACATACCTATCGTGATAGAGAGAGATGTGAAGTGTATCATGAGAGAGAGAGAGAAAGAGTTGTGAAGTGTATCATTGCGAGAGAGAGAGAGAGAATTATGAAGTGTATCATGAGAGAGAGAGAGAGAGAGGAGAGGAAGAGAGAGTTGTGACAGATAGAGAGAAGAAACATTAAATGACATTTTTAATGTTTTTGTGAGTTCCTAAAGAGAAAAATAATGTATTGTTTTAATTTTTAAGTAAATAGAGGGAGAAAAAAGAAATTATTAAGAATTATGTATATTTTAAGAGAAATTAAAAAAATCATTATCTACACATCTATCATGTTGTGAAGTGAATCATGAGAGAGATAGAGAAAGAGTTGTGAAGTGTATCATGAGAGAGAGGGGAGTAAGAAGAGAGACATTCATATTTTTCGAGTTACGAATCACGATATTATAAAATAAAACGTTTAGACAATATGATGTAAACTTTGATCTATGAAATACTAATGTCGCGTTAGCAACCAAGTATCGCATGGATCAAACACAATAAAAACAATACAAGTCAAATCAAACAAATTTACGACATTTATTCGACCGCGTTAACGATCGTATGCCGAAATACGCAAGCAAATTTACGACACTTTTTCGACCGCGTTAACGATCAAATGCCGCAATATGCAAAAAACATTTTATGCACTAGCGGACGACACCAACTTGCCGTGTTAACGACAAAATGCCGCCCGATTCTATGGGAATACCAATAGGATACGAACATACACTGGCCGCGTTACCGACCATATGTCCGCATTTGACAAAGGGAAGGGAAGGAAAG
Organism: Cibotium barometz; assembly: GCF_041138505.1. Classification (NCBI taxonomy): domain Eukaryota; kingdom Viridiplantae; phylum Streptophyta; class Polypodiopsida; order Cyatheales; family Cibotiaceae; genus Cibotium; species Cibotium barometz. The sequence goes on along the minus strand of NC_141095.1, from coordinate 33,649,609 downwards.
GTGACATCGCCATAACGATACTATGCTTGCCGCGTTACCGACTAGTACCGCTACGGCGTGTCATACTTACCATAGGACACAGACTAGCCGCGTTACCGACTAAGTGCCCCAGGGTAAGCACCATTCCGAAGAATGGCCTTACACACACACCAGTCGTGTGGCGGGCCACCCAAATCCTGTCGCGCATTGCGACAATGGGCGGCTGCCCGCACGAACTCACCCACACACACATCCCTCGTGTGGCGGACCACCCACATTTTGCCGCGCATTGCGACAGTGGGCGGCTGCCCGCACGAACACACCCACATACACACACACACACACACAAGTTTTCATTACCTGTGTATGCTGTCAGCAATGAAATCCCAAAGGGCCCCCCGGGCCCATATATATAGAAAATTGTACCCCGCCGGGCTATGTGACGACCCCGCAGGGACCCGCCGGGCTTTTGCTATACCCGGCGGGCCCGCCGGGTATAGAAAAAGCCCGGCGGGATTTTTCCCGGTTACCAGGTCGCTTGCCACCGGCTTTTTTGAGAACATGTTAACATGTGAACATGTTAATAACATGTTCACACATGTTATTAACAAAAAAAATTTTGTGATCACATGAATATAAAATCAGAGGATGGGCCTCCAATCCATGAGATGCTCACACAAATTCTACTTGGGGATGAGTTTAACTATGCCATGCTTCCATGATTGGGGGAGTACTGTATGCCAAGCCTCATTAATCATTTGCAGGACAACACCTTTAAGGTCTTCCCAAAAGTGTAAGAAAAATTCCACCGTGAGGCCATCATACCCTGGTCCCTTACCAGTGCTGAGATGGGACAAGGCATCATCAAGCTCCACATCAGTGAAAGGCATATCAAGTTTGAGAGCTTCCTGTGGGTTGAGAATGGGAAGAACATGCTGTAAAAGAGTATCCCGAGCTTGTAATTCGTGCAAAGAAGTGGTATAGCAGGGGGTGCAAACAGTTTCTGAAAATAAGAAAAGCATTCATGTTGGAGCTCTGAGAGTCCATTCACCATCCAGTTTACGGACTCTGAGGCAAGAGGTCTTCCTCCTTGAAGCATGTAACCCTTGAAAGAAAGATTTTGAAGAGCAGCCTTTATCCATGAATTGAGTCATCCTTGCCCGAACTTGCCACTTGGCCAATTTCCATCGGTCATTAGCTTGCAAGAGAACTGTTGACTGAGAAAGAGTGTCCATTTGTTGAGAGGAGAGGGGCTACAATTGGGAATGTGCAGTCAAGGACTGAACTACTGCTTTGGCATGCTGAACTTTAGCTCTCCAGTCAGGCATGAAATTACTCCCATATTCATGAATAGCATGCTGAAGCCTGTCCACAAGGCGTTGCCATGCAAAATTACAGTCATAATGGACATGGGCTGTAAGAGGAATTATGGCATATCGGATCAATTGTTGAAATTGTGCATGCTGCAAGTATCCTTTATTGTTATGTTTCATCCGAATGGAATGTAAAGGCATGTCATCCCAGGGCTGCCAAACTGAATATTCAGCCACAAAGGAGCATGGTCAGAGAGACCAAGAGAGTGATCAACCTAAGACTGAAATCTGTATATTGTTGAGCATGCAGTAAATACCATCTATCCAAGCAAGCCCAGTAGTTAGTAAAGGCATTATGATGATAGGTGTAGCCCACTATTCCAGTGTGCATGGCTATCCATAAATCTTGTGCATGTGTCGTGGTAAGTAACTCCTCCCGTGATCGCTTTTCAGAAGGGATCATATGAGATCTATGAGTAGTGTTGTCTGATGGCATGGGAGAGTTATTAAAGTCTCTACCAAGAAGAGCACAAGATCGCCATGGGTAAGAAGCAATGGCATGCTACATGGAAGCTCTGGAAGCAGAAGTTTGCAAGGCATAAATAGAGGCAAATTCCCAAATATTCACATTGAATCACCATCCATCTGCCATCACAATCATTGAAGGCAAGCTGGGGCTGCAGTTCATGTCTGACCAATATACAAAGACCCGAGAAATGCTTAGTACCTGCATAGTGGATATCATAGCCCCCAAAATAGCCAGCCTGGCCAGCCATAGAATGTTCGTTTTGTTCTTGCAAACAGAGAATGTCCGGCTGCCTGGTTAAAACATAATTCCACACTAGCCTCCACTTCGAAGGATTGCAGAGGCCCTGTACATTAAGAGTGACACAATGGAGTTTGTCAAGCATGAGGATATATACAAAGGAGGAGACCAAGAATATACAACCAAAGAGTGCTTAAGCATCAGCCATCATGGACTGCAGCCCTTCCTTCCCTGGGTCAAAGGATAGCCCTTCCTCAGACTCACAAACAGGAATGTGTTTTTTGAGAACTCCAACCCAATTGAGAAGAACCGAGGGAGTGGCTGAGGTAGAGGCTTGGCCTGGAGTAGAAGTAGATGCATCCTAGTGGCGATTTTGAAGGGGTCTTTGCCTCAACGCCCTCTTGGGCTGTAAAAAACCATCATTATCAGGGGCCTTCTCTTTCTCTTTACCTTTGTCCTTGCCTTTAGCTATGGCTAGCATTTGCGAAGCCACTTTCCCAACTTTGGAGGCATTTTTATCCAAATTCTTGGACCCAATAGTCTCTTGCTTATGAGTGTGCTGAACCAGGGGAGAAGGTATAGCAGTGGCTGTGGAGGGGGATGCAAGACAGTAGGGCATTCAGAGGCCAGATGCCCGTACTTATGGCATGAAAAACAAGCACCTGCAAAAATTCCCCATTTCAATTCAAAGTACTTTTGGCCCATTGGCAAACCTTCAACCTCGACTGCAATGGAGGGGAGGGTAGGGGTATCTGTGTCCCACAAAACAAAATCTATTACGATTCCCAGTAGGGCGAGGGGGGCAGATAACTTGGCCTAGTGCAGCGGCCAATCTTGGCAATTCTTCTCGCATATAGTCTGGGAAATTAACCACCTCCACCCAGACAGGACAATGATGTCGTATGAGACTTTGATAGTCCTTATTGGGGAACCATGGCATAGCATGTACCATTTTCTTGCCATAAAATAAAGGAGAAAATTCAAGCACACGCTGCTTCTGCAAGGCATCGGCGGTGAGGTGAACTTCATAAAACCCACGGGAGGCAAAGTACCCCCCTCCACAAAAGAGCCACCAGGGATAGACTGAATCCACTGCGCAACATCATTGGCAGATGGTATCTTTCCCAGAAAGAAGATAATGACCGCAGTTTGTGCAAGCTTCTTAAGCAGTTGTACCAGAGATGGTAGCTGCAATTTATAAGTAACCTAAGGAATAGGCTTGCTCCAATCCTGGCGAGATTGATGGAAGTCCTCTTTCAGAGTATCAAAAACATATTGAGCCTCTTATGGTGCGACATTGTTAGTGGTGCCAAAAGAGGAGTAAGAACTACCTGCACAAGTGGAGGCTAAAGGAGTCTACGATCGAGTATGTATTTGATGATCTCTATGACTCCTCTATCCTTATGGAGCCTGGTTGACAACCAATGACAAAGCATATATAATCGAAAGACATATGTAATGGAAACATGAGAAGCATCTCATTGGATCTAACTCCATAGGTACTATCCTAGCACAACCTCATGATGGTGTTAAATCTCTAGTAAGTACAGACCCAAGCACATCTTTTCCTTATAGTGTATAACCTATGAGAGAGGGTTGAATCCATCTTGAGACAATGGAATCTCCCTTGAATCAAATAATAGGGTGGGCATCTGAACATATAATGCTTCTCAATCTGCACCTCCCTAACTGTGTACCTTGCATAACTATGCCTCTCAAGTAATGCCCTTTGCTCTACAAATTCAATCTGATTCAATCTACACATAGTGGGATGATACTCTTTATTGGCCGATGATAATATGGCATGTGATCTTCTGATGAGGATATCTAGGGCTGACAATGAATCCATCCTCAAAAACTTGCAGGAAGTGCTCTTTATAAAATTAGAGTTTTATAGGGAGATATAGTGGTAAAAGGAATCAAAAGATATTGATATCTAGATTACCTATCATCTTCTTGGAGATTTCAATTGTGTGCCTCAAGGCCACGTGATCTACTTGCAAGGCTGCCACAATGTGAGGAAGGGAGCTGGTCGGCCAGTCCAGAAGGCTGTTGGCCTGCTGCTGCTGGGACAAGCCTTGGAAAAATTCCTTAAAAACTACGCTTAACTACCATGCTATCCCAGTAAGGAAGCACATGCTGGCTCTTCACCCAAGTACATACCAATAAGAGCGACATGCTTCTTCTATTATTGCAGGTAGAGGTATAAAACAGTTTGATCAGGTAGGACCCCTGCTGCCCTCGAGCATTCTTGGACCGTACTGGCAAAACAACTCGAAACCCCTGAAAGTAAATGACAATGAGGAAAACGAGTACTGTTGCTAGCAAGTTTGTCACATTTGGAAGATTTTGCCTATAGAAGGCTTCCCTAAGAGCCCCAACTTTGTTTGTGCGGGTGATTAACAAGTGGAACAAGGCAATTACAGCCCCTTCAAACTCGGCACCACGGCCACTGTTACTCGTAGTTGGACTGAAAGCCTTCCAAATGATGTTTTCACTGCAAAGATGGTAGCAAAGGCACGTGAGCATCATGTTGCAAGTGTGATAGTAAAGCTCACAAACTCAACCCAAGTAAAATTTACCAGATATTGGTAGTAATGAACAGAGAGATGCCCAAACCCAAGCCATATCCCTTCTGCAGAAGTTCGTCCAAGAAAATCACAATGATTCCAGCAAAGAACAGCTGTACAATGATAAGAATGGCATTACCAGCACCCAAATCCCTCACATCACCATACATGCCCGAAAGCACATAGGCAACAGCCTCACCAATCGTGATCATTACGCCAAGAAGCTTTTGTGCACCATTCTTGTAAAACATATCTCCAAGTTGATTCAGCCAACAGAGGAGGGACAAAATTGTGAGTCAAGAGCCAGAATGACTCTAGAATAAGCTACCCTGAGAATAATCACAGCCTACACTCCCTAACACTGTGCCTTTCCTTTTGGTGCAATCGATACCCCAACAATACACACCTTACTTGGCCACCGTGAGCTTGGATTGAGAGACGAAGTGCGTGCCACCATGAGCGTGGAATCAAATGTTTGAAGCTGCTACAGTGCGCGCGAAACGGGCGAAGAAAATGAACACGTTTTAGTTTTTTTAAAGATTCGTGATGCATAAACGACCCAAAAAAAAAGTGGCTTATGCATCGCAAGTTTGATGCATAAACCACTCATTTCTAGTTTGCAAGGGTCGCTACTATGGTGGCATACACAACTGCATTTTAAAGGTCGCATAAGCATCCACGAAAGCGACCCCAGCTATTTTCTTCATATTTATATGAGGGTCGCTATGTATAGACCATTCTTGTAGTGAAACATGGTTTGCTAGGAACATTTCCGGTCTTCCTGATCTTCTCAAGTCCTTCTCAATCTTCACTTGACCACAATGTAAACCTGCATCTGAAAGCACTTGCTCTATTTTTTTAATAGTTCTTTCACTCTCTAATGTTGGTTTCATATTCCATGAAACTTTGATGTACATGTAGACTAGTTTCTCAATTATTCTAACCACCGCGTGCAAAACACAAATATGAACTCTGATCAAAGAGATAGGAAGAATTGAATCCCAATTAGGATCCACTCCTGGAGCATCACGATTTGGGGCTTCACACCTATTTTACTGATTGCATTTAGGCATTTCCATTCTCTCTCTTTTCCTTCTTTGGAGACACCTCGTTCGGTCATGCAATACAGGCAAGGATACTTGGCCATTGCTCCTTGGGAAATACCAAACATGCATTTCAAGGTTTTAAGATCTGCAGCCAGGTGCCATTCAACCTCATATTCACCATATCCTTCTACATAAAGCTTTTCGCCATTCGACTGTTGCTGGTGGATAGTGGAAGGAAGCTCAGTCTGGTTAAAGTACCACTTTAGAATTTCATGGGTCTCTGTTGGAACCTGTTAACAAGAGGCCAGTTAAATTGTCTACAACATCATAACAAGAGGATAGCAACATAATATACTTTTTTTTTAAATGGATAGCACGTTGTCGTGCCATGGCACGTCTATGATGTGAAACCGTGCATGTGAGGCCGTCAAATACACATCCAGATGTATGGGGATAAGTGCCATGACGAATCATTATATGATGCTTAAGTATATATGTTCATACTGTAGATAAGGTTCAATAAGATGAGCTGAGGCTGAGCCAGGTTTTGAAGCCTTTGACAGTGTGGTGTGAATTGTGGAGGATTTTTTTTATGCTTATGGAGAATTTTGGAGCTAGCAGATATATTGTGCCTTGATAGGACTGGCTTTTGCTTGTGACATTAGCACTGAGACAGAGAACTTAATGGTGCATATTGGTCGGGATCTTGATCGTATGCTTTAAATAGCAAAATCATATGCACAATAAGGATGCTAAATGGAGCTAAGGCGTGAGAAAAACCTTTAGAAAGGTTATGGTATAAAGGTGAAAAAGAGTTGATTATATATATATATATATATATATATATATATAGGGTCAACACTCCATAACAATGGAAGAAAGAGAAACAATAGGTGCATTGAGGATTTTAACCTTAATGCTAAGGTTATGTTTTATAACCTTAGTGCTAAGGTTAACAAAGCATTGGGGAATTTCTGGAAAGAGCGCAGCTTTTAATGGTATATACAGCTGGCGGGTATGGGCACCGAAATCGCCGCGGGAAAGAGAAAAAACGCCGGAGCTTCACGGCGGAAACCAGTGGGAAAAAAATATTCTGCAGCGTTGGAGGAACAGTGTCCATCCAACCAGAGTTTAAAAAAATTAAGAGAGTGCTTCTGTTTATGTCGTGTAGGAGTTAGAATTATAGAGGATAATGAGAGCTATCCAATGATAAAGCTTCCATCAAATGTTTGTAAATTGCCTTCAGTGGTCTGCAGCGAGCCGCCGTCAGAGAAATAAAGAAGAAAAACGATGAAAATCCCATCTATCCTTACTTGCAGTTAAGTGGGATTTATTTTTACTTTGAATGTATAAACCAATAAATGGGAAAAATCGCATGTTTAATATACCTTTGAAGGATTTGAGAAAAGGGAAACCTTTGAAGGATTTGAGAAAAGGGAAGATCTTGTGACTTGGAGTATTGTGGAAATTAAGGTTCCGAAAGGTGGTTTACTTCCTACTCGATCGGATTTTTTTTGAAATTCAAGCCATGGAATTTTCTAAATCTCATGAGCATGATAAAGCTATGCAAATTGCTATATTTTACTTGTGAAATGTTAGTATATTAAGGCAGGTTTTCAGGTGATAAAGTACATCTCGAAATAAAGGATTTGAGGGCACTGGATGTAATGGATGTAACTGGCTACATGTATATTGGAAAAATTAGAAAGCTTTATTATGCCCACATGTGAAAGGTTCAAAGGGATTTCATGCAATTCTGTGCAATCATCTGGATAAATTCAAGGATGTATTGAGGGAAGTGGACACATGTATTTGTCATTGGAAATAATGATGTTCAATACTCCTTGGGAAATCTTGTACGTGAAATTCCTTGTTGGATTTGACATTCACTCTCACAGCTAGAAGTTTCGTACTTTCCTGGCTGTACCGCACACTTCACGACAACTTTGGTGAACCCGACGTGAAGCTGCTGGGGTGAGAGTGTAGTGAAACATACAGGGAAGCTATGGCTGAGAATTCTGAGGGCCAGGGGGTTCATTTTGACCCTGGAGTTATGCAGATGTTCCAAATGTTTTCCATGTACATGCAACAGCAACAAGCTGCTGAGAGGGGACAGATTTCCATGACCAAAGCCTTACAATCAATTGTGAAAAAGGTAGATCAATTTGATGGGAAGGACATTACAAAGTATCTACGCAATTATATAAAGGAGATGGAGCTAAATAGGGTGACCGAGGAGGATATGGTTCGAAGTTTCGAGTTGGTATGCGTTCCTGAAATAAGAGAGCGCATAAAAGGATTGCAGACAGCACAGGGTGGCAGAAATTGGGAAGAATTCAAGCTTGCCTTAAAAGATGAATACTTCATGGAGGATTCTGAGCGAGTGACTAAACGAACTTTTTTGGAATGGGTCACAAAACCTAAAATGGGAATTTCTGCCACGGAATTGTTAAGGGAGTTTGAGAAGCGTTATGCCCAGTTGTCAAGAATAGAGCGTGCAACTTTGGACAGAGAAAAGACAGAGCTCTTCTTGCAGGCAGCTGGGAAAGATCTCCAGGAGACATTGGAAATCCTCCTTGAGGATAAAAATACAGAGCAAGGATTAAAGAGTGACTGGAATGATGTTGAGGATGCAGTCACTATGTTAGCAAAGCGGCAGCGGAGGAGGGATAAAATGGTGATGGGCTCTGCAACCCCCATAGCTGCTGTTACCCCTGAGAATTTATCCAAGCCAGTAGCTACAATTCCTAAGATAGATGGGCCGATGGATGAGCTTATCAAGGGTATGCGTGATTTAAAATTGAAGATGTCCAGAATCGAAGAAAAAGGTCTACCATTGGGGCAGGTTTCTATGCAAAGGCCTCAAATCAGAGAAGGGTTTACATATAGATGCATATGGTGTGATGACCCAGAGCATGCAAAAAAAGATTGTACCAGCTATAAAGAAGCTCTTAAAAATCAACTTGTGTTCTTCAAAGATGGGAAAATCCATCTTACAGAGACTGGTCTTCCATTGAGTACAAACTTTGGGAAAGGAGGGATGAAAAAGCTGGTAGAAGATATGGCTGCTAGTCATGCCATTTCTATGGTTGAGGCAGCAACCTATGGATTAAAGGTTGGTCAACAAAAGCAGGGATTTGAGAATGATGAGGATTATGAGAATGAGAATTTTTGGCCGTCAACAATGGAATTAATTGCATCAAAGAAAGTGTCAAAGCAAGCTTTGCATGAGGCAGGTGATTGTATACGCCTTGAGACTGGCTGGGAGGAGCCTGTGGATTCTTTATCCATTCATGCCTATATTGCCAAATGTCAAAATAATGAGGCACAGGTAGAGGAGAAACGTAAAAGGGAAAATGAGGAAGGAGGGCCATCAAAAAGAGTTACACGTGGAAGTGAAAAGAAGGATCCTGGGCCATCACATATGCCTCCACAGCAAAGCAGACCTCTACATGATGTTTCAATGGAAGAAGTGCCAGCAAAAATGAAGGAGAAGGGTAAAGGGAAAAGTCCACTCTACAAGCTTCAATCTGATATTGAAGTTGCAACAGATCTCAAAAAGGTGCTTGAAGAGAGAATTCTAAACAGCAGGGTGGAATTCACACTAGGGGAAGTCTTGGGGATTGCAAAGAAAGAATTTCATGATGAGATAATTGATATTATACGAAGAAAAAGGCAGTCCATAATTGAATCTATTCCATCACAAGGGGAAGCAAGCACTTCCAAGACTCATGGTGTACAGGTACAGAAAAAGGAAGAGAGAGAAAATGTGGTGGAATGTAATCACTCTGCTGATGGGGCACGACAAGTGCGTTTTGTGGAAGAGGATGATGAAAAAGAAGTTCTTACAAAGAGTCATTACTCTAGGAGCCATTGGGCAAGAGCCACCACTGAAACCCTTGTCAAGATAGGTGATTTGGAAGAGCCATATGTCGCTCTAATTGATCATGGATCTGAAATAAATCTTATGGCTAAAAATCTCTACAACAAATGTAAGTGGCCAATGGATGTGGATCATGGGTGGATGATTAAAGCAGCTAATAATTCATCTGGACAGCTTTATGCAGCATGTCCAAATGTAAGGGTAACTATAGGGGATGTGAAGGATGATCAGAATTTCTTTGTTCAGGAGATGTCATCGTATCCCCTCATTCTTGGGCAACCCTACATTACAGCTGTAAGGATGGAAACAAAGGTTTTGGATGATGGTTCAGCTTATGCAAGAATAAGGAGTAAAGATGGCAAAAAAGCTGTTCAGTTTTTGACAGTCTGCATTAATCATGAAAGGAATCGTGAATCTCTTCGGGCACAGTCACTCCCAAAGATAAATAGAGAGTTTATGAATTATAGGGAGATGAGGGATTTTGGCCAGGTGCCATTGTAAAGCGGGATTCCAATGGTACAAGGGGAAATGAGTTCTCGCAGGACTCAATCAATGTAAATAGTTTTTCAGCAAATTTTCAGGGATTCTCCAGCTATGGGTTACTGGTTTTTGTAAAAAGCAAGGATTTAAAGCGTGGCATGCAAAAACATATACAAAATGAACAAAAAAGTTTTGAGCAGTGTGGTCTTTTGGAGAAGAATGAGTTTATTTCAGGGATGCTTGATGAGGTGTCATTTATAGATACTATGGATGTACTTTTTGATATGAGAAGAGCATGCTTACAGGGTGGAAATGTAATGATAAGGGTGTCATCTGTGGAGATGTATGATATAATCCAGGAATTTGAGGGGGTGGAATGTAAAAACATGAATTGTGAGATGGATGCTCATGTTGATACAAAGTACAAAACGGTTGCAAAAAAGGTGAAGCCAGTTGCCTTGCCCTTGCCACCAGGAAGCAAGGAGAAGATAGATGAAGCTTCTATGCAGCCAAATCTTAGAGATCCGAAGAAAATTGGGCATAAATTTACTCAAGAAACTCTGAAAGAGCTGAAGATTGGTGAGAGGGATTTTCTGTTGCCAGTTGAAAGGGAATGCTTTGAGGAGATGCTTGTAAAACATGGGAAAGCTTTTGCCTTTCAGCCGCATGAGATTGGTTGTGTTGATCCAAGTGTAACAGCACCAATGGTGATCTTTACTGTTCCACATGTGCCCTGGAACCTGCGGCCAATTCCAGTACCAAAGGCTCTCTTGCCAAAGTTGATGGAATTACTAAAGGAAAAGATCAAGATGGGAATTTTGGAGCCTTCATGTGCCCCATATTCCAACAGATGGTTTACTGTACCAAAGAAAAATGGGACATTGCGCTTTATTCAAGACATGCAACTTGTAAACAAAGTCACAATCAGGAATGTGGGAGCAGGTCCAATTGTGGATGAGTTTGCAGAAGCATTTGCAGGGAAAGCTATGTAGGCATATGCTCACTTATAGTAGTGCTATGTGTGAACAGGGCTTAACCAAGGGCACTTTTTCCCATGTGGTTTTTCCCCTTGGACATCAAGTGTGAAAGGACACTCAACATATAATATTTTGTACTTCTATATTATATGGATGTGGCACACATGCAAGAGTTGACTTGCATTTTGTGGATACCACACTTTTGGCTCTCTCTCTCTCTCTCTCTCATTTCTGTGTGTGAGCTTCTCTACCCTGCACCTAACCCTAATGTGCAGGTTTGTGTGTGTGAGTGTGTGAGTCCAACACTCAACATTTGGTATCAGAGCTGGGAGCTGGGAGCTGGCCTTGCAGAACTGCTGCTGGAAAAATTTCTGTGAAATTCCGTCCGCAGGCTGCCATATTCCGTCGCCTGCGTTTTTCCGTCCGTCAGGTTCCGTCGTCGCTCTGTTTCCGTCCGCCGGTTCCGTCCAGTAGCTCCACCGTCCGGCCACCAGAGACGGGCGGCACTAGTGGGGAGCCCACCACCACCGCCCAGCTCACGGGCGGCACCGCCCTTCCCAGCCGGCGGCTGTGCTGTCCACAACGGCGTCCGACAGCTGCTCCGTCTCCCCGTCACCGCTCCACCCGCCGGCCAACATCGTCCCGACCTGCCGTTCTGTTCCGTTGCAGACGCCGTCTGTCCGGCGTCTCCGTTCCGTCGGCGCCTTGCGCTCCGTCACAGCAGCCGACATCTCCGTTCAGGCCGTCTCTGCTCCGTCGACGTACCGTCCCGTTCGGCCTCCGTCGCCGTCGGCCTCGCCCAGCGCTACGCACCTGCCGTCGCCCGTGAGCGTTGCCGTTCCCACACCAGCATGGGAGCCTGCGTTGCCGTTCCCTTCCGCCTGCTCGCCTGCCCGACACCAGCATGAAGCGCCTTCCCGTTCTGACCTGTTCGCCCGACACCAGCATGGGAGCCTGCGTCTGAAGCGCCTTGTCGCCTCTCGCTCACCCGACAGCTGCACAAGGCCCGTTTCTGCTGGTCCGCCTCCGTTCAGAGCATTTTTCTGCTGGTCCGCCACTGTCCAGCGCCCGTCTGCTATTCTCCCGCCTACGACTGGTCCACGGCTGCCGCCTCCGTCTGCTCCGCCTTGCTGTCCTCTGCACACCTTGTGACCTGTGTGCACCCATCTGCAGCTCTGCACGCCTCCGTCTTGCCATCCGTGCTCTGCAACGACTCTCTGCAACAACAACTCCCTCCAACGACTGGCCACCTGCAACGACTTGGTCCATTGCCCTTGCCTGGAGGTCATATGCCGATTTTGCAGACAATGAAATTGCAGATGAAATTTGGGGGTTTTTGAAATTGAGGTCAAAATCAGCAAATTGAACCTCTCTAATTTGCAGAAATTTGGGGGTTTTCAAAATTGAGGTCAAAATTGGCAAATTGAACCTCTTTCACTTGCAGAAATTTGGGGCTTTTGTGAAAATTGGCCAATTAGATGCACATTGAAGCGATTGGAGTGCATACAAATTGGGGATTTTCTGATTGGAGCATGTAATTGGGCATTACAGCTGCGATTTGTCGCGTATGTATACACATTGAGTGTAATTGGACAACTTGGTGCAGGTTTACACTTGCTTTGGTTTGCAGGCATACATTTGCACAGGACATTTGGTTGCCTGGCAGTGCACATTGGTGCTTGGTTTGCTTGCAGTTATACTTTGTTGACATGGCACAAAATGCTACAGATGTATTTGGTGTGCTCACCCAGGAGGACAAGCTGGATGGATCTAACTACTCCCTCTGGAGTTTTATGATCCGTAATTTGCTGGTAGCCAAAGGGCTTTGGGGCATCGTGTGTGGTGATGACACACGCCCACATACCATTCAACCAGCCACGCCTCAAAGGGGAGGTGCTCAAAGAGCTCCTGATGCAGATCCTGCTCCCACACAAGAGCAGAAGAGATGGGACTCTAGAGATGCACAGGCCATGTCATTGATAGCCCTTTCAGTGAAAAGGACTATTATTCCGCACATTCGTTCATGCAAGACATCGAAGCTTGCATGGGACACATTGGAAGCAATGTATCAGGTACGCAACGAGGCAAGAGTTGCCTACTTGAAGAGGCAATTGGATCTTCTTTCTATGGATGAGGGTGACTCCATGGCAGATCATCTCACCAAAGTGAAAGATTTGCAGGAACAATTGCTCAACATTGATGAGGTTATCCCAGACAGACAGATGGTCACCAACACTCTTCATTCTTTACCGCCTTCCTACTTGGGCTTTCATACCTCTCTCAACCTCTCGATGAGAGGAGGTGGTGATCCCGTCACTTTTGAAGAGCTCGTGGGTTTACTCTTGCAGGAAGAGCAAACAAGAGCAAACATATCGAGCAACCGTGGTGGAGAAAAGGCATTTACAGCCAAGGATAAGGGTAAAGCAAAGAGCTTTAAGCATGGGGGACAACAGTCTAGCAAGGCTGGTCATGGACAGCCCTCTTCTAGTGGTGAAAAGTCTGACAAAGGGGATGCAAACAAGCCCAAAAAGAAGGGCAAATGTCACTACTGCCATAAGCCTGGACACTACATCAGTGAATGTAGAAAAAGGATTGCAAAAGAGAAAAAGAAAGAAGCAGGCAATGCAGTAGCAGACTCTTCGGATGACAAAGCAAAGCAATCAGCTAATGTAATCCAGGAAGAGTACACTTTTTTGGTCACATGCACTAGTGACACACCAAGTGCTTCGAACACTGATATGTCTTGCATTGCATCTGACAGACAGAATGCATCATGGTATTTTGATAGTGGTGCTTCGAGCCACATCACTTCATGCAAAGATGTATTTCAGCACTTGGATTATGCTTCAAATGGCCGCACTGTATCATGTGCAGATCATACCACATATCCAGTAAAGGGAATTGGTAATGTCATACTTATTGCAGCCAATGGTGCCAATATATGTATGAAAAATGTATTGTATGTTCCAGGAATAAAGAAAAATCTGCTCTCCGTCTCAGCCATAAACGATCAAGGTTTAAAGGTTGAATTTGAAGATGGGAAGTGTTTGGTAAAAGACCCATCAAAGGGTTATGAAATAGTCACTTCTGGAACACGATACAAAGGCTTGTATAAGCTGGACAGCTATGACAAGCGCACTTATGATGCAAATACAGTGGCTGCCCACACTCCTGCTATGCATCATGCAGAGCTATGGCATGCTCGTTTTGGGCATGTAAATTTTCAGAGTTTGATGCTTTTGCAGAAGCATCATATGGTTGATAATATGCCGCCTCTTGAGTCTCCGCCAAGACATGTATGTGAGGGGTGTATTTTGGGAAAGATGCATCGGAAACCATTCCCCAAAGATGGAGCTGTTAGAGCTGAAAGTAAATTACAGCTCATACATAGTGATGTATGTGGTCCAATGAAGACACCATCCATAGGGGGGCATCTTTACTTCGTCACATTCATTGATGACTACTCCAGGTTTGCTTGGGCTTACCCTTTGAAAGCAAAAGAAGATGTGTTTACATGCTTTCGACACTTTGTAGCAATGGCTGAAAATATGTGTGCATGTAAAGTCCAAACACTCCGCTCAGATAGAGGTGGAGAATACATGTCAAATGCATTCAAGGATTATATGCTTCAAAAGGGCATCAAACACCAATGTACTGTGCCTTATACACCGCAGCAGAATGGTGTAGCTGAGAGGAAAAATAGATCTCTCATGGAGATGGCAAGATGCATGGTGAAAGCACAAAAGTTGCCTCACAAATTCTGGATGGAAGCTATAATGTGTGCAACTCATGTGTTGAACAGGTGTCCAACAAAAGCTTTGAAAACCATAACACCATTTGAGGCTTGGTATAGCCGAAAGCCAACAGTGGATTATATGCGTACATTTGGGTGTTTGGCATATGCACATGTGCCAGAACAACTCCGAACAAAGCTTGATGACAAAGCAATTAAATGCATTTTTGTGGGCTACAGCAATGAAAGCAAAGGATACCGTCTTTATAATCCAACTACACGAAGGATTTTTGTGAGTAGAGATGTGGTATTTGCTGAAAATTCAGAACAGCCCATGGTCAGCTTGTATAAAAGCAATGATACAGGCATACAGGACATGTTTGATGGACTTTTACCCATTGCAATTAGGGGGGATTCAGATCAGCCAGCCCCTACACAAGAAAATCCACATGTAGAACATGTGGACCAGCCAGCCATTCAGCCCCCTTCTGTAGAAGAAGTGGAAGATCTTGTCAGGGAAGAGCAAACAGCCATAGACACAGCCAAGTCAGTGCCAAGATGGTTGCTGAAAACTTTGCAAGAAAGCAAACTTGCAGCTCCACTCACAGGTAGAACAAGGGCTAGTTCCAGCCATGCCTTGAATGTACATCGTGGGGAGTCTGCATTCGCAATGGGTGGTCTCTTTGATTCAGAAGAGCCTTCTTCTTATGAAGAAGCACATGAGAATGAGCATTGGTTGCAAGCTATGCAAGCTGAAATTTCTTCTATCATGAAGAATAATACATGGGATCTTGTGGAATTGCCTAAAGGCAAGCATGTAATTGGCACAAAGTGGGTGTACAAAGTCAAAAGAAAGTCTGATGGTACTATTGACAGGTACAAAGCAAGACTTGTGGCTAAAGGCTACTCCCAGAAAAAGGGAATAGATTATGAAGAGACTTTTGCTCCTACTTCGAGAATGACCACAATAAGATCAGTGATTGCATTGGCTGCCCATAAAAGATGGAAAGTGCATCAATTGGATATCAAAACTGCATTCTTAAATGGGGATTTACAGGAAGAAGTATATGTAAATCAGCCCATTGGTTTTGTAGTTCCTGGTGAGGAACATAAAGTATGCAGGTTGCACAAAGCATTGTATGGGTTAAAACAAGCTCCAAGAGCTTGGTATGATAAGATACATGCTCATCTAACCAGCCAAGGTTTTGAGAATAGTTCAGCTGAAAGCACATTGTATGTGAAGAAAACCGATGACGATATTCTCATAGTCATCTTGTATGTAGATGACATGCTCATTACAGGTACAAGCAAAGCACAAATTTCAGATTTCAAAGCTGATTTGAAAGCTGAATTTGATATGTCAGATTTGGGGCCTTTACACTACTATCTCGGCATACAGTTTATGCATACAGATGATGGCATTGTTATGCAGCAAACTAAGTACATAAAAAGTTTGCTAAAAAGGTTTCACATGGATGAATGTAAGCCCATTTCTACTCCGGTAGAACCAGGTGTACGGCTTACTATGCATGATATTGGAGAGCCTTTTGAGGCTGGCCTTTATAGCCAGGCAGTGGGATGCCTCATTTACTTGTGTAACACGAGGCCAGACATATCTTTTGGGGTGTCTTTGTTGAGCAAATTCATGCACAGCCCAGGCACAAAGCATTGGCAAGCAGTCAAACGCATTTTTCGTTATCTTAAGGGTACCCTGGATCTTGGTTTGTTCTATCCCAGGGGGGACAGCTTGCAGCTTTATGCATACAGTGATTCAGATTGGGCTGGTGATTACGATACCAGGCAATCCACCAGTGGGAATTGTTTTTTTCTTGGCAGCTCATGCATATCTTGGTTGAGTAAAAAGCAACCCACTGTTGCTACATCTACTTGTGAGGCTGAGTACAGGGCAGTCTTTACAGCTACAGTAGATTGTGTATGGTTGAGGAGACTATTGGCTGATCTTCGTGAGTGTCAGCAGACACCCACCACCATTCTCACTGATAGCCAGAGTGCTATGGCTGTGGCACGAAATCCAGTATTTCATGCACGTACCAAGCACATAGAGATTCATTATCACTATGTCAGAGAGAGGCTACATGCAGGGGAGATCAGTTTATCTTATTGCCCTACACAGGATAATGTTGCAGATCTATTCACAAAGGCTTTATCTCGAGAAAAGTTTGAAGCTTTCCGCAAAGCTTTGGGCTTACTCTCATACAGAGAGTGATCTGCTACCTTGTACAGGTTCACACTTCCACTACAGGGGGGATTTGTAGGCATATGCTCACTTATAGTAGTGCTATGTGTGAACAGGGCTTAACCAAGGGCACTTTTTCCCATGTGGTTTTTCCCCTTGGACATCAAGTGTGAAAGGACACTCAACATATAATATTTTGTACTTCTATATTATATGGATGTGGCACACATGCAAGAGTTGACTTGCATTTTGTGGATACCACACTTTTGGCTCTCTCTCTCTCTCTCTCTCATTTCTGTGTGTGAGCTTCTCTACCCTGCACCTAACCCTAATGTGCAGGTTTGTGTGTGTGAGTGTGTGAGTCCAACACTCAACAAGCTATATACTCTATGGGTGATCTGTATTCGGGATATGATCAGTTCCAGCTGGATATGCAAAGCAGGGACTTGACCACAATGAGAACTCCTTTGGGATTAGTAAGGATGTGTACCTTACCACAGGGAGCCACTAACTCAGTGGCACATATGATGAATGGAATGAATAAAGTCTTACGGGACTTCATACCACAAAAAACTATGCCATTTTTGGATGATGTGCCAATAAAGGGCTGTGAGGAGAAAGACAAAGATGGGAATTTGGATTCAAAAGGGTGCCGCAAGTTTGTGGCAGATCATATAAAGGATTGTGACATGATTCTATCCAGGCTTGAAGAAGTGAATCTTACTTTATCTGGGCAGAAATCAGTGTTTGGGGTTGGTGAAGTGCTAATAGTGGGACATCTTTGTAGTACTAGTGGACGCCGTCCTTGTCCAGCCAAGATAGATGCAATACAAAGAATGAAGGAAATATGCATTAATGTTACAGAGCTGAGGAGATTTCTTGGAGCATGCGTCTTTTATGTTATTTGGATCCCACATTATGCACATGTAGCAGATCCTCTTTATCAGCTTTTGAGGAAAAATCAAAAATTTTTGTGGAGTGCAGTACATATTAAAGCTATGCGGAAGCTGAAATATTTGCTCCAATCATCACCCATTTTGAGAAAGGCAGATTATGAGTGTGGCAGGCCTGTGATTGTTACAGTTGATACTAGTCCTACTGGGATTGGATGGGCAGTAGGGCAAGATGATGAGGATGATCATAGGTATGTAATTAGATTTGGAGCAAAGGTATTAAGCTTTCGACAGCGAAAGTATCCACAGATCAAGAGAGAATTATGGGGGATAGTCACTGCTCTAAAATGTGAAAAAGAATATCTTATTGGGGCATCTGTACTTGTGGAGACTGATTGCTTGCCACTTCTTGGGATGATAGCAAGTTGTACCACTCCAGATATTGCTATGCTTAGGTGGATTGCTTATATCAAGTCACTAAATCCTGAGTTTGAGCATATTGCGGGAAAAGATAATCCAGTTGCAGATATGCTATCAAGAGCCAGGTATGAAGATGAGGAAGAGATGGTTAGTGACATTGATGATGTGGGTACAAAGTTTTATACTACAGCATATGCAAAGGGGGATCATATTTGCTTATCAAATGCACTTGAGTCTTTTATTGAGGAAATATATGAAGGAGATTGGTTGCTCATTGGTCAATATTTGAGCACTCTAACAAGGCAAGAAAATTGGTCTGACTCAGAATTTAAGAGGATCCGCAGAAAAGCATATGGTTACTTTCTAAAGGATGGGTATCTCTGGAAACATCCTAAACAGAGGAATGCTATGCCACAGAGAGTCATATGTGATAAAGAGACTCAAGGGAAGCTTGTGAAAGAATTCCATGAGAGTCTCTGGGCTGGACATAGAAGTGTGTGGGCCACCTTTACCAAAATAAAGGAAAAATATTGGTGGAGAGGAATGTACAAGGATATTTCCCAATATGTGGAAACATGCATGGTATGCCAAATGTACTCAAATGTGAGGCATCGTGATGGTTTGCAACCAACCTACCCACCTGCCATGCACTACAAATGGGTAGTGGATCTAGTTACAATGCCTTTGGGAATTTGGCAGATGCGGTATATAGCACTTGCAAGAGAAGATTTGACAAATCAGGTAGAAGGGCGTGCCCTTAGAACAAAGAGTACGGAAACAGTATGCAAATTTCTCTTGGAAGATGTGATCTGCCGATATGGTTGTGTTGGGAAAATAACAGCTGATAGGGGAGAGCTAGATGTTGAAGAAGCAAAGGAATTCTTCTCTAGAATTGGTATCAAACTGTCTCTAACATGTGCTTACAATCCTGAGGGCAATGGGAAAAGTGAGCGAGGACATCCTCCAATTATTAAAGCTTTGGCTAAGGCATGCAGAGAAAGGATGAGAGTGTGGCCAAAGCTGTTACCATATGCCTTGTGGGCTGACCGTACAACTCATAGCTCAGTGACAGGATACATGCCTGCTGAATTAATGTATGGTCAGAAGCCAGTGATGCCAGTTGAAGAAGTAATTCTAACTTGGAATGTATTGCCCTGGGTGGAAGGATTGAGCAGAGATGACCTCCTTGCATTGAGAATAAGACAGTTGGAGAGGAGGCCTGAAGATGTAGAGCTTACTAAAGCTCGCCTGAAAGATGCAAGGTTGAAAAATAAAGAAAGATTTGATAGTAGACACAGACTCCGGCCAAAACCTATTGAAGAAGGAGATTGGGTTCTAATGTATGATAGTAGCCTTGACAACCAATTCACTGTTCAAAGAAAATTTGCAAAAAGATGGTTTGGCCCTTACATTGTCAGGCATGTGCATGGAAATGCCACATATACTCTGTGTGAGCTTGATGAAACAGAAGTAAAGAATCTTGTGGCTGGTAAAAGAGTCAAGATATTTAAAAGAAGGCATGATAGTGATCCTTTTGATTCACAAGAGATTCAGGATGAGAGGCTTGACAGTGGAAGTATGGATATGATTGAAGAGGAAGAGGATGATCTTCCTGGAACTGCAGAAGATGAAGACGACATTCAGTTATATGTGGACCTTGATGATGATTTGGCACATACCAGAGGATGTGCAGGTTTAGAGGGGGTGGATGTCGTGCCATGGCACGTCTATGATGTGAAACCGTGCATGTGAGGCCGTCAAATACACATCCAGATGTATGGGGATAAGTGCCATGACGAATCATTATATGATGCTTGAGTATATATGTTCATACTGTAGATAAGGTTCAATAAGATGAGCTGAGGCTGAGCCAGGTTTTGAAGCCTTTGACAGTGTGGTGTGAATTGTGGAGGATTTTTTTTATGCTTATGGAGAATTTTGGAGCTAGCAGATATATTGTGCCTTGATAGGACTGGCTTTTGCTTGTGACATTAGCACTGAGACAGAGAACTTAATGGTGCATATTGGTCGGGATCTTGATCGTATGCTTTAAATAGCAAAATCATATGCACAATAAGGATGCTAAATGGAGCTAAGGCGTGAGAAAAACCTTTAGAAAGGTTATGGTATAAAGGTGAAAAAGAGTTGATTATATATATATATATATATATATATATATATATATATATAGGGTCAACACTCCATAACAATGGAAGAAAGAGAAACAATAGGTGCATTGAGGATTTTAACCTTAATGCTAAGGTTATGTTTTATAACCTTAGTGCTAAGGTTAACAAAGCATTGGGGAATTTCTGGAAAGAGCGCAGCTTTTAATGGTATATACAGCTGGCGGGTATGGGCACCGAAATCGCCGCGGGAAAGAGAAAAAACGCCGGAGCTTCACGGCGGAAACCAGTGGGAAAAAAATATTCTGCAGCGTTGGAGGAACAGTGTCCATCCAACCAGAGTTTAAAAAAATTAAGAGAGTGCTTCTGTTTATGTCGTGTAGGAGTTAGAATTATAGAGGATAATGAGAGCTATCCAATGATAAAGCTTCCATCAAATGTTTGTAAATTGCCTTCAGTGGTCTGCAGCGAGCCGCCGTCAGAGAAATAAAGAAGAAAAACGATGAAAATCCCATCTATCCTTACTTGCAGTTAAGTGGGATTTATTTTTACTTTGAATGTATAAACCAATAAATGGGAAAAATCGCATGTTTAATATACCTTTGAAGGATTTGAGAAAAGGGAAACCTTTGAAGGATTTGAGAAAAGGGAAGATCTTGTGACTTGGAGTATTGTGGAAATTAAGGTTCCGAAAGGTGGTTTACTTCCTACTCGATCGGATTTTTTTTGAAATTCAAGCCATGGAATTTTCTAAATCTCATGAGCATGATAAAGCTATGCAAATTGCTATATTTTACTTGTGAAATGTTAGTATATTAAGGCAGGTTTTCAGGTGATAAAGTACATCTCGAAATAAAGGATTTGAGGGCACTGGATGTAATGGATGTAACTGGCTACATGTATATTGGAAAAATTAGAAAGCTTTATTATGCCCACATGTGAAAGGTTCAAAGGGATTTCATGCAATTCTGTGCAATCATCTGGATAAATTCAAGGATGTATTGAGGGAAGTGGACACATGTATTTGTCATTGGAAATAATGATGTTCAATACTCCTTGGGAAATCTTGTACGTGAAATTCCTTGTTGGATTTGACATTCACTCTCACAGCTAGAAGTTTCGTACTTTCCTGGCTGTACCGCACACTTCACGACAACGTCACCTCAAATGCAGCCAGCCACCAAATCTCATTTTCGGATTATACACTAAACTGCTTCTCATCAGCATTACTGATACTTGCATCCAAAGCTCTGTTCATTAAAGTCATGCTAACCCTTTCCAGCTTCTATCCTTTGATCACCTCACTCTCATCAAGTTTTAAAACAAATTTCAGCCTTCCATTGCACTCATGTACACTAATGTCATAAAATTTCACCACATAGCCATTTGTAATTTCTGAACATCCATAATGAAATTGTTGAACTCTGTAAGCTCTATGATTTTTTGTTCCCTGCTCTTTTTAGTCACTGTCAATGTACTAGACACGTGACAAGGCTCTCCAACAAGTTCGACCATTCCCAACTTGAGAATATTTCGAGCTTTGTTCACGTGAAATGGTTTTGGAATGGGAATTACTATTTTTTTTCCAAGCTTAGAATTGAAACCTTCTTTAACTTTATTAAACAACATCCTGTAAGACTTTGTGCTTATACCAGCCATGTCACATATACCTTGTGCATCTGCAGGAGTGAATGCTTCACTCACCTCCTACAAGGATTGCTTTGCTATGTCTGATCGAAGTCTTGCAAACTTAGGATGATGTATTGCTGACTCCACGATGTCTTTTGTCAGAACTTTGCCAAATATATCAGAACCTTGCTCTTTTGGACCCACAACATCTGCTGAAGCAACAACGATAGCTATTTCAGTCCATCATTCATCTAACTATACCACCCCCACACCCAATCCCCCATCTCCAAAAAAGGAACTAAAGATGAAAATAAAAAGTGAGTGCTCAAAGAAATTATAGATCCCAATACCTGCAAGCTTTTACACGACGCTTCCATTGGCCACCTCCAACATTGAGTTCTTCCAATGGTTTGATCTGTCTCTTGCATAATCGAGCACCCAATGGTGTGTCTTTCAAATATTGTAATTTTTTATTGAACTTTTCAAGTTATTTTTGAAGGTGTGCATTCTCACTTTCCAATGTGAAATTATTGATTTCTCGAACTGCCAAAATTTCATTCTTCTCTTTAATAGTATCCTGCATCTTACGATTAGTCTGTTTTGCAAATGATCAAACTCTTTTTGTAACCCAGCACAAACTTTTGCTTTGTCCTCATTTGAAGCTTGCAAAGCTGTTGTGATCGATGCCAAGTAAAAATTCGCACCTTCAGGCATTTTTATTCTGGCATCTCTATCACTCAAATGTCTTTTAAATATACTTTGACATTGGCCAAACAATCTTTTGTAATATCCAAGCAATCCATTTTCACCCTCACACACAAACTTGAAGAAACTTATCAACCCAAAGAATGATGGAGATTGAGAGAAGGTTGGATCTGGTGGGTAAATACTACCATCCAACCATAGGTCCATATTTTTCTTTCCTTCATTTCGAAGCTCAGTAATGTGGGCTTCGCATGCTGGCCTAGACCAATTTCTCTTACAGAGCAGGGAGCATAATCGGCTTCTACTTGGAAGTGGATGTCCACCTTTTTCTTCTTTTGTTTCACAGGTTCCATTGCATTGTTCTGTGCTCTAATAACACCAAAAAGCATCATGAACTCACACTTTAACCAAAAGAAACCAAAGATATTACACTTATCTCCCATGGATGTAATGGCCAAAGCAACATGCCCTTGTCCATGTACTCACGCAAGCAAGCAATTATACAAATAGTTCTTGCCTGATCCCCCCGGACCATCTAGGAAAAAATTGTCACCTGCATCTGTCACAATCGCATGCATTACAGCATCAAAAGCAACACGCTGGCTATGTGTTAATGTTGACTCCATAGCACTTGACAGGTTAGATTATTCATCGATAGTATCAAAAGATCTCTCTTCCAAAAGCAATCTATTTTCACCCAAGACTTCCAAATCAGTTCTGTTTAGTTCAGGCATTCCTTCAAAATCTACCAATGTCCGTCTCTGAGCACGAAGAATTTCTTCTAAATGCAGTAGTGCATGAGTTTCGGCTAATTGTTCATCAATACCAGTGAACTGACCCTTGCTTCTCGATAACTAGTATAGAAAATCTTCTATCATTTCTTCTCGATAACTAGTATAGAAAATCTTCTATCATTTCTTCTCGATAACTAGTG
Source organism: Cibotium barometz (assembly GCF_041138505.1). Lineage (NCBI taxonomy): Eukaryota > Viridiplantae > Streptophyta > Polypodiopsida > Cyatheales > Cibotiaceae > Cibotium > Cibotium barometz. The sequence goes on along the minus strand of NC_141095.1, from coordinate 33,625,958 downwards.
CATGAGTTTCAACTAATTGTTCAATACCAGTGAACTGACCCCTGCTTCTCGATAACTAGTATAGAAAATCTTCTATCATTTCTTCTCGAAATCTCTTCCACAATATTCCTGGACAGGAAGGCTCACAAAATAGCAATATAGTACCAAAAAGACATCTCAACTACAAGGAATTTTGCATGGATGATGCTTCCTCCATACATGCAACCCATTTAGAATCATCTTCCAGTATCCCTCTGGCAATGCAAGCTGCCTTGAAAGAAGGATAGATGTGACCATTGAGCGAATACAAATCTTCAAATGACTTAGATCCTTTACATATTGTAAGAAGAAGGCCAACATAGTATGCCTCACCTGCCAAAAAAGCTACAAAGTACATGCACCCTATAGTGTTGCAAATCTTTCTTTTGGTCCATTTCTTCAACCTGGAGTTCCAAACCCATTGTTGAGGGAAATCACTATACAATGTATTGTTTGCTTCAGGATGTTGATTATTACAGGTAAACCATTTAGTCATAGTAGTCTTGCCTACATTTTTCCTTTGAAAAACATCTGTAATATAATCATCATCTCTGAAGATAACATTATGACCCCCATCTAAGTGTACCTACAACCGTTACACATCAGGCTTCTAATTGTGTAAATCATACTCAAAGAGTCTCCAACATGCCTCTGAAGCATAGACATAACGTGCATCCAAATACCTCTAAAACGCATCGACTACGCAAGCAGCATTAACATCCCCACCTTGTAGAGTGCTAAATCTTATTGTTTCTCTATCATTCCTCTTGTATATGTACTTGTAAAGATATTTCACTGCTGCTATTGTTGTGAATATTTCCACATTTACATGAGCATTATATGTGATTAAAAGATAAGGGTTATATGGCACAACCCATCTATTACCAACATTACACTTTTTCAATGCCACATTTCTTCCATCATTTCGACGCATATACACAGGGTAACCATTCTCATCCACAGTAGTCTATTGTGCAAAAGCTCGTGGATAGTTCCTTGTGCATTTCCCTTTATCCATTCAAATTGTACTTGGATTGAATGGCCCACAGGGCCCATGGATATTGCAATGCAACACAACATCATGCAGAGTACGAAACATTTGCTTGTCGGGCAATTCGGCACATACTAATCTGTCATAGTCTTGGACAGTCTTAGGTTTATGGGGACTATCCAAGATCAATAACGTGTGAAAATGAGGCAATCCTCTTTTTTGGAACTCAATGACACTCACATATCCAATCACCTTACCAAAGAGCTCCTTATTCACGATATTTTTCATCATATCTGAATGTTTTTGGTGAAATACTCTAGTAGTCAAATCAAGCCGGTCACATGCACTTTGCCCCGGGAGTAAAGCATCTAATACCTCTGGCCACTTTGGGTTACAGGTGAAAGTAATGAATAAATCACGCTTGTCCTTTGAACGAACAATTGCCATGGCATCCTGATAAAGTTGATACATTTGTCATGGCCCACCAGTAAAACTGGAAGGTAACACTATTCTGCTTCCCACTGTCCGTCTTGCAATACCACTTCCACTTCCTTCTATAGGAAGCATGTCTGCTAAACCACTACAAACCTCTGAACACAAACTTTTTTTATTATGGCCTAGCCAAGATAATCATAACTCTTCAACACTACAATAGGCATCAACCACTGTTGCAACAACAACCTTCCACCACGTAGCTGCAAGCATGCATTTGTATCTGGGTGAATTTGCAATCGATAAGCATAGTATTATCGTTGAGTAGACACCTAGTCGATTTTGTAATTCGTGCTCAGTATCAAACACATACAACTGTGCAAACTGTGGCTTAGGATTGTACATATTATTGGGGAACAAGGACCCAATCCGATGATAAACAGTCCCATGCACCTTGAAAGTATAGACACTACTATTGCAAAAGAGAGAGTCATCTATTTGTGCACCCAATGATAAAAAAGCCAACACACTATTATAAGCCTTGATGTTTTCTCGAAATTTTTTACTTGTAGTGTCACTACCAATCAAAAGAGACCTTAATGAAGGAACATACACACACCCATGTTTACAATAATATTTGCCAAGAACCTATCCACAAAACCCACACTCATGTGTCATCCCTCCTAATGAGTGACTTAAAGTGCACGAATATACCAAAGGCCAAGTAGTTGCATGTATACCTTGTACGTGCAGGAGTTCATGGAGGATAGACAAAATCCCTCCCTTTCTTTTTTCAAATACATAAGAGGGAATTTCTCCGATACTCTCCCTTCTTATTGTATTAGCAAATGGCACTTCTCTCTCTTCATGGGCAAAAAAGGAAGACATTGTAATTGCACTACCCTCATTTACTCTTCTAGCTGCATTATAAGAGGTCCTATTTCTAGCGATGAAGCGACGGTACCTTCTTATAAGTCTCAAACTTTCAACCAGTGATATCCCTAATAAATAAACTCCACTTGCCATTTTCCTTGTTATTTCTTTCAAAAGAGTCCTATTCCTAGCAATTTCACGGCGAACACTTCTAGCACTCTTGTTAGATATCCTTTTATCTCCACCTAGGGTAATTTGAGACCTCTTAGTACTAAATTGAGGTAAATACATCAAAGTTTCTTTTGCTACTTATTTTTGTGCAAAAAAAGGTATCGTTTTCTACAAGAATTCTATGAGTCTCTTGCATCAGTACATCACCGATATTACAGGTAACATTATGCACCCTTACATCACAACAATGAGGTTCACTATCCCTTGACTCCTGTGCACATTTTATTTTTTCATTTCTTCTTCTTTTCCTTGGAGCATTCAAGAAAATGGTCTGAAGAGGATACCTCAAACTACCTGTCTCTACCATTCTTGCTATAAACCTAATTCCATCAAGTATTCAATTAGAAGAAGTGGCACATTGAGTATAAAGTCATTTTCTTTATTATAAAATAGTAAACATTGAATAAAAATAATAATATTTTTTTTCATAATATTTGTGTATACACATAATATACAATCCCTCATGAGATTTTCTCCAATCTTCACATACATACTAAAAGATTATAAAGCTCTCTCTCTCTCTCTTAAGATGACATTTACCCACCTAGGTTCAAGTCTCCCCGTCGATTGGTTAGAAATAACCCTCTAAGTCGATGTTATGCGGTCTAGTCTCAAGTGGGTGTGTGTGTAAAGAGGACAATTCTCACTACCTTTCTATCACCTAAGCGTGGTAGAAATGGCTAGTGGAATTGCCCTTGGGATGACATTTATCCACCTGGGTTCAAATCTCCTCGTCGATTGGGTAGAAATAACCCTCTAAGTCGATGTTAAGCAGTCTAGTCTCAAGTGGGTGTGTGTGTACAGGAGGACAATTCTCACTATCTTTCTATCGCCCAAGCGTGGTAGAAATTGCTAGTGAAATTGCCCTTGGGATGATATTTACCCACCTGGGTTCAAGTGTCCCCATCGATTGGGTAGAAATAACCCTCTAAGTCAACGTTAAGCAATCTTGTCTCAAGTGGGTGTGTGTGTAAAGAGGACAATTCTCAAGTCTACCTTTCTATCACCCAAGTGTGGTAGAAATGGCTAGTGGAATTGCCCTTGGGATGACATTTACCCACCTTGCTTTAAGTCTCCCCATCGATTGGGTAGAAATAACCTTCTAAGTCGACGTTAAGCAGCCTCGTCTCAAGTGGTATGTGTGTGTTAAGAGGAAAATTCTCACTACCTTTCTATCACCCAAGCGTGGTAGAAATGGCTAGTGGAATTGCCCCCCTTGGGATGACATTTACCCATCTCGGTTCAAGTCTCCCCGTTGATTGGGTAAAAATAACCATCTAAGTCGACGTTAAGCAATCTCTCTCTCTCTCTCTCTCTCTCTCTCTCTCTCTCTACACACACACACACACACACACATATATATACACATGTATATGTACATGTATATATATGTATATATATATATATACACACACACACATATATATATATATACATCTATATATACATGTGTATATACATGTATATATACATCTATATATATATACATGAATATATACATGTATATATATATACATATATACATTTGTATATATATATATACATTTGTATATATATATATATATATATATATATATATATATATATACATATACATATATACATATATGTACATACATATATACCTATATACATACATATATACATACGTATATACATATACATATACATATACATATATGTATATACATATATATATATATATATACATACATATACATATATATATCTATATATATATATATATCAATCCCTCTGACTCAAGCTAGATCGTGCTTATATGTAGGTAGGTAAATGTCATAAACTTATTTGATCTTTACCAAGTTTCATCTTTTCTCATGAGCATTAAAATCCTTATGCTCTTTTCAAACTATACCGAACTATTCGTATTTAAAAATCATAAATTCTAAAAATAAACATACAATTAAGAAGAAAAACAAAAATAAAACAAAGTTTTAGTAGCTTACCTCAAAAGACTAAGGAAGACCCAAACTATATGACAAATCAACAATATGGCAGCCCTATGAAAAGCTAATGTACCTACATTGATCCACAAAGTAAAATAGATGAGAGCTCTTTCCATCCCCTTAACTTCATTTCACATTTTTCCAGTTGTCAAAATCTATGGTTCCTAATCCTTAAAACCTACATATATAAAAATAACAGACAAAATCTATAATCCTAAAAAGGATGCTTATTATCCTTTTCAACATGAAAAGCCTTCCTACTGCAAGATTGACAACGTTGCTAGCGAGTGGGTGTCTAGTGAAACCACAATAGCTAGCGAGTGTCTTCCGGAGAGAGTGACTCGTAGCCATTACAATCCAGTAGCACCAAATTCCAATACATTTTTACTAGAAACAGGTAATTAGTTCTCTCTTAGTTCTGCAATTCTTCACAAATCTTCTTTGATTGCGAACTTTTTCCCCTTTACATCCTTAAGTATCAATGCATTTTTTTCAAGCGGTCGTAGATCAACTTGTTCCCTTAACTCATTGAGCATCTGCAACTCCGACTCGAAGATATAGCTGTCCTCTGTTGGCTCGATAGCCTCAATGACAGATTTGCAGGCTTCATCATTAACGTTGAGCTCTTCCATCTTCAATAATAAAGTTCCCGCTAATACTCTCAAACGATGTACTTTGGCACCTCTAAACATGGCTTTAAGTTTTTCTACCAGTTCAACAGACTGCCTCATGGTGTCTTTGCTCAAGCTTACCAAGCTGATAAGCGCTCTTACAAAAACCAAAGACCTGTAAGATCATCCGAAGCAAAGATGTAATGAATGCTTGAATTTTGCAAGTTCAAATGCGAAATTTCACGTGTAGCTATTTGATTTTAAGGTGATGGCAAGAGGTTTAAGGAAGTATACTGACCGCATGTTCGATGGATCCACCATTTCCATCAGAGTGGCCAACACTGTAGTGTTGTCGCTGCCCGTGCTCTTGAGCACTACATGGGCGTCAAGCTTGGCTAAGGCGTCGAAGCTGTTGGCCGCTGCCCAACCCACTTGCCCGGGCCCTAGCTTGTCTGCGAGCTTGGTGAGCAATGACTTGGATAGCCTATTAACGGGCAGCTTCTGCACCGCCCACAAACCCACCACGTTGGCCGCAGCTTGCTGCACAAACGCGTTATCCCGATCCATGTATATCTGCAAGAAATCAACCCCTTGTCGATGAGCATGCATGTACTTCAAGAGCTGCTTGTAATGCTTGAGCACAGTAGGCGGTTGAACATTCCTTGCACACTCCTTCCCCAGCAGCTTGAAGGCGAAATCAAAGAACTCAAAATCATCTGCTTGAACAATGCCACTTTCCAAAGTTCTTTGCAGATATTCATCATAATACTTCTGGATGCTCTGCTCTGTCTTATCAAACAGGTGGATAAGAAGCACGATTGAGCAAAGCACCGCTGCTAAGCCTACAGCAGCGTTGATGAGGGCAAGGATGTAGAAGATCTTGAGAGAGAATAGGAGATTGGGTACATCAGAGTGCAATACCCTTAACCTGATGATGGGCAAGACAATGCTGGGCGAGATGAAGAATGTTTGCCCGACTTGGGAGAGCACTCGCAGTGCTGTCAACAGGGTGGGTTGGTTGTCTTCTAGCTTAAGAAGGGCTGGATTTTGGCTCAGCCTTACGAGGGCTTTACTTGCAAGCTTGCTGCAGAAGATTGCAAAAGCTAGGCGCCCGGCTTCGAGCAGCAGCAAGGTGGTCACAATGCGGAAGTCTGCAGGGCCTAAGTTGGACACAAAGCCCCCTAACAGAACCACGGTAGCCCAGGTGAGATTGCAATAAGCCAAAAACCTGCAAACACCCTGCAGAGCTCCTACCCCGTGCGCCCCCCACTTTGCCTCGGCCAATTTCTTCTCGTAGGGGTCCATCACTTCAGATCTCTTCACAGGCGCTGCTTGAGGCGCTGCTGCTCCTCTAGCGCAGTCATTGACGGCAGGCATGGCGATTCTCACATCTTGCTCATTCGAGTGAACCGCGGCCATGATGTCGATCAGAGAAGAGAAGAGACGGGTCACGGGAGTACACAGCAGACCGGCAGCATACCATCAATTTGATATCTTTCGGCACACGGTAATAGATTCTACGGTTCCAGCCACACGCTGGGCTTGAAAAGTTCCCGAAAAGACAGGGTCCGCACCTGCGTTCTCTCTCTAATATATTACTAATATATTATTAATATTTGACAGGCGCTTTGCTAGTAGACGAAGGTTTCAGTAAAGAACTCGTTGCTCAAAGACCAAGGTTGAACCAACGAGTGCCTCAAGGTCTTGTATTCAAGTCTTAGGGGCCTGTTAGGTACCTACCCTTGATGGGTTGATTATAAGCATGCACGATGGGTTTGCCAGCCCTCATCCTTGTAGGGCCGCCTCCACCTCACGGAGGCTGGGTGTGTGTGTTTCTAAATTTTCTGTACTTTCGAAAAAAAAAACCAAGGTTACAGTAAAGGACTCCCTACACCCATCTCTCTCTCTCTAATATATTACTAATATATTATTAGTATTTGACAGGCGCTTTGCTAAGAGACAAAGGTTCCAATAAAGAACTCATTGCTCAAAGAGCAAGGTTCTAGTAAAGGACTCCCTACACCCATCTCTCTCTCTCTCTCTCTCTCTCTCTCTCACGCACTCCTAGGCGTCCTCCCAACTCTCTTTTCCCCCCTCTAGGCATGCCCCCCTCTCCCTCTCTCACACACATGCATATGACCCTCCCTCTCGTCTCTCTCTCATGCACACACACTCTCTCAAATGTTAAACTCTCTCACACACATGTATACACCTGCACACTCTCTCTATCTCTCCCCTCCTCTCTCTCTCTCTCTCTCTCACGTACACACATACACTCATAGGCACATGCAGGTATACACACTCCCTCTCTCTTCTCACACTCTCTGACACATAGAAGCTCTCTCTCTTACACACACACACACACACACTCTCTTTCTCACACACACACACATGTAAATATTAGTATATACAATATTCTGTTTTAGATACATATACCTATACATAGACACATATAGTTACACATACATATATATGTGCATTTAATAATATAAATACACACATACATAATTTTAATTAATTTTGATCGAATTTTAATGTGTAGAAATGAGTGGTAAGATGTGCTCATTTTTAAATATATAGATAGATATATTATACACACACACATATGTATATATATGTATATACATACATACATACATATATATATATATATATATATATACATATATACATACATACACACATACATATATATGTGTGTGTGTATGTATAAATATATAAATGTAAATAAAAACACACACATATACATATATATTTTTTAATTTAATTTTTATTAAAAGCTACTTTTTATTCTCTATCTATCACTCTTTCTCTCTCTTTTCACCCTCTCCCTCTTCACACCTCTCTCCCTCTCTCTCTCTCTCTCTCTCTCCAGGCTTGCTCCATCTCACTCTCTCTCAAGCACACATACATAGATGCAGATATACGCACACATGCAAACACACACATACTCTCTCTCTCTCTCTCTCTCTCTCTCTCTCTCTCTCTCTCACACACACACACACATGTACACCCGCACATGCACTAATGCAAAAACACTCTCTCCCCTCCCACACAAACTATCTCACACATAGGAATTCTCTCTCTCTCTCTCTCTCTCTCTCTCTCTCTCTCTCTCTCTCTCTCATGCACAAACACACTCCCTCTCTCTTCACACACACACACACACATACTCACTCACATAAAGAAACTCTCTCTCTCTCTCTCTCTCTCTCTCTCTCTCTCTCTCAGACACACATAATTTTAATGGTGGGGATCCATGGTGAGGTTTGCTCACTCTCAAATAAATGCATCTTACATATAATCTCTCTCTCTCTCTCTCTCTCTCTCTCTCTCTCTCTCTCACACACACACACACACACACACATGTACACACCTGTACATGCACTAATGCACACACTCTTTCCCCCCCACACACTCTCACACATAGACTTTCATGTCCTTGTCTCTCTCTCTCTCTCTCTCTCTTTGTTTGTTTGCTTCTCTCGCTTGCTCTCTCTCTCTTTGAATTTAAATGAAAGGGATATGAGCATTTTTCCAAAAAAGATAAGTGGAATCAAAAAAGTCAACCTTTTAATGACACACCTTACACCCTTCATAAATGACCCCCAAAATGGACAAATTGACAACTCATGAGCATCTTCTCATTGAATGCTCATTAGCCTTAATGAGTCATGTAAAAAGATGATTAAAGATTAATCCAAAATTAATCCTTACCTCTTTTACACTAATCAAGGACTCTAATTAACCATTAATCCCTAATTCAAACAATTGAGCACACCATTGGATAGAGCAAGGAAAATCTAATCTTGATGCATCAAAAATTGTATAAATCAATCTAAATTAAGGGAGTAGTTAGAATCTTAATTATAGTCTCCTCTTTAAGGTAAAATTAAGCAAAGATAGTCAAATTTCTTCAATTGATCAAAAAATTGATGTGATTAGGTGTTTTGATGCATCTAGATGCTCTTGTAACACTCAAAAAATCAATTTCGACTACTCATATAATCAATTTAGACCCCAATTAATATATTTTCTAAATTTTAGCCTCTTGAATACGATTAATCACCCTTAATGACAAAAACTAGTCCATTAAGAGAAATTAATCAAATTCAAGGATTTTTTGATGGTTTTAAGAAATTTTATGAAAGATTAAGCTACTCCTAATACTTGCTAGCACTCTAATCCAAATAATTTCAACAAAAAGCACATAATTAAATTAGAATTAATGATCTTAAATCTATGTTTAAACTAAAGAGCTCTAACATTCACTTAAAATTTCATTCTGTTGCATTGTTTGATGCAATGGCTACAAATCAAGCCTAATACAAACTATTTGCAAGCCCTAAGAACATGAAAAACCACCAAAACAACAACAAAAACAACAATTTAATTTAAAAATTAAGCAAAAAGCATTCTTTTCAAAAACAAAAAAGAGAGCTATTCTACACCAAATCTCACACAAATCACCATTAAATCCACATCTTTTTCATGGAAAACTATTAATCAAGATGATGGGCAATGGGTTATGCGTAGTTTAGAGGCAAAATGATGGAAAAAACCAAGGGTTGGCTCCCCGGCAATGGCACCAAAAATGTTACCCTAACCCTCCTTGAAACACATCCAAAAAGAGCTTACCTAGTGAACTGCAATTGTCGTGAGGATCTTTCCAATGGCCGAGCTCGCATATTCCCCATAATTTTGATGCTCTCTTCCTCTTCTTTGTTTTGTTTCTTGTGTTCTTTCTCTCTCTCATATATGTTGCTTTCTTCCTCTTCTTTGTTTTGAAATTTGTGTTCTTTCTCTCTCTCATATATGTTGCTCTATCTTGCCATCAACTATTGCTTCCGTTGTACATATTCCCCATAATTTTGACACTCTCGTCTCTCCTCCTCTTCTTTGTTTTTTTTCTTCTTCTTATGTCTCTCTCTCTCTCTCTCTCTCTCTCTCTCTCTCTCTCTCTCATCTGCTTTATTTCTCTCTCATCTGCTCTCTCTCTCTCTCTCTCTCTCTCTCTCTCTCTCTCTCTCTCTCCCTCTCTCTCTCTCTCTCTCTCTCTCTTTGTGTCTTCATCATACATATTGATGGTATTAAACAAATATTTACCTCTTCCACTTTGACACACTCAAATTTCATTACATCAGCAATTCTTTAAATTTTTCTAGTAACATGTCTCATTTATTTCAATTTCAATAGTACAATAGTACACTCAATATTATTCTTCTAGTTGTTTTCTTTTTCACATTTTTTCAAGCTCCTCTTGAAGGACAATTACTTCATTCTCGATTATGTAGCCATATGCATGCCATGTCCCTATTTGCAGTACTCAATTTTTATTATGGAAGGTTGACATGAATCCAAATAATCAATTGCACCAATATTAAATACCAAACATAAACAGAATAAATAATTTCTCAAGATATAATATTGGATCCAATTTACCCCCACACAAGAGTGATCCCACGCTTCCTCTTGGTGTACTTAAATATATTTCTTAAGATAGATTTTGGGGCTTCAAATACTATACTTTATAAATATGTTGACTTCTTCAAGAATAGCTTGCTTCAAAAATAGCTTGCTTGAGAAAACTATTTTTAAAATATATGTAGGGTAAAAAATAAGGAGCATATCCTATGGTGGTTAAAGTAGAGATGGATTGAAGAATCTTTCTTTTTGATAGAAAGTAGAGTTTGTAGGAAACTTTGGTGAATGTTTGAAAATTTTCAAGATACATGTTCATTTTTAGTGTAAATTTGGTGATTTTTTCTCTAAATTTACCAAAAATGCTACCTTGGGCTAATATATTAAAAGAGTCACCATTTGTTTGGGTCTAAAATAGCCCAGGACTTTTGGAAGACCCTTGAAAATCAGCCTTTGGGTTGAATTTTGCCCCTAATTATTTCCTTAAATATATGTGATTCTAAAACCATATAAAGATGTACATATCTTGAAGAATTAAATATACATATCTTGAAGATGTACATATCTTGAAGAATTAAATATACATGATGGAGCTTTCACATGTTCCAAATAGTATATACATCGTCAATAAGTACGGATGGCACCCAAAATAAATTAATGGTGCTTGTTGTCACAAAATCATATATTATTTATCGACACTCAAAATTGATCATCTCAAAATATTCATGACCACCACCAGCTTGTCTCCATTATCCAATCCAATGATCTGCACTTATATCATCTAAGCCAATCAATTAATTTATTAAAAACGACATGAAACTTATATCATCAAGATGATGTAACCAATACTCTCACGCATGTACAGATTTACCCATGTATGTGTAAAGTAAGCTAAAATCTCTCGGATTTAGAAAAGTGTCCCAATCTAAACCCATTAGGGAGAATTCATAAAAGTGTAAAAATGTGGAAATATATATTCCATGGATTAAATCCAATCCATAAATAATAGAAAACGTGGGAATATATATTCCATGAAGTTACTCCTAACAATTTCAAATTCCATTGATAAATCTCGTTCTTTGAACGACCCTTCTTCATTCATTTTGTCCCACAACTTCTTTGCTTCTAAAGTTTACTTAATGTAATCCAAGATCTCCCGATCATCTTATTCCTTGTCTTTCATATGTACCTTCATCTTAGATATCGGATCGTAGAGATGGTGTGTTTGTTGATGGTTTGTCACCCAACATGTTGTTGGAGATGTGGTTAGGGGTTTGAGATCAAAGATAGAGTGAGAGCCAAAATGTGATGGGTGGTGGCATGGAGATATGTAGAGTCTTCATTAAGCAAAGAGAAGACTCTCGACAAGTATCTCTTCTAAAACCAAAGCTACATCAACGAGCCTCATCACCTTAGCTCATGATTGTAAAAGGCCACCAAATGAGTAGACCTAGTCTTTTGTTTTTATCGCACTTGACTATGTGAGGGTATGTTAGGTTGCTGTAACACCGCCTCCTACGGGCACTACCATAGAGGAAGAATGAGGATTGCCCCTCATCCCCCAGGCTATATAGTGTGTGGCCTACCGTCCACACTAGCCTGGCCGCCCATGACTCCGCATGGGCATCCTCTCCCGCTGAACGGATGGCCACGTCCTTGGCCATCCGGTCTGCCGTCGTCCGTCAGGCGTTACACGCTACGTGACATTACCCCCCCTTAAGAAGAGTTTTCGTCCTCGAAAACAAACTGGGAAAACCTTTTGGAAATTGCACCACAGCGTTCCCAGGTAGCTACCTCCTCATCCCTATCTGTCCATTTAACAAGTACCTCCTGGTACACTTTATGTCGAGTTTGTCTGTCATCATGATACTTTAGAACCTTTTTAGGTTCATGTGGTATCTTTGGTGGCTCTATCAAGTCCACCAAAATCTCTGGAGAAACTGCGTTCTCTAACCCGTGAACTGATTTCTTCAGTTTACTGACATGGAAGATAGGATGGACTTGAGAACTCTCCGGTAACTCAAGTTTATATGCTACGTCCCCAATCTTCTTAAAAGGACACAATATCTCAGAGAAAGTTTATCACACTTTCCCGTTTTCATGGTTTCTGACTGCGCAGGAACCTTGAGGAATACAAAGCCACCTTCTGCAAAGGTCACCTTTCTACGTCCTTTATTCGCATAAGTTTTAGCGCGATCCTGAGTGCTACGAATGCTCTCACGTGCGGCTCTGAGCATATCATTCACATCTTCAAGGAAATCCTTGACAGATTGAATCTTCTCCTTTTCTAGGTCTACAGCCATCGGAGATCTCGGCTGGAATCCATACATTAACATGAATGGTGTAAACGTCGCTGAGTGTTTGGAGATGTTATAGGCAAACTCCAATAAGGGCAAGTACTCTTCCCAATTAGATTGCTTCTTACTAACATAAGAACGCAACATATCCTCTAGAATTTGGTTAACTCTTTCAGTTTGACCATCAGACTCCGGATGATCTGCCGTACTCTTACTCAGAGTAGTATCTAACTTTTTGAAGACTTCCCTCCAAAAATGACTATTGAACTTTCTATCTCTATCCGACACTATATCTGCGGGCAGGCCATATAGCTTGTAGAGATGTTCAATAAAGAGTTTTGCCAACTCTGGCATTTTAACAGTTTTCTTCGTGGTGATAAACTTTGCCATTTTAGTTAACCTATCCACTACCACCCACACCGAGTCATTCCCTTGACTGATCTTGGGTAAACCGGTAATGAAATCCATAGAAATGCTTTTCCATTTCCCAGCGGATGGAATAATCCTCCAACCTTAAGATGTTCATATTTATTGACCTGGCACTTACTCCATTTCAGCACATAAGTCTGGACGTCCTTAAACAAACTAGGCCAATAAAACTGTCTTTTTACTAGTGCATAGGTTTTCTGAATCCCGGGATGACCCGCACTTGGACTATCATGACTTTCTTTAAGAATTTGGGCCCGAAAGTCACCAATAGTTGGTACACATACTCTACTCTTGTAGAGTAAGTACCCGTCGTCAATGGAGTAATTAGCATATTTTTCCCCCCGATGAAGTTTATCACTCCCCTTTGAAGCCTTGGCAGTCAAAGGTGATGAAGGGCCTATGTCAGAGCTCTGCAGCTCCAAACTATACCCAGAAGACATGGCTAGTCTCTCCAGACTAACTCTCGCTTCCCTTCCCGTTGCACCTTCAACCAGTCTCTCCGGACTAGCAATACGTGCCAACGAGGGAGGTGGTCGCATCTGTGAAGAAGTGTGTACGTGTACAGCGCGCCAGACCTCTGTAAAAGATGGATCGTGCTCACATAAACCACGTAGTGACTCTAAGAAATCATTCTTGAAGACTGTGAAACTAAGTTCATTAATTTGTGGCATGCGACTAAGTGCATCTGCCACCACGTTATACTTACCTTTTTGGTAACGTATCTGAAGGTCAAACTCCTGTAGAATCTCCGCCCACACCGAGCTTTTCTACCCTTCAGTTCATTTTGACTTGAAAGCCATTTCAGACTTTCATGGTCCATCCGGACCTCAAAAGTAGGACCATATAAATAGTGTCTCCACTTTTTTAATGCATGAACTATCGCTAGTAACTCTCGCTCGTAAGCTGAGTAGTTACGCTACGCACGATCTAACTTTTTACTCTCAAATGCAATTGGGTGACCCCTTTGCATAAGTACGGCTCCAATGGCCTCATTACTAGCGTCTGTTTCTAAGACAAATGGCTCATTTGGATCGACAATAGTCAAAACAGGTGCAGCTACGGTCACCTTGAGCTTATTAAAGCTCTTCTGTTGGGCTTCCCCCCAACTTATGTTTTTTGTTTTGGACCATAACTGGTCAATCAACGGGACTGCAATCTTTGCGTAGTCCTTCACATACTGTCGGTAGAACCCCGACATGCCAAGAAAAATCTGCAGTTCCTTGAGATTCTTCGGTGGTGCCATTTAAGAATAGCCTCTACTTTTTCTGGCTCCATCCGCGTACCATCGGCGGATATATAATATGGCCAAGGTAGTGAATTTCTGTTTCAAAAAATTCACATTTGCTCTTCTTTGCAAATAGTTTGTGCTCTCGCAACAACTCAAACACTAGACGTAAATGCTCTATGTGTTCTTTCTGTGTCTACTATACACAAGAATATCATCTAGGAAAACTACTACGAATTTTCCCAGATATGGACGTAAAATGCTATCCATCAGCATCATAAACGTCGCTGGAGCATTGGTTAGCCCAAATGGCATAACCAAAAACTCAAAATGCCCGAAACGGGTCCTAAATGCTGTCTTCACAGCATCTTCTGCTTTAATTCTAACCTAATGATACCCAGATCTAAGGTCTATTTTTGTGAAGTATCTCGATCCATAAAGTTGATCAAACAACTCATCCATGCATGGCATCGGATACTTGTTCTTAATCGTTATCTGATTAAGGGCCCTATAGTCTATGCACATCCGCATAGATCCGTCTTTCTTCTTTACCAGAAGAATAGGCGATGCCCACGGACTTGAACTAGGCCGAATGAAGCCTTTGTTCAAATATTTCGTCAATTGTTTCTCCACTTCTTGTGCCTCAGAGTGGCTTAATCTATAAGTAGGTTTACTTATAGGTTTTGATCCTGGCATAACTTCGATGCCATGGTCTACTTCTCTAGATGGTGGTAAACCATCTAGTAAATCATCAGGAAAAACATCCTAAAATTCCTCTAATCAATTCATTAAAGTATCTACGTACTTTTTCTTTAATGTCTCTTTCACCTTGGATTTTTTCTTGTTTGAATCGCATGACAGAATTCAAAAGAGGGTAACAAGCATATACCTCTACTATCTGGTCTCTACGGACCGCTGTACACAGCTCCATGGAGACGGACACTACCCACGAAGGCCCCCCTGCACCCAATTGCACACTACTGGGCCCCACCCCAACCATCGCTACAGACCCCCTGAATAGTAGTAGTAGAATGGACACCCCCCTTTTTGTAACAAAGAGAAAGTCCTTGTCCTCAGCTCTCGGCGTATTAGCTTCATGCACTTTTCTCTCGGATCGGAGCATCCCGGAGTTGCGATGCTTGTAGAGGCTCGCAGCACAACACAAATCGACAGTCGGCGACTGTAAGGGGGTGACTATTCTCTCTCCACCACTGCTCGTTTTATTAGCGTTTTTTTTTGTAATTTTCGAGTTCTCGCATTTTTCTTTGTGCAAGAATTAAAGATGTCTGCTAGGCGTAGTGTGTCCCCACCGCCTTCTACTTCTCTAGGGTCTTCAGGTCTCTTGTCCTCGGTCTCGCGGGTTCGACCCCAAACAAATTGTCAAGCCGTATACACCCGACCGTTGTCCGGTCTGGAGTGCGCTCGTCGATCACGCGTGATCCGCTAGTGCCCTCCTCGTCTGTAGACCTCGCCTTAGAACCCAGTGAGCCCACATCGGCCGCAATAGCAGATGACCCCTTTTTGGCCGATGAGCCAGATGACATGAACACCGACGTCGCCGAGGGGACCGAGGAGGACCTCTTGGAATATGATGACGACGATTATGACCTATTGGACCCTGCCGCCGACGTCCTGACAGAGACGGAGCTCTCTAGTGGACTTTTTAAATATCTTAATGCCAAATTGAACAATATGGGTAAAGTCTAGGTTGACTTAGTCACGATGCTACAGAGCATCTCCACACGGTTAGATGCACTGACAGCCGCCTCGGCTAGTACTCCAACTCCTCGTGAGTGATAGACGAACTCCTGCGGCACGGGTGAGCGTAGCCTTGCCAGTGGGGTGGTTGTAGGAGTACAGGCGGATGTGCCTGCAAGGCCGTCCGTAGAGACAGCTTTGTCGTTATTGAAAGACTTAAAGCCGCCTAGTTTTGGTGGCAAGGAGAAGGAGAGAAACAAGGACTCGGTCAACATGTTTCTAGCGAAGTGGTCAAATTTGCACGCACTGCGACAGCAGCCTAGCCGGATACAGCCCGTAGAGGCTAGCCTCTCATTAACTGGCAAAGCGTACAAGTGGTGTGGATGAGTTTGACAACTCGTCTGCCACTTGGACGGAGTTTGAAACGATGTTTCGAAAAGAGTTTTTTCCTGTTAATGAGGCAGAGAGAAGCTGGGAGTTATGGGACAAGTGCTCGATGGAGAACAAATCCCTGACTCAATACATCTCAGACTATAGGGAGATAGTACTCAAGCTAAAGGGGATCGATGCATTCCAAACATTGCGAGGCTTTAAAAGAGGCCTCAAAGATGATTACCTTGAGTATGTAGAGCCCTTACAGCCTAAAGACTTAGCAGAGGCAATTAAGTATACGTAGATATTCGATGACATCAAGCGCCGTAGTGCACGTGGTGGTTCGAGCAGGGTCGAGGGTAGTGAAAAGAGGAGGTCAGGCCTTAAAAGAAAAGGGTTCCGCAGTGTGATAAACAAGGGGATAGGACAGACCAGGAAGGACAGGGTGGTCATTGGTCTAAAAAACCACGACCATCCAAGAAGAAAAGAGACATCGAAATCCAAAAGAAAGAGCAGTATATTAAAGCGCGAAAGGAAAATCGCTGCTTTAATTGCAATGATGTAGGGCACACAAAGGTTGAGTGTCCAAAGCCTAAAGCCAGCACGAGTGGTAACGAGCCCAAAAAAGATGGTAAATCCTCTAGGCAGTTGCATACAGTGCAGAGACTCCCTCTCAGTTCCGCAGAGTTCAGAGAGGTGACAGTGTGTCATTGTGATGAGAGGTGCATCACGCTTGTTCAGTGACACCAGCGATGTGGCAGCCTACTATAGGTCCGCATGACATGGTGCGCATGTATGGCACCATAGGTGGCTGTAGAGTCACAGTTTTTATTTTGATGGAGCTAGCCACAACTTCTTGAACTACTCGTTAGTCAAGAAGTTGGGGTTGACTGAGACCCGGAGTGATCATGAGTATACTGTTGGCCTAGCCAACAGATATGACAAAACGGTATGGAATACCGTAGTATTGGGGGTCCCATTATCTATGTAGGACTACGAGGCTCCGCTTGACTTTCAGGTCATGCACTTAGCCAGAGCAGACATATATCTAGGCAGGGAGTGGCTGTATGGCTTGGACTAGCTCATAATTACCTACATAATACGCTATGTTTTGAGCACGAAGGTAGAGTCATTACCCTACAGGGCGACCTTACTGTCCCCGCCACACCACTTATTTTTTTCACAGCCGACCTCATCGACGCCTCTCTTCACAGCCATTCTCGGTCTACACCAGACGACGTCTCTCTCTACACCAAAACGAAAACGTTTTTTCGCAGACAAGCTTCAACGCCAAAAAAAAACGAAAAATGCTTACCTGTAGATTCGCTTTGGTGTGTGCGACGGAGAGAGAGAGAGAGAGAGAGAGAGAGAGAGAGAGAGAGAGAATTCTTCCTTTCAATTCTGGCCTCCTCCCTCCACACAATCCATTGTGGAGATAAGGATGAAATTTTGAATGGTTGAAAACCATGGAGTGGGCTCCGGTCCCCCGGTTACGCGCACAGACCCTGACGACCCAATCGAACCGATGCTCTGATACCAGTGTTAGGTCACTGTAACACCGCTCTACGGGCGCTACCACAGGAGGGGACGACCTATGGCTCACCACCCAGCCATAGAGGAAGAATGAGGATTGCCCCTCATCCCCTAGGCTATATAGTGTGTGACCTGCCGTCCACACTAGCCTAGCCGCCCATGACTTCGCATGGGCATCCTCTCCCACTGAACCCCCGGATAGCCATGTCCTTGGCCATGTCCTTAGCCATCCGGTCTGCCGTCGGTCACAAGCGTTACAACCTACGTGACAGGGTAGAAACTTATGCACCTAGGGGGGGTGATGATATATTGTAATACTACACTTGACCACCTTAAGTAGCACGTTGCACTAAGAGGCAGTGATGGATCTTTTGTAACTCACATCCAACCTAGTCTCATTGTTGGAGCTTGAGGAGTGGAGAATCCTCTGATGTAGTTTCCAGAGGTGGAGCTTTCTTCAGAGCAATGATGCTGTAATTTCTAGAGTCTTTTTGGTCTGTGGAGAATCAATTGTTGAAGCTAATCTAAGCTCTCTTTCTTTCTACCCTCTCTCACAATCTTATTTCATATAGTCATCTATCTGGAGATGTTTGATGTATTATTCTTGTCTATGAAGCTTTGTATCCAGTCTCTCAATAATACTTGCTTCCTATAGCCTCTTTTAAAGGATTTGATTGAAGTTCTTGTGAATATTGCTCCTTGGTTCTTTTTCTTGTGAAGTTGTGAGAGGTGTTATAGAGGCCATCTCTCAGAACCATCACACAATGTATGTATAAGCTGTATGCATAGGCCGTATGCATAAGATGTATTCATACGGCATATGGCCTATGCATAAGACGTATTCATATGGCATATGGCCTATGCATAAGCCATATGCATAGGCCGTATGTCATATGCATACATCATACGGCCTATGCATAAGGCCTATGCATATGGCATATGCATAAGCCGTATGCATAGGTCGTATGCATACGGCATATGGCCTATGCATAAGGCCTATGCATATGGCCTATGCATAAGCCATATATTCATAGACCATATGCCATATGCATAAGGCCTATGCATACGGCTTATGCATAGGCCATATGCATAAGGCCTATGAATATGGTTTATGCATAGGCCATATGCATATGGCATACGGCCTATACATACCTAAACCCTAAACCTAATCCCCAGCACCCTAGGGTGCAAAAACACAAATAGATGAAGCATAAACAAAGAGGGCTTACCTCTACTAGACGAATCCGTATGAACCGTATGCGTGGCCA
The DNA here is from genome assembly GCF_041138505.1 of Cibotium barometz. NCBI lineage: Eukaryota > Viridiplantae > Streptophyta > Polypodiopsida > Cyatheales > Cibotiaceae > Cibotium > Cibotium barometz. The sequence continues at coordinate 33,606,592 of NC_141095.1, read as the reverse complement.
ATGCCCTTAGAGGTCGTTTGCTTGAATAGACCTACAAAACATTATCATATAAAATCAAAACATTATTTCATTATGCATGATAGGGATTTTGCATAATAAGGCTATGCCTATGCATACGACCTATACATAAGTCGTATGCTGTATGCATAAGGCCTATGCATACAGCCTATGCATAAGGCCTATGCATACAGCCTATGCATATGGCCTATGCATAAGCCGTATGCATAAGACGTATTCGTACGGCCTATGCATAAGCCATATGTTGTATGCGTAAGGCCTATGCATACGGCCTATGTGTAGGCCCTATGCATATACAACGTATGTATAGGCCGTATGCATAAGCTATATGCATACGGCGTACGGCCTATGAATAAGGTCTATGCATATGGCCTATGCGTACCTAAACCCTAAACCTAATCCCCGGCATCCAAGGGTGCAAAAACACAAATAGAAGAAGCATAGACAAAGAGGGCTAACCTCTACTAGCCACATCCGTATGAACCGTATGCGTGGCCTATGCTTCAAGGTCGTTCGCTTGAATAGACATGCACAAGATTATCATATAAAATCAAAACATAGGGTAGTTCATTATGCATAATAGGGCTTATTCATAATAAGGCTATGTATAAGCCCTATTGCATAAGCAGGCTATGCATAAGAGGCCTATTGTGTGCATAAGAGGCCTATTGTGTGCATAAGAGGGCTATGCATATCCCTATGCGGCATAAAGAGGGCTATGCATAGCTTAGACCTTATGCATAGCCCTATGCATAAAGAGTGCTATGCATATGCCCTATGAATAAAGAGGGCTAGGCTATGAAGAGGGCTATACATAGCCTAGCCGATGAAGGAGTTATGTCTTGTTCGTAGTCTGATTCAGGGTTTGAGTCTGGAAAGGTTCTCCCTGAACTATCTTTCTCGAAGGGTAATATTTCAATTACTACTTTATTGAATTTCATTCATTGAATATTTGCTTAATTGAATTCAAAACTAATCACGAATTCATATGAGGAATAAATTAATCATTTATCTAAAATTTCGACTTCGATAGTTTTTCTGAGTTTTCTCATAACCATCCTAGAGAATATGAAACGATAGAATCTTCTCTCGCACATAGTATTTACTTATTCATTTACCAATATTCATGGGATTTAAACATAGGATTAAAGAGAACTCTTATTTTGATATAAAAATTATGTATGCATCTATTTATGCATAAAATCCAACTTCTATGGAAATAACACTTTTATATAAAAGAAAATCCTTTTATGCATAAAAATCAATTTTGATGAAAGTAACACTTTTATAATAATAAAAAAATTCTTTTATGCATCTATTTATGCATAAAAATCAATTTTGATGAAAGTAACACTTTTATAATTAAAAAAATCTTTTATGTATCTATTTATGCATAAACATTAATTTTGATGAAAGTAACACTTTTATAATAATAAAAATGTCTTTTATGCATCTATTTATGCATAAAAATCAATTTTGATGAAAGTAACACTTTTATAATAAAAACAATTCTTTTATGCATCTATTTATGCATAAAAAACAATTTTGATAAAAGTAACACTTTTATAATTAAAAAAATTCTTTTATGCATCTATTTATGCATAAAAATCAATTTGGATGAAAGTAGCACTTTTATAATTAAAAAACTCTTTTATGCATCTATTTAAGCATAAAAATCAATTTTGATGAAAGTAACACTTTTATAATAATAATAAAACTCTTTTATGCATCTATTTAAGCATAAAAATCAATTTTGATGAAAGTAACACTTTTATAATTAAAAAAACTCTTTTATGCATCTATTTATGCATAAAAATCAATTTTGATGAAAGTAACACTTTTATAATAAAAAAGTTCTTTTATGCATAAAAATCAATTTTGATGAAAGTAACACTTTTAAAATAAAAAAATCTTTTATGCATAAAAATCAATTTTGATGAAAGTACCACTTTTAGAATTTAAAAAAATATTTTATGCATCTATTTATGAATAAAAATAAATTTTAATGTTAGTAACACTTTTATAATTAAAAAAATCTTTTATGCATCTATTTATGCATAAAATCAATTTTGATGAAAGTAACACTTTTATAATAAAAAAATTCTTTTATGCATCTATTTATGCATAAAAATCAATTTTGATGAAAGTAACACTTTTATAATTAAAAAAATTCTTTTATGCATCTATTTATGCATAAAAATCAATTTTGATGAAAGTAACACTTTTAGAATTAAAAAAAATCTCCAATATACATCTTTCTATGTATAGAAATTATTTCTATTGCAAATAACACTTTTATAATAAAAATATTTATAATATGCATTTTTAGAATGAAAATAACACTTTTAGAATACCCAAACGGTGGGGATTACTCTTTTTGAATAATAAAAGATAAAACTTATTTCACAAAATTTAAGAAAATTTTGCCATAACCTCCTTTGTATGACTGACCATTTTTTATTTTTTTAATTATTCTCAAGTTACTTAGAAATTATCCATAATGGTTTAAAGCATTCTAAACTAATCAAATTCCACTTTTAAAGAGAAACAATATGAAAAGTTTAATTGTAGAGCGGTTCTCTCTACCATGCAATATAGTGCTCATAGAGTACTACCGATCAACAAATGTGTTAAGAAACACAATGTCAATCCGAGGACTCGACCCGATTAGTGCATGAAGGCTTATCCCATGAGGGAGAGCTCACATACACAAACCACCACTTGACGATTTAACCATTCAATACCTCAATCAATCTCTCAATCCCTTAAATCCACTACACTAATCAAGAGAACAAGCAATGCATAGCAATCTCTTAATCCCATTCAAACATTGATTAAATCTTAGCTTTCCCTAATGCTAGCAAACCCATAAGCGTGCATCTACTAATCCACAAGCTTAAGCAAGCATAGAATGTAACATTCACAAACCCACAAGCTCGTAGAGAGAGTCTATCCATGAATAACTCATTGCCAATGAAGCGGGCAAGAGCTTGCATCAATGGAGACTACACACACACACTACAAGCATGTAGCATACACAAGAGAAAGAAAGAAGCATTCAACTAATCATAGATTAATCTACTTCAATGATGCTAAAACAGATTAAGAGAATGAAGTGGAGCTATTTTCATTGGAGCTTGATGCTCATTAGAGTATAATAGAGAGAGAGTTAGAGAGTTGCCATAGCTTGAGAGCTCAAGAGCTTCACTCAATAGCTTATGAGAATGGCAAAAAACCGTCTCTTTTCTTTAGCTAACATCTCTTTTGTAGAGATGTCACTAACCCTAACCCTAGGCCTCTTTCACACGTGGGTGGACAACCCCATAAGTGAGCCTTGCTTAATACACTTAGAACTCTCATTTAGAACCTACATTGGCCTAAAACGATTTACATTGCACTTCGGCACAAAAATATGGAAAAATTATGTGCGTCTTTATGTTCCCATGGCTACAATCCTGCTCTCTCGCATTAATTGCTTCCGGCCTCCTTCCATAATCCATGTTCCCGTGAGTGTTCCCGTGGAACATTCCCCCCCTTCCTAAATCGCGCACGTCCTCGGGCGTGGTAGAAGCAAAAGCTGCAAAAAAACAATAGAAGACAAGTAAAGCCTTTTATTGAAAAAAAAAACCAGCAATGACAATCTCACACGTGAGCATGCAAGTGAAAGGCCGATTAGAGTTTTAATAGTTTTAAAGAGTGCTAAAAGAAGTGAGTAAATACTAGTCAAAGTGAGACTAAGTGGTAGATAGTGCTATGCAAAGGCAAGTGTGCTTGTACACCCCGCAGGTTATGACCGCAGTCTCAATGTCCTACAAGTGTTTAAGTTATTCCTAAGTGGCAACCCTACTCCTAAATATGAGCAATGGTGATTGGACCTTTATTTCTTTCTTTTTTTTTTTTCTTTTTTTTTTGTGTGTATGTGTGTGTGTGTGTGTGTGAAAGATGATAAAGAGGAAGGTTCCATCCCAATGAGACCCAAGCAATGGCCAAGAGACCTCCGCTAAGAGAATCTAAAGGCCGCTAATAAGTATCTCAAGGGCGACAGACCCTTTTCTTTCTTTTTGACATAAGGAGTACCCCATGAAGATGAGGGCATCGGTCTCGAGGGCCCATAATGTACCCCAGAGTCCTACCAGCATCTATCAAGGCGATAGAGTCCTTGAAGGTCTTCTTCTTAATCTTTTAGACGTCAGTGTTCACCCCATGGAAACTAAGGCATCGGCCCCAAGGTGCTAAGACAACCCAAGGTCCTACCAAGCATTCCACATGGCTGTAGACACGTCATGTCTCGATTCACTTGTATATATTTTTTAGGGCATTATTTTTGTAAATTTTTTATTAATTGTAGCACCTATCCCATACCTAAGAGGTAGCTACCACTAGGGATAACCAATATATTCGAGAACATAAGAACTTGGCATACTCCGTTGGCATATATCCTACACCATCTTCAAATAGAAATACCTTCTACTAAGTCCTCGAAGAATCTAGAAATCACTCACCACATGGTAACAACTAATTTAAAACTTAAACCAGCCAACTATGTGTGAACATGCAAACAATATATGCAAAAGTGAAAAGCACATAAAGAACAAAAGATTATGATTTGAATACACCTATTGTAGTGCTCGTTAGATTGCTTCTCTTTGCTCTTTGTAGGCATTGCATGTCTCCCCCCTTCCTAATTTGTGTGCACGGTAGGTGGACTATTGGGACGTGTTTGTATGCTCTTGTTTAGCTGAGATCTCTGCAAAATGTCTTATTAACAAACAAGAAAAGAAAAGAAAAGAAATTTGTTATTGGTGCCAATCACCGAATATAGCCGAGGGGAAAAACCCAGTGGGAGAAAAGTGTCCTGGCTTGTTGATCTTATTGTGGAGTTGATGAGCTTACCCTTGCACTGGTGGTGGATCCGTGTCCCTATCTTGAAGAGGTTGTGTTGATTTCCTTTGCACCCACTGATATGAAAAACCAAGAGTGGCTTTTGGAATCTTATTGATACACTCTTCTGCCTCTAGCAAACCATGACATTTGGGAAGCCAAAGTGTTGTTGCACCCTCATAATAGCCTTGTGCTTTAAGAACATGCTTTGGGACCCAATGAGTAACAATCTGAGGTTTAGGCTTGGAAAAGATGTGCTTTTTAGGAGGTTTAGCAACTTGGCTAGATGGTACAAGTTTGTACGCATCTTTGGGTAGCCAAATTGATAATTCCTTCTTGCCTGGCCTTCTTTGAGCAGTGACTAGAGTAGTTGGAACATGCCAGCCATGGCCCTCACTTGAGGACTCATCGATTATCCACATCATTTGTCTTGGAGCTTCAAGAGCAGATTTTGCAAGTGGGTTGTGTAAGGTAGAAATACCACCCTTTTGACATGATAAAGCTCGTGGAGTAGCAAATCCCAAGATGCAATCAGAATCAATTTACAATTTGTATTGTCTATTCTTCCAATCTAATGAACAATTGGTAGCACTTAACCATGATCGACCAAGAACAACCTCTACCACTGCCTTGGACTTACTAGCCACATAAAAGGGAACTGACATCTGGTGATCCTGAATGAACATCATAATGACACATTTTTCCTCTATAGGGTTATCTTCACCTGAGAAGCTTCGTAAGTCAATAGGAATGTGCACAAGTGTTGGTTGTCCCAAGGCTACCCATGTGTCAAATGAGAGAACATTATAATTTACACCAGAGTCAATTAAGGTAGAGACAAAGTAGGTAGTCTCATGAAGATGAAGACACACGTGAATATTGAACGGATCGACATATTGTTCATCAATAGCCAACTGTAAGGTCAACACAGAAGCCTTGCGACGCTCCTTGGCTTTTGCAACTCTAGCTTTAGCTTCTTCTTGAGCCTGACGTTTAAGTAGGTCATGTGCTTCTTTCCGTGTGTGGGCAGCATGCATTTGTTGAAGCATGACTTCAGTTAATGGTTCATTGTATTTCTTGAGACGACTTCCATTAATAAAGTTAGGCATTTGCTCACCTTCTAGTGTCTCTAAACGCACTGCACCACTTGGAGTAAGCTCATTAATCACAAACGGTCCTAGGCCACGTTTCTTGAGCTTTCTCTTATGCTTCTTAAGTGTGTACAAGAGCACAAGGTCCCCACTTCTCGGCATACATCCCCATTACCGCCAATAAGCGGGTCTCATCAAGCTTTTCCAATTCATCAATGCGTTGAGAAAGCTCGTGACCGGTCCAGTCCAATTGTTTAGCAACTCGTAGAGTAGGTACAAGAAATTCAATGGGAAGAATTGCATCTAGCCCAAAAGCAAGCTCAAATGGGGTTGTGCCCACAGATGTTTTATAGGCTGTCCTATATGCCCAAAGAACTGAGTGCAACTTTTGCTCCCAATCAGTCCTATGTCCCTCAACAATCTTTGTGAGTGCTGTGCAGAGAATCTTGTTAGTACTCTTAGCTTGACCATTGGTTTGGGGATGATAGGGTGCAAAACGCTTGTGAATTACCATAAATTCTTGAAGTAAAAACTCTATGACCTCATTCACAAAGTGCACACCTTGATCACTAACGATTTCAATAGGTAAGCCATAGCGTGTAAACATGTACTCATACAAGAACTTGGCTGTGGTTCTGGCATCATTTTTGACTGTAGCCTTTGCCTCTATCCATTTGGTCAAATAGTCAGTTGTGACTATAATATATTTGGCATGCGTGTGATGAGCTGGAGGTTTAATGGGACTGACAAAATCAATACCCCATTTGGCAAAAGCACATGTGCTTAGCATAGGCCACAATGGCATATTGTCCTTTGTGAGATGGGAGGTTTGGTCCTTTGACAATCGTCACAATGTTTTACATATTCTTCGGCATCCATTTGTAAGGTTGGCCACCAAAGCCCAGACCACCTAATCAACTTAGCTGTGTGGTATTGTCCGAAAAGTGTCCACCCCCAACACCTGCATGTGCATGAGTCAAGATTTTCAAGTAGTCAGCTTCACATACACACATGCGTAAGTTGCCATCCTTGCCCCTCTTGTAGAGTTGGCCCTCTATCAGCATATAGTTGGCTGCTTCAACTTCAATATCATGCTTTCGATATTTATTAATTGTTTGATCAGTATGACCATGCTGAAGATAGTCCACAATATACTAACTCCAACTTGGTATAGTTGAAATTTGGGAATAATGTGACATTATGAATTGGCTGTTGAATTTGACATGAAGCACAGTTACGAACAAATTTTTCAGCATCCGCATGCATGGTAGGCCACCATTGGCCATCCTGAGTTATACGTCGCACACAAGTAGTAGCTGATGCATGGATTCCACCAATACCCTCATGTGCCCATTCCAAGATCTCCTCATATTATTGGTTTGGGTTAGGTATAAGCCGCAACACTCCATCATTACCCTGACGATATAATCTCCCTGAGATTAACTTGAATGGTTGCCACCATAGGTCCACATTAGGACCCGCTAGTTGTATCTACCCACTTGTCAAAATTTCTAAGATGGGTTCAGACCATTTAGGAGAGCTGTCTCCACAAGGAAAAGTGTTGAATCTAACATATTATCATCCACACCCACAAGAGCTTCGCTAGAGGTGATTCGAGACAAATGATCTGCCCTAAGATGAGTTGTTCCTTTTCGAACTGCCACTTCAAAATCAAACTCAAGAAGGATGACAAACCACCTCACAATCCTTCCAGTTGCACAAGGCTTATTCACCAAATATAGCAGTGCTTGATGGTCCACAAAAAATATAAATTTGTTTGCCAAAAGGTAATGGCGAAACTTTTTCACTGCATATATCATGGACAAACCTTCTCTTTCTGTTGTGGTATAATTCTTCTCAGCATTGTTCAACTGTCGACTAGCATATGAGATTGGGAAATCCTTATTATGTTCTCCCGATTGAGCCAAAATACATCCAATTGCAAAGTTTGAAGCATCAATATGGACATGAAAGATTTGGTTCCAATCTGGTGCCTGTAAGATGGGTGTAGTCACTAATGCTTGCTTCAACTTTTCAAAGGATTCCTCACACTCGTCAGTCCAATTAAACTTTAAGAAGAGCATATAATGGTCTGGCTAGGACAGCGTACATGTAGATGAATAGACGATAATATCCACAATGTCCCATGAATATATGTACCCTTTAGGGTTGATAGGCCGAGGTAATGAGACAATGACATCAATTTTATCCATATCTGTTGTTGAAATTCCATTTTGCGAGAAACAATATGGCCCAAAATTTTTCCTTGTCTTACCATGAATTTGCACTTGTCTGGATTCAAGCATATACGATAAACTTGACACTTTTGAAACACAAGTCTGAGGTGTTCTATATGATCATCACGCTCTTGTGAGTGAACACATAAATCATCCATGAAGATCTCAAGAAATAGCCTAAGTTACTCCTTGAATACATGACTCATCAACCGCCGCTGAAAGGTTGCAGGTGCATTTGTTAGACCAAATTTGACGGCCCTAGATTGTCCATAGACAATGAGCTGGTTGTCCTGGAAAGGGTATCAAATTGGGATTCGGAAAATGTTTCGGCAATATTTGCCAAATTTTCTACCGATTGGGTCCCACTTTCTTGCGTAGGTACTCTAGAAGGTGCCCTAGGCCCTATGGCAGTGTCTATATGATGTCCCGACCGCAAGTGCATAAGGTCAAATTTTAAGTTTTTTTTAAAAAAAATAAATTTTTTTTCAAAAAAATTCCAAAAAATTTCAAGTTGGCTCAAACTTTGTCAGAACTAATTTTGAACCCCCTCGAACACATTAGGCCAAAAAATTAGCGTATTTTTCAGGATACAAAATCGCCTAAAATTTACCAGTTTTCCATACAGAGCTCACTATGGGAAAATGGTTCCGGGACCGAAATTTCGACGATGGGTGTTTTTCTAACTCCTCTCGAAAAGCTAGATAACCTCCCAATTTTTTGCTGCAAAAAATGAAAAATTTTCCAGACACTTTTTTTTTGCACCCCCCTTATCCGGTGTGCGGTGGCGGTCTTTATGGTGCGATGTGTGGGTCTCTCCGCGCGGTGCGCTGTTCACGCACAATCGTCTTCTTTTTTTTATTATTTTTTTCTTTTTTGAAGTGCGTGTGCAGTGAACTCAATGCATGTGGAGCTATGAGATTTACAGCGAATTCAATACATGTGCAGGGAACTCAATGCATGTGCAGCTGTGAGATTTGCAGCAAATTCGAAATGTTCAATCTTCATGTGTGTGTACAAATTTCAGTTTCTCTACAGGTGCAAGTTTAACAGAGAACTAAAATGCACAAAATTAAAGATGCAGAAAACTAAACTAAGTTAAGAACAGAAAATAAAACAAACATGCAAAAAATTGAAACTGTAAAAATTAACCTCAGACTGTAAAAATTATCCTCAAACAGAATGACAAAAATGCAAAAACAGGCCTCTCTCTTTCGCACACAAATTGAAATTTGCAGTTTTAGTACCTACCTCCAATCCTTCCCGTGTGTTGAATCCTTGTCCTGACCTCAGAAGCGTAGCTAGCCCATCGCACTTAAATTGCAAGACAAATAAAGAGAATTTAACAATAGATTAGTCTTAAATAAATACCAAAATTAGTCCCAAAGCCTGCTCTCCTATCCAACAGTTTCGAAACCGATTGGAGCTTAATAAAGGAGTGGTAGTGTGTGTATGGTGCTCAACTAATGTAGGCACTCGCTCCCCGACAGTGGTGCCATTGTAGAGCAGTTCTCTCTACCGTGCAATATAGTGCTCATAGAGTACTACCGATCAACAAATGTGTTAAGAAACACAATGTCAATCCGAGGACTCGACCCGATTAGTGCATGAAGGCTTATCCCATGAGGGAGAGCTCACATACACAAACCACCACTTGACGATTCAACCATTCAACACCTCAATCAATCTCTCAATCCCTTAAATCCACTACACTAATCAAGAGAACAAGCAATGCATAGCAATCTCTTAATCCCATTCAAACATTGATTAAATCTTATCTTTCCCTAATGCCAGCAAACCCATAAGCGTGCATCTACTAATCCACAAGCTTAAGCAAGCATAGAATGTAACATTCACAAACCCACAAGCTCATAGAGAGAGTCTATCCATGAATAACTCATTGCCAATGAAGTGGGCAAGAGCTTGCATCAATGGAGACTACACACACACTCACTACAAGCATGCAACATACACAAGAGAAAGAAAGAAGCATTCAACTAATCATAGATTAATCTACTTCAATGATGCTAAAACAGATTAAGAGAATGAAGTGGAGCTATACTCATTGGAGCTTGATGCTCATTAGAGTATAATAGAGAGAGAGTTAGAGAGTTGCCATAGCTTGAGAGCTCAAGAGCTTCACTCAATAGCTTATGAGAATGGCAAAAAACGTCCCTTTTCTTTAGCTAACATCTCTTTTGTAGAGATGTCACTAACCCTAACCCTAGGCCTCTTTCACACATGGGCGGACAACCCCATAAGTGATCTTTGCTTAATACACTTAGAACTCTCATTTAGAACCCACATTGGCCTAAAACGATTTACATTGCACTTCGGCACAAAAATATGGAAAAATTATGTGCGTCTTTATGTTACCATGGCTACAATCCCGCTCTCTCGCATTAATTACTTCCGGCCTCCTTCCATAATCCGTGTTCCCGTGAGTGTTCCCATGGAACATTAATTCTAACAATTTGATTACATATCTAGGATAAAGAAAGGCTAAATTCAAGAATGAAGAGACGGAGGGAAAGCCTTTCCAACAACGTATAACATCATTTTTTATTTTAAAAAAAATAAAAATTAGAAAACCATTAAATGGAATAAAGAAAAAGTAGGATTTCTAGCTTGCATGAATTTTTGTGAGCTTTCCTTTGGCTTAATGGTTTGAGGAATCTACTCTTGTTTGCAACAAGTGTGGCCACCAATTCTTTTGAAGAGGAAATGGTCAAAAACTAATGAATTATCAATAAATTCATTGTTTTTGGCTTTGGGGAGGAGTAGAGTAATGGTGCATAAAGCACTATTCAGCTTCTACAAAGTGGGAGGCTTCTATTTATAGGAAAAAGTGAGCTTCTAACCAAACACACTAATTCTAGAATTTTCCAGATCAGTTTGGTCAATTTTTGACCATTTTTGGATCAATTTAGTTCTATTTTTGGATCCAGTTTTGAAAAAGGAGAGAGGAGAGATGAAACATCTAATTTTATTGATTTAAAATTCAAAATCCATGATGGGAAAAAGGCACCTGATTCATGAGGGGGAATCCCCACTCTAAGGTGTCAAAAATTCATTTTTTGGGTATTTCCTTTGGTCCTTAGTCCACTCTTCATCTTATGTGAGTATTTACTCATTTTTGGGGGGATTTTCTTTATTTCTTCAATTAACCTCCTCCCTACATTTGGATTAATCTTATTGGTCCATAGGAACCTTAATTTAAAATTTTTAAAAAATCTGGACCCTTAGGATAATGCCTTTTGGATAGATTTAATTTATTTCTAATGCACCTTCTGAAATTCTTTTTGAACTCTTGTTTCGGGGGAATTTATTTTAATAAGATGAGATATTTTTCCATCCAAAAATATTTAAAAACTGAATCACCTCTCTCTGGAAGATTTTCTCTCTCTAGATCAAAACAGGTAGAAACAAGATCTTTTATATTTTTGAAGAGGGATTTGATTACAGGGGAAGATACTGGACTTTTTGAGAGGCTGAGGAGGAATCTTACATTCTCTCCCACTTGAAAAATGCGAGATGTCCTCATCTCCCAAATTGGGGGTGATCCTGCAGGCTTCTTTCTCCCAGGTGGCATCTTCAAAAGGATAGAACTTCAATTTAACCAATAATTCTCTCAGAATTCTATTCCTGAGAACCTTCTTTCAAACATCAAGGATTTCTTCAGGTTGGAGTTCCATCTGCCCTTGGGTTGAAGAAGTTAAGATTTCATCAAGCACATGATTCGGGCTTGGTACATACTTTTTAAGTAGGCTGACATGAAATACAATATGTACTTTGAGATGAGGAGGCAAAAGAAGTTCGTAGGCTAAGTCACCTACTTTCTTTGTAATCAGATATGGCCCACAATATTTGGGAGATAACTTCTTGTACTTCCCAAGAGATAGAGAACTTCTTTTGGGGCGTACTCAAATGAAGACCATATCTACTTCTTCAAATTTTTTGTCTATCCTGTTCTTATCTGCATACTATTTCTGTCTATCTTGGGTAGCTTTTATATCTTTGTGAATTGACTACATCTGCTGCTCCATGTCGTCAAGCATTTGCTGTCTGGACATCTTTCAATCGAACCAAGTTCATAGAGTTAAGCAATCTTGTCCATACAGAGCTTTGAAAGGGCTCATCCCAACACTTCAATGATAAGAAGCATTGTAGGCAAACTGGACTAGGTGCAGATAACTTAGCCACTTCTTGGGTTCCCTGCCACCCACAGCATGACCAAAGTATATCTTCGATTACTTGGTTTACTCTTTCTGTTTGACCGTCGGTCTTGGGTGGTAAGCTGTGCTGAGATCCAAGAAGGTTCCTACTGCTTCAAAAAATGTAGTCCAAAATCTTGACGTGAATTTAGGGTCTCGATCACTTACTATTCTTCTGGGTGAGCCATGCAATCTGAAGATTTCCTTGACGAACACTCTGGCCACATCCACTGCACTGTAGGTTTCTTTTACTAGAATCAGATGGGCAACTTTGGTTATGTTGAGATTCAAGCTCGATGTCAGTGTGAGCCAACTATGCTATGTGCTGGCATGTTAGATAGGAACATGTGTGAGACATAAATGACCGTGTGTCCAGCTGGTCATAGTGTGTGGACATTAGCTAGGGTTAGATGTGTGTGGACACAACTCATAGTGTGTTGTGTATATTATGGATTATGGCTTTATGCATTGTGTGAGAAGGGAGATGGCTTCCCTCTATGGTTAGGGTTTGCAATATACATTAGGGTTTGCTCCTGTGTGTGGTTCTCCTCCCCCTCTACCGTTCTTTTAACATGGTATCAGAGCCTTGTGCTGTCTATTAGGGTTTATGAGTGAGTGAGAGAAGAGGGAGAAGAACCTGTGAAGAGAAGCTGTGAAGCTAGCCATTGAAGCTGTGAAGCTTGTAGCACACCGATTACTATCAGATCTGAGAGCTTGGCCTACCGGGTAAGGCCTTCTAAACATCCTTGAGCGGATTGCAGGTGATTCAGGCAGAAACAAAGCAATTTAGGGCAACCCAAAGCAAAGAGAAATTCTGGTTTTTTGAAAGCTTTCCATTAAAGCTTGGAAGCACTGATGTATGGTGGAAATACATGTAAATCTGGCAAAAACACATGTATCTGATAAGGAGAAATATATTGGCAACTCATATGCAAGCCCTACTATGATTTTGGAGCAATTTGGAAGCATTTGAATGATTGAAAATTTTTGGTTTTTGAGCTCTCACAAAACAGAGAAAAGGAACTCAAAATTTGATGCATTTGGAGCATGTTTTTGGCTAAAATCAAACCATTGACTGGTTGCACACATACCTAGGTGTGTTGGGCACTTGTATAACTCATCAATTAGCAACTCAAGCACTCCCAAAGCCCTCAGGAGCAGGCGGTGCATTCTGGATAGAAAAACAGAGCAGTTTTTTGATATTTTTGAAGCGAGGAGATCAAATTCCACTTGGTTGCTTGATTACTTCCACAATTGATTTAGAAATTGGTTGCTACACATATTGAGAAGAGGGCTACATGATTGGATTGATCAATTATTCCTAATTGAGCTAGGAATGAGCTGATTAAAAAGCCTGTCCACCACTGGTTGCAGAGAAACAGAGTGACTTTAATCAAGCAATTAATCTTTGGTCTTAAACAATTAGACTAATTCCTCTTACATGGAGTTAGTGGACATCATTGCTAAGCTAATGAATTCTTGGTTGCTCAATTTGGACAAATATTGAAGAATTTAGAGCAAAATTACTACTGGTTTTTCTGGTTTTTCCCAAAACAGAGAAAGGGGTTTTCAAAAATTGATATGTACACATGTCAGATGGTGTTGATACTCTACATTGAGGTTGTTTAGGTGTTAATGCAAGTTACCCATACTTGATTGAACCACTACATTGTGATTTGGAGCCTTGGAAGGCGCATCAAAACAGGGTATCTCGGACTGCGTGAGCCAGTTCATTTTGGATGTATACAGGTTGATTTTCTACATCAAATTTGAAGATTGGTGGTTACTTTGGAGTATCTGGAACACTCATTGGAGTGTGGTTGAACCGAGGAAGGCTCGGTTACAGATTTGGACAAGTGCGGAAGGTGCACATTAAGCAAACATGTCGGATAATCCAGTATAGATTGTTGGTGAAAAGCTGGATAGGAAGAACTTCCAGGCATGGAAGTACAAGATCAAAAGTTTCTTGAAAGGAAAAGGTTTTTGGAATCTCATTACAGGTGCTGAGCCAGAGCCGGAGCTACCTCGACAACCTACACAACAACAGCAAGTTATTGCTCATAAGCAATGGTCAGAAAGAGCATTCAAAGTGTTGCATTATCTGTCTATATGTATTTTAGATGCTATGCTCATACACATACAGGATGCTGAGAATCCCAAAGATGCATGGGATACTTTGGTAAAGATGTTTGATACAAACACGAGTGCTCGCTCGCAAGTCTCAATTGTGACAACAGATACATAATGTGAAGCGGAATAAAAGGAGCATCCATGATTATGTGCAAGAAATAAAGAAGTTTGCAGATGCATTGGCAACAATAAATGCCCCCATGCCTGATGATGATTTGGTGGATATTACCTTGTGTGGTCTTGGAAAGGAATATAAATCTTTTGATACATCCATCTCGGTTCGGAGTACAAGTTTACCAGACTTTGATGAGTTGGTTTCACTCTTGCTTGTTGAGGAAATCAAACTCAATGATTCCTTTCTGGATGCATCTACTAGCCATGATGATAATGGCTTTCTATTCGCAGAGAGGTTTTAGAGGCAGGGGGAGATTCGCATCACGTGGCCGTGGTGGTAATGGTCGTGGATGGTAGGACAAGTCACCACAACAGAATTTTCAGCCTTTATATGGTGCTAGAGGTGGTCGTGGATATACACCTCAGAGAGGAAGAGGTAATCCTCGTGGTAGAGGACGTTGGCAAGGCCAACAAACATCTATGCAAGATGTGGAATGCCATTACTGTGGCAAATTTGGTCATATGGCGCGTGATTGTTTCCACAAACAGAATAATTTGAGAGGGGGAAGAGCACAACGTGGTGGACATTATGGTGGAAATTATGCACAACATGGTGGAAATTATGCATCAAGCAGTAATGATGGCAGCGCAAATCATTTGTTTGCCATGAAACATGTTGTGGGATCTATGATGACAAATGCTGAGAATGATGACACATGGTATATGGACTCTGGAGCATCAAACCATATGACTTGTCATGGTGAATGGTTTGAGCATATGAAGCCTATGGATGTGAAAGGCTATGTGGAAACAGGAGATGATACTTAGCATGCCATTACACATGTTGGAAGTGTACCATTGGTTATGCACAATGGTCAAACAAAATCTATGTCAGATGTATTGTATGTGCCTTCTATCACAAAAAGCTTGGCCTCAGTTGGTCAAATGGTCGAAGCATGTTTGTGAAGCCTGTCAGTTTGGAAAGCAGGCAAGGTTGCGGTTTCCTAGGGAAGGAAACATGAGTAGCAGGCTACTTGAGATAGTACATAGTGATGTATGGGGTCCTGCACAAAACCCATCTATCAAAGGCAGTTTATACTATGTAACATTCATTGATGATTTTAGCAGGATGACATGGATATACTTTCTCAGAGAGAAAAGTGAAGTGTTGGAGAAGTTTATGGATTTCAAAGCTTTTGCAGAGAAGCAATATGGTTCATGGATTAAATGTTTGAGGACAGATGGAGGTGGTGAATACACCTCAAACGCTTTTGAGCATTTCTTAAGAAAGCATGGTATTAGAAGACAATTGACTTGCAGGTATACACCTCAGCAAAATGGTATGCATTGGCAGGTGTTCAGCATGGATAAATTTGGTTTTGAGCTTCTTGCAGACCTGTCCGGAGTAAGGTCAGCAGGGATGACTTTAGCTGTTTGATGGCTCTGAATTTGTGTACGCGTCCCAAAAAAATGAGCGGGCATCGTGGGTTGTGTTGAAGGTATGAAGGCATGGGCACTAGCAGGTTTTATTTTGAAGTTCTATGGAGTGGGCACTCGTATGCTGCATCTTGAAGAGGTATGGAAGGATGGGCAATTAAAGGTGAAAGGGATGTTGCCAAGAGCTTTGGTGTAAAAAGGATGTTATGGTGGCCATTTTTCAAAACAAATAAATAAATGAAATAAGGATTAATATGGCCAATATGGGCAAAGCCACATGGCTGTTTATGTAGCCGCCAGCATTGGTGATACACGTGAAAGAAAGCTGGCCAGCGCAGCAATGGAAACGAAGTCCAAAAGCTTGGTGAGTGTGAGTCGGCGCAGATGCAGATAAAGTGAAGGTCACTTTGTGTTGTTGCGGGGGGCTCTAATTGAATTGCAGAGGAGTTACAGGCGAATGGGGAGCGCCATGCTGCAACCAGAGAAGGGGGGGCTTCCCGTGTGAAGGGAGTGTGGATGCGCAGGTCGGACTGTCGAAGGCGACTAGGAGAGGGCCGCCTTGCAAAGTGCAGAGGAGGGCGACGTGCAGCCAGGCGCGCGCAGGAGGGAGTTGCCTTGTGATATTGGACGGGATTCTCAGGCGGCGCAGCTGCAGTAGGTAGCGCATGAGGCGCTAAAGAAGGCTGCTGGTTGACGGGCTGACGGCACAAGGAGAGAAGCGCAAGGAAAGCTGACGTGGGCTGGTGTTACTGATGGGGCGCCGGCTGTGAAAGAAAGGCAGGGTTCTTGGTGTGTGCGCAGGCAAAAAGGCGCTAATTGACTGGTAAAGGTGAGCGTGGAGTGCCACGTGAAAGAAGAGAAGCTGTAGCTGGTGCTGCGACGTCAGCGAGGTGAAGTGACTGATGGTGTGTGGCGATTGCGTAGAGGCAGAGAGGGCCTCCTTGTATGAAGGTGGAGAGCTTCGTCAGTCTGCGGAGAGAGAGCTGAAGCCGGAAGTGGAAGGAGCCATGAAACTGTTGGGTTTTGGAGGTTCGTGGACAGCAAGAGCAGGTAGCTCGAGTGTGAGTGAAGTGGGGTGCAGCTGCTGAAGGGCCGGTGAATGGAGGAAGCCACTTGGTGGAGATCGCTACTGGTAGTTGGTAGCACTGCAGAGAAAAGATGAAAGGAGGGAAGCGTGGGCTGGTGTGGGCCGCGTAGGTGAAGCCGACAGAAGACAGAGCAGGGTGCCGAGTGAAGCAGAGAAAAAGATAGGTGTTGCTGCTTTGGTGGTGGGCCGGTAGCAGGGCAGATAAGCTTGCTTGGGTTTGAAGAGGCTGGCAGAGGATCAGCACAGAGAGAGAGAGTGAGAGAGAGGTGTTTGGGTAACTGCTGCTGCTGGTAACACATGCAGAAGTGATGGGCTGTAGAGAGAGTTGAGGGTTAGCTGGTGGGGTGCCCTCTGAAGTGAGAGTGGCCGGGTTCATTCTGGTGTGATTGGCATAGCAGGCAGGCGAGAGGTTCGTGGTTATTGGGGATGTGGTGTATCCTTGGGCAGTGTGACAGGTTTGAGTGTTTTGTTTATGGTTGTGTGAGTAAGGCTTCTGTGTCGGGAGAAGCTTGTATGAAGTGTGTTCTAGAAATATATTGCTGGGTATTTGCTTTGTCTATGGTGTCCCTGTTTTGTGCTGTATTTCTGGCGTGGGTTGGGTGGTGAAGTGTGAGAGAGTGTTCCAGTTGGTGGCTGGTGGTGCCTCCGTTCGTGTGTGTTATTCCAAGTTTGGGAGGTGAAGGGCTATAGAGGCAAGGGTTCTTTCTTCTTTTTTTTCACCTCACATCCTTCTGGTGTCCCCACTGAGGATAGCTCTGGCGTTGTTCTTTGCCTAGATGAGCGTGTGTTCCACTGAGGAGAGCTCAGGGATTGGTACAGGTTGCCATGATGTGGTCTTATCCGGAATTTCATGGCAGGAAAGGTGAAGATGTGGTTGACTTTTTGGAGCAGATGGAGTTGGCATGCATTAGCAATCATGTGACAGATGAAGAGCAGGTTCTGAAGCTGATAAGGATCTTTTTGAAGGGAGATGCCCAAAGCTGGCTTAAAGATTTTGAAGCACAGGATGCTGGTGTTTTGACCTTAGACAGGTTGAAAGAAGGCCTTTTGGAGCGTTTTCAGCAAGTGGAGGATTCTAGTGTACTTTGGCAGAAGTTGAGCATCTTGAAGCAGGTCCATGAGCAATCATTGGATGATTTTGTGAAGGTATTTATATGTTTGTGGGGTAAGTGGTGTATGACATTAAAGCAGGAAGTTCCTCCTATGTTTCTGAAGAAGAGCTTGTTTATTGATGGTTTGTTACCCATTTAAAGGTCAGGGTTGAATTGAAGAATCCCAGGTCATTTGATGATGCACTTAAGGTTGCTAGGGAAAAGGAAGGCAAGATTTTGAAGTAGATGCAGATGGGTATTTATCCGTATGAAGGTGTTATGTCTGCAAGGGATATGCATGTAAATTTGGTTGAGGTGGATAAGAGTTCTATGCAAAGTTTGATTAGACAGGAGCCTCAAAGGCCTATACAGGTGCAAAGGGGGATGTTTTATATGCCTTCTGATTTTTTTCCAAAGTTTTTAAAGCATGTGCAGGTGGATGAAAAGCAGGTGGATGAAAAGCGGGATGAGGAATCTGGGTCAAAGTTTGAGACTTTTGCAGATAAGAAGTTGCCAGTGGATTCTTCTTTGGATTTGGACGTCGTGGTTGTTCATGACAGCGATTTGGCAGGTTCTATTGGAGATCATTTGCATTTGGATCTGGATGACATGCATGCACATGGAAGCAAAGAGGATGATGCCTTGGGATTGGCTGGTGATAAGAAGGAAGAGAAGCTGGATACATGATGCATTGAGGAAGATTCTTTGTCAGATTCTACAAGGGAGGAGGATGGGGTAGAGACTTCTGATGAAGTGAAGATGGCTTGTGATGCGGATGTGGAGAGTATGGAGGAAGATCCTATTATTATGGATTTTCTTGGACAACTTGATGGTGGTTTGGTACCTGTGATGGATGATGTGGATGTTGTTCCATTTGATGCATTATGTGCTGGGAAGTCTTTGGACGATGATACCAGGGGGGTTGGCAACACTCAGGAAGGTATGCATGAGGGTTTGGTTGATGACGAGTGTTGTGAGGTGAGTATTGTGCCTGAGGATGATATATGGGAAGTTGCTAGCCTTGATGAGCAGGAACCAGAGGTGGAGATGGATGCTAATATGATTGAGAGTGTGACAAAGGATTCTTTGCAGGTTGCTGATATGCTAAAGGCAAAGTCTCTGGAGGACAAGGGTTTTGAACCTGTTGAGCTGTATGGTTGTGAAGAGATGCCTGAATTGCGGGAGCTGGAAGTGCTGGTGGACACTGCTGTTGGAAAGGATCTGGATTTTTGTGTGCAGAAAGGTCAAGATGCTGGAACCTGGCCTTCACAGGTGTTGATGAATGGGATGCTAAATGCTGTAATGCCACAGATTTTGAAGATGAGGTTTGTTGTGGGTGGTGTTCGGAAGTGATTTTCTGCTGGATATGGTTGACGTTTGGTATGCAATGATGCAGCCATGGTGTTTCATAGATGTTGGGAAATGGGATGGTCAGTTGCTGTTTTCTTTTGATCCTGGTGGATAACTATCGGATTTTGTCTTTTGCTGCTGAGCATGAATGCTCTAGCAGATGGGGGGTTGGCAAAGTATGTCAGGCGTTTTTCTGAGAGGTATTTCGGGCTTGTGTACATATGAATGCATGGTGTGAATAAAGGCCTTGCCCTGGAATGCATTGGCAGGTGTTCAGCGTGGATGGATTTGGTTTTGAGCTTCTTGCAGGCCTGTCAGGAGTAAGGTCAGCAGGGATGATTTTAGCTGTTTGATGGCTCTGAATTTGTGTACGCGTCCCAAAAAAATGAGCGGGCATTGTGGGTTGTGTTGAAGGTATGAAGGCATGGGCACTAGCAGGTTTTATTTTTGAAGGTGTATGGAGTGGGCACTCGTATGCTGCATCTTGAAGAGGTATGGAAGGATGGGCAATTAAAGGTGAAAGGGATGTTGCCAAGAGCTTTGGTGTAAAAAGGATGTTATGGTGGTGGCCATTTTTCAAAACAAATAAATAAATGAAATAAGGATTAATATGGCCAATATGGGCAAAGCCACATGGCTGTTTATGTAGCCGCCAGCATTGGCGATACACGTGAAAGAAAGCTGGCCAGCGCAGCAATGGAAACGAAGTCCAAAAGCTTGGTGAGTGCGAGTCGGCGCAGATGCAGATAAAGTGAAGGTCACTTTGTGTTGTTGCGGGGGGCTCTAATTAAATTGCAGAGGAGTTGCAGGCGACTGGGGAGCGCCATGCTGCAACCAGAGAAGGGGGGGCTTCCCGTGTGAAGGGAGTGTGGATGCGCAGGTCAGACTGTCGAAGGCAACTAGGAGAGGGCTGCCTTGCAAAGTGCAGAGGAGGGCGACGTGCAGCCAGGCGGCGCAGGAGGGAGTTGCCTTGTGATATTGGACGGGATTCTCAGGCGAGGTAGCGCATGAGGCGCTAAAGAAGGCTGCTGGTTGATGGGCTGACGGCACAAGGAGAGAAGCGCAAGGAAAGCTGACGTGGGCTGGTGTTACTGATGGGGCGCCGGCTGTGAAAGAAAGGCAGGGTTCTTGGTGTGTGCGCAGGCAAAAAGGCGCTAACTGACTGGTAAAGGTGAGTGTGGAGCGCCACGTGAAAGAAGAGAAGCTGTAGCTGGTGCTACGACGTCAGCGAGGTGAAGTGACTGATGGTGTGTGGCCATCGCGTAGAGGCAGAGAGGGCCGCCTTGTATGAAGGTGGAGAGCTTGGTCAGTCTGCGGAGAGAGAGCTGAAGCCGGAAGTGGAAGGAGCCATGAAACTGTTAGGTTTTGGAGGTTCGTGGATAGCAAGAGCAGGTAGCTCGAGTGTGAGTGAAGTGGGGTGCAGCTGCTGAAGGGCAGGTGAATGGAGGAAGCCACTTGGTGGAGATCGCTACTGGTAGTTGGTAGCACTGTAGAGAAAAGATGAAAGGAGGGAAGCGTGGGCTGGTGTGGGCCGCGTAGGTGAAGCCGACAGAAGACAGAGCAGGGTGCCGAGTGAAGCAAAGAAAAAGATAGGTGTTGCTACTTGGTGGTGGGCCGGTAGCAGGGCAGATAAGCTTGCTTGGGTTTGAAGAGGCTGGCAGAGGATCAGCACAGAGAGAGAGAGTGAGAGAGAGGTGTTTGGGTAACTGCTGCTGCTGGTAACACATGCAGAAGTGATGGGCTGTAGAGAGAGTTGAGGGTTAGCTGGTGGGGTGCCCTCTGAAGTGAGAGTGGCCGGGTTCATTCTGGTGTGATTGGCACAGCAGGCAGGCGAGAGGTTCGTGGTGATTGGGGATGTGGTGTATCCTCGGGCAGTGTGACAGGTCTGAGTGTTTTGTTTATGGTTGTGTGTCGGGAGAAGCTTGTATGAAGTGTTTTCTAGAAATATATTGCTGGGTATTTGCTTTGTCTATGGTGCCCCTATTTTGTGCTGTATTTCTGGCGTGGGTTGGGTGGTGAAGTGTGAGAGAGTGTTCCAGCCGGTGGCTGGTGGTGCCTCCGTTCGTGTGTGTTATTCCAAGTTTGGGAGGTGAAGGGCTATAGAGGCAGGGGTTCTTTCTATGCACAGGATCGTAAGGCATACAAATGTTACAATCCACAAACTAGGCAAGTTGTTATCTCACGAGATGTGGTGTTTGATGAGCTTGCTAGTTGGTACAAAGCAAAGGATGAGGGTGTCATTGAGTCACTTGAAGCAGATGTACCTGTGAACTTGCCCCACAAGCAAGTTCTAGTTCTACTTCTATGTCTGGGCCAGCACAGCAAAAGCTGAGAGTAGTACTGTACATCCATGGTCAGGACGTTTGAGGCATGAGAGTGTAAGCACTGGGAGTAGTGCTATGGATAAAGGAAAGAAGAAAGTTGAAGGCATTGGAATTACAGGTTATGAGTCATCTAGTTCAGAGAGTTTGGATGAGGAACTTGGCATACCTGTTTTACGCACACCTGGTGCTAGGCAGGATAGATATGTGCCACCACATGCTAGAGTGATAGGTGTTCAGAGTGATCCGCAGGCATTGCGGAGATCCCAAAGAGTCAGATATCCAGTTGACAGGTTGACACATCGAGATTTTGCTATGCATTATGCATATATGACATCTTTGGTGAAGCATGTGGAACCTACATGCTATACAGAAGCTATTGGAAAGCATGTATGGGAGAAAGCAATGGATGTTGAGATGGACGCATTGGTTCATAATGACACATGGGATTTGGTTGCATTACCAAAGGACAAAAATGTTATTGGCTGTAAATGGGTTTACAAAGTGAAGTGCGTCTGATGGTTCCATTGAGCGACATAAAGCAAGATTGGTAGCTAAGGGTTATGCACAAACCCAAGGATTGGACTATGATGAAACATTTAGTCCAGTGGCAAAGATGGGAACAGTAAGAGCAGTCATTGCTATGGCTACAGCTAATGGTTGGGAAATGCATCAAATGGATGTCAAAAATGCATTTCTAAATGGTGATCTACAAGAGGAAGTGTATATGGCACAGCCAGAAGGGTATGTACACCCAAGATATCCCACTCATGTATGTAGATTGAAAAAGGCATTATATGGTTTGAAGCAAGCACCTCGTGCTTGGAGTGATAAGATGAGCAGATATCTTATCTCACTTGGATTTCAGATTTCTATAGCAGATTCTTCACTCTATGTGAAAGATCATGGGATTGTTTTACTTGTCATCTATGTGGATGACTTGATTATCACAGGTGATCATGGTACATATGTGATGCATGTCAAGAAAGCATTGAGTGGGCAATTTGACATGAAAGACCTTGGTGAGTTGAGATACTTTCTTGGAATTGAAGTGATCAAAGACCATGCAGGTACATGGTTAGTGCAACGCCAATATGCATTGGATATGTTGGCAAAATATGGCATGAAAGGGTGTAAGCCTATGAGTACACCTTTGGAGCAAAATGTAAAGTTGTGGGCTGATTATGGTGAGGAGCTGGATGATCCATCTATATACAGAAAGATGGTTGGTAGTCTCATTTACATGACTATCACATGCCCGGATTTGAGTTATGTTGTGGGGCTAGTAAGCCAGTTTATGCAGAGTCCCAAAAAACCTCATTTGGATGCAGTGAGACGCATCATGCGATATGTAAAGACCACTGCACATTATGGTCTACTTTATGAGAGTGGTAAAGGCTTGGATATACATGGCTACACAGATGCTGATTGGGCAGGTAGCTCATATGACAGGAGGTCTATTAGTGGTTATGCTTTTACACTTGGAAGTGCCGTGGTGAGTTGGAGTAGCAAGAAGCAACCTACAGTTGCTTTATCCAGTACAGTGGCTGAATATAGGGGTGCAGCCATTGCTACTTGTGAGGCAGTATGGTTAAAGAATCTCTTGGCAGATTTGAGTGAGCCTATTGATGGCAAAGTTGTCATTCATTGTGACAACATGAGCAGTATACAGTTGGCCAAGAATCCAGTATTTCATGCGAGGACCAAACACATAGAGGTCCATTATCATTTTGTCAGAGAGAAGGTGCTGGATGGTACAGTTGATCTACAGTATGTGAAGACTGATGAGCAAGTGGCAGACATCTTTACAAAGCCACTTAGCAGGGAGAAGTTTGAGTACTTCCGTACTATGTTGGGAGTACATGGGATGAGCTTGACGGGGAGTGTTGAGAGTCTTGATATCCCAAGCTCATCTACATCTTCATCGGCAGTACATCATGAGCTTGAGAGGTGCTGTTGAGATTCAAGCTCGATGTCAGTGTGAGCTAGCTATGCTATGTGCTGGCATGTTAGGTAGGAACATGTGTGAGACATAAATGACCGCGTGTCCAGCTGGTCATAGTGTGTGGACATTAGCTAGGGTTAGATGTGTGTTGACACAACTCATAGTGTGTTGTGTGTATTATGGATTATGGCTTTATGCATTGTGTGAGAAGGGAGATGGCTTCCCTCTATGGTTAGGGTTTGCAATATACATTAGGGTTTGCTCCTGTGTGTGTCTCCTCTCCCCCTCTACCGTTCTTTTAACAGGTTAGCCTATCAACTACCACGAAGATGGAGTTGTAACCTGATTGCACTAAAGGTAATCCAGTAATAAAATCCATACTGATGTATTCCCACTTCATCTGGGGGATGTCTTATAGATGTAACTTCCCAGGCATTTTTTCTCTCTTGGCCTTGACTTTCTGACATGTCAGGCATTGACGTTAATGTCTGACATGTCAGACATTGACATACATGATTAAGTACATCCTTTTTTAGTCCATGCCAAAAGAAGCTTTTCTTCACAGACATGTAGGTTTTGATGAAACGTGGATGTCCTGCAACAATAAGGCTGTTTCATGGGCTTCATTCAAAATTTGACCCTTAGTTCCCTCATCATTGGGAATGCATAGCCTGCGATTATAATACATAATTCCATCATCGAGGTTGTACCCTTGAACTTGGTTCAACTCCTGTGGAGTTTTGCTTTCTTGCATAAGTAGGGTAGCAATAGGGCCAAAGAATCTATCCTGCATGATCTTCTCTCTTACTTCAATAATCAAAGGATTTGACACTACAGTAATTGCAAGCAAGGAGGCTTTTCTGCTAAGGGCATCTACTACCACATTTTCTTTGCCTGGGCGGTACTTGATTTCAAAACCAAATTCCTGCAGGGTCTTCATCCACCTTCTTTGGCGCATGTTAAGATCCTTCTGAGTGAAGATCCACTTTAAGCTCTGACGATCTGTCATCAAAGTGAATCTTTGACCCAGTAGGTAATGTCTCCATAACTTCAGGGTATATACTACTGAAAGTAGTTCCAGATCATGGACAGTATAATTCCTCTCATGCGTTCTGAGTTTTCAGGATTCATAGGCCACTCCATGACCTTCCTGCATGAGTGCACCTCCCAAGGCAAAACCACTGGCATTAGTTACTACCTCAAAGGGTAAAGAGAAATCTGGTAACTTTAGAACGGGATTGGTTACCAAGGCAGTCTTTAGCTTATCAAAAGCACTCTGGCACCTGGCAGACCATTGAAACAGGGTATTCTTCTTGAGAGGATTAGTCAGGGGAGAAGCTATGAGAGCATACTTCGGTATGAAAATTATATACCAACCAGTCAATCCCAAGAGTCCCCTGACTTCTTTCTCTGTTTTGGTTCAGGCCAATCTATGACTACTTGGTTCAGGCCAATCTATGACTACTTGGACTTTTGCGAAATCTAGAGAAATTCCATCTTTGGATACCAGAAAGCCCAAGTACTCAACATGGTCGGATGAGAAAGTGCATTTGCTCTTTTTTGCAAAGAGTTGGTGCTTCCTTAGAATCTCAAGAACTTTTTTGACATGAGCTTCATGGTCAGCTACATTCTTTGAGTAAATCAGAATATCATCAGAGAAAACAATGTTAGTGCCTGAGCTATCAATAATTACCTTTTACTTACTTCGTAGCAATTAAGGTTAAAGATTTGAACCTTAAAGGCATGTTTACACAAGTGCCTTGGTAGTTATATGTACCCGAATGATCTTTTATCGGGAGAGTAGTTTTTCACGCTACATGAGCAGTTAGTTGTTATCATCCTGCTGTTGTACTGTGTGTTATTGGGATTGGTAGTTTAATGATGATGAATACAAGATAGCAGTATCTTTGATTCTCTGTGTTATGATGTTTATTGCTTCTATACTCTGCAGTTTTCATGTTTATATGTGCAGTCTACTGTTGTGTTTTTCCCTGAACTGCATGTGTCCTGATTGAATAACTGTTAGGGTAGTAAGCCCCTAACACTTTGGCGATCCTACTGTTGTATCGAATTCAGTTTGAACCGTATGGCATTCAAGAATACACCAGGGTACTAACATGTTGGTTGACATAGACCACTTGAGGGAATTCTCAAATTGGGTAACCCCACAGGAAGAGGCTGAGGAGTATGCAACAAAGTTTCTGCAAGAATTCTTTCCAAACCAAGAGAAATCAAGATTTCCATTAGTGACAAGGTAGTTACATCATTCTTACCTTTTGGTGCTTGCAATTTACCTAATTGTTATAGCCTGTATTGGAAGAAAGTGCTAGTACAGTACTTAATACAAAGAAGAAGAGGCCATGCATGAGTGAGTCGGGACGAGGGTTCAATGTACCACAGCATTCATATGGCACAAGGTTTAGATTCAGGAGAGAAGCTGCCGCACGAGCAAGGCAAGAAGATAAGTCTGGTAGTTATGGCCAAGAAGAACCTATAAGGGGGGAAGCTATAGAAGTAGAAATTGTTGGGGAGGGGACTGAACTGCAAGGACCTGAACACAGGCTACAGGAGAACCCACCTGCAAACCAACAAGGCCAACAAACAACTCCTCTCATAGAAAGCAAACCCACTCTTGGGGCAATTGGTCAATGTATTGTTAACTCGGATAGTCTTGAAGGTAAGAAGACAGTTACAGTTTGCACCAACAGGGACATCTAATATACCTTTTAACCCACTTCCGGTAAGAACACTCAAACCACTCCGATACCCCCAATGGCTGCACCAAATCCCAAAGTGGGCATGGCAAAGTTCAGCGGGAAAAAGTCCCAAGATGCTGATAGCCATGTTGGTCAATTTCAGACAAGGTGGTCTACAAAGTGGCTATGAGGTATTACATCCAGATGTAGTGAAGAAGGAACATTTTGCAGCAACACTGCAAGGAAAAGCTATGGATTGGTTCTTGCAGTATGGCATGGTAGCTTTTGCTGATTATAATGATTTGAAACAGAGATTTTTATTGAGGTTCAGGGAAGATAAAACACCTGAAGATATTTTGAAGAAGATGAGGAAATTGAAACAAAAGGATTTCTTGGTTGAAGATTATGCACAAAAGTTTAGAAACTTGAATAATAGGTTGGAAGTAGCACAACAGCCTTCCATGGAGCAGTCGGGAGATTACTTTTGTAAGGGTCTCAACCAGCAATATAGAAGTGCAGTAGCAGGGAGACCTCCATTGGCCAATGTACAGGATTTCACTGACTTGGTTGAAGCAACTGCCAGAGCTGAAAGAAGGTATGGAGGTAAGGCAATTGTAAAAGGCAACAAGAAGAAAAAGAAGAGCGAGGACTCAGACTCAGAATCAGAAGATTCAGAGTCCAAAGATGAGGATTCAGATCAGGATACTGAAGTGGAAACTAACACTAATGAAGATGAAGACTGGTCAGAAAAGAAAAAGAAAAAGAATAAGGTTAAGGCAAAGAAGAAGTAGGAGGAGGATAAGGGTACTCCAAAGAAGGAAAGGAAGCAAAAGGATGTGGTGACTGCAGACTCAATCAACAAAATCATTCAAGATAAACTGCAGACAATTGGCATGCACCAGTTTGGAATGTCAGAGAAACCATACTGTGAGGTATGTCAAGATGATTTCAATGTTTTTGGAAAAAAGCAGGATCATCTTGAACACTTGAGGTTGTGTTTTCAAAAATGCAAGGAGTTTTGCCTATCATTAAATCCAGCCAAAAGTGCATTTGCAATTTGCAGTAAAAAGAGGAGTTCTTTTAGGACATGTCATTTTTAAAGAAGGTGTGTCTATTGATCCACAAAAGGTGGAGGCTATCTGTAAGGCACCAGTACCGAGAACAATCAAACAGTTGAGAAGATTTTTGGGTCAAGTGAAGTATCATAATAGATTTTTGAGCTATTTGGCTCATGTATGTACACCATTAACAAAGCTTACAAAGAAGGGTGTTGTATTTGAATGGGGAGAAGAGCAAGACAAAGCATTCAGGGTTCTGCAGAAAATGTTAACTGTAGCACCAGTTTTGATTGTTCCAGATTGGAAGTTGCCATTTCACATTTTTGTTCATGCATCTAATGTAGCAGTGGGTGCAGCTTTAATGCACAAAACAAGCAGGGGCTGGTTCAGGCCAATTTACTATGCAAGCAGGGTCCTGACACCTGTTGTTTGCAGAGAAGAATTACACAGTTACTGAAAGGGAGTGCTTGGGGATGATTTATGCACTTCAAAAGTTCAGGAATTACCTATTGGCAAATAGGGTAATTTTTCATGTGGATTATCAGGCACTGATTTACTTGGTCAATAAACCCCACCTTTCAGGGAGGTTGGCCAGGTGGGTACTACTTTTGCAGGAGTTTGATTATGTGGTTACATACTCTAGGAAGACTTCATGTATTGGCTGATTATCTGAGTAGATTGGAAACAGGAGAAGTTGATTCTTCACCTTATCAGTTGCCTAATGAAGAGTTATTTCTAGTTCAGGTGACTGACCAATCAGGGGACTGGTATGAGGATATGCTTCAGTTTTTAACTGAAGGAGTGTTGCCTGCACAAATGAATAAGGATCAGCGAAAAAGATTAGCATTAAGAAGTAAACCATTTACAGTCATTGTAGGAGTACTATATAAAAGAGGGATTGATCAAGTCATTAGGAGATGTGTTCTTGAGTTCGAATAAAAAGCAGTATTGGCTGAAGCTCATGCAGATAATTCTGGAGGACATTTTTCAGGGGAAGTAACTACAAGGAAAATTTTTCAGGTAGGGCTTTGGTGGCCTACTGTGATAAAGGATGCTCAGGACTTTACTAAGAAGTGTTTGCTATCCCAAAGGGAGGGTAGACCATTGAATGTGGACAGAATGCCTCTACAGCCTATGCCTTTGGAACCATTTCAAAAGTGGGGATTAGATTTTGTTGGTCCCATTAAGCCACCTGCTAGGTTCACACAGAACAGGTATATTTTGGTTGTGTGACTAATTACTGTACAAAGTCGGTAGAAGCTGTAGCTTTGAGGGATAACAAAGCAAGGAGTGTGGCTAAATTTTTGTATAAGAATATTATGACCAAATTTGGATGTCCAATTGAGTTAGTTTCTGATCAAGGAGGGCATTTCATTAATAAAGTGATCAATAAACTGACAGAGTTGCACATGATACTGCATAAAAAATCAATTGTTTACTATCCTCAAGCTAATGGACAGGCAGAGAGTACCAACAAGATTTTGATTAGGATAATCAAAAAGTTGGTGAAAGAGAACAGGACAAATTGGGATGAGAAGTTGGACTCAGCACTCTGGGCTTTCAGAACAGCATTTAAAGTGACTATTGGCATGACACCATTCAAGTTGGTGTATGGGTTGGAAGAAGTTTCTTGTGCCAAGTCTCAGGGTTGCAGTTCAGCAGAGACTATCTCCTGAACAATCAGTCAATTTTAGGAAGGAAACTTTACTGAAGTTGGAAGAAGATAGGATTCAAAGTATATATATTGCAGAGGTGATTCAGTAGAGATGATAGGCTTGGATTAACAGGAACATTAAGTTTAAAATTTTTGTTGCAGGAGATTGGGTCATGGTTTACAACAGTAAACTTGGGCCTAAACCTGGTAAACTGAAGTTGAGGTATGTGGGGCCATTCCAGATAGTTCAATGTGTGTGGCACCCAATACTTTTATTTTAGTTGATGTTGCAGGTCAAATCATTTCTAAGCCAGTTAATGGATTTCACCTTAAACCATTTTTCGGAGAAATAATCGGCCACCATCGACAAGAGGGTAATATTAATGATGTGGAGGAGACAGCGCATATTTATGCATGCGAAGTGATTGGGTTGGTATCTATTTACGCGAGTTGAAAGCTTTTCTTCTTCGCGTTTTTCTCTCTCTGTACGCATGTCGATCCTTCAAGGTGTTTTGTTTGGAGCTGGCACTAGTTCAAAGGGAAACGATGATGAGCCACCATCGTTGCTGCATTCTGGCGGCAGGAAGATAAGATATCAAGGCCCTATAGTTACCGACATAGCTTCAGATGAAGAGGTGGAGATAATTACACCCAATAAGGTGCTACCTTTTGCCAAGGATGACATGCTTGTGGAGTACACATTCTTGGACTTCAGGTATGACTTAATCTTCATTGAAGAAAATGTTGCATGGCTTAGAAAGATTGGTTTATTAGACTTTGCAAGGTTGCCTTGGGAAAGTTGGAGGCAGAATCAAATGCTAGCAGTTTATTTGAAGCATTTGCAGTTGAATGATGCTCATATTTTTGAGGATGAGTACTTCACTGAAGAATTGGTGGCCAAGGTGTTTGATCTTTCTACTGCAGATGATAATGAAGTTGGAAAGGCTACTGAGAAAGTCATGTCTAAGGCTTTTGGTGCATCCTGACTTTGAATTGGGACGACTTGCTGCCTCTTTGGGGGTGGAAAGTTTGAAGTACTTCCCCATAGGGTTTGGAATCTTTTAAAATTAGAGGTTGCGGTTCGGCGGGACCTTAACTACAAAGGCTTTGCAAAGTCCTTTGCCATTCTTATTGCTTCAGCCATTGAGATAGGTTTAGCATTCTTTACTAAGGTGTCCAATGGCTCGTTCATTCCTCGAATGAACTTGGCCATCAACTGCTCTTCATCCAATTGTGGAGAATATTTGAGGAGAAGGGAAAAAGCTTGATGGTACTCTTTAATTGTCTGGCTATCCTCTTTTAGTTCCAAGAACTCATTCATTTTAGTTTCAAGGAAGCCCAGAGGACAAAACCTCTTTCTAAGGTAAGCTTTAAGATCGGTCGAGGTCTAGGTATTCGGGTCGAGACGGTTAGTCTCGCAGTGATTCCTCCAAGCGACCCTGGCCGTTTCCAAAATCTTTAACCTGGCGAGAGCCATCTTGCTTCTCTCATTGTAGCCAGTTACATCAAAGTATTCTTCCGTAGCCTCAATCCACTTTTTCACTACTTCACCTAACTGCTCCCCTTCACCCTTGAAGGGACTAGGTTTGGATCTGTGTAGTGCTTTTCGAACATCCGGATCTAACTCTTCGTCATCAATTAGAGGATCCAGTTGCCTTGCACGGGCCATGCGCCTCATGACTCTGACAAAACGAGATTTTTGCCAGCCATTATAACTTTCACAATAGATTTATGATTATTTAATTTTTGAGATTTATCTTTAAACAGATAATTATTTCATCATACTTCTTGAACAAGATTAACCATATTCACAATCATGAAAGCAATTTGGATTTTTTTTTATAACAAAACCTCATTTATTATCAAAAGTTTTCAATATAAACATAGAGCATCACGGCTCTAAAGCCTACCTCAATCGCATACCCATAAAGAAGCAAAACTGCGAAGGAGACATGCCATGGTACACACGATTCATTACAGAAAGAGGTGCTGTAATTCTACTTCTAGGGATAAAGCGGCTAAGAAGCCTAAAAACTTGACATGAAATTTTGAAGTTCCTGGGTGAATGATTAAAGAGTTGTACATGCTGAACAAACCCTAGCCTTATCAGAATCATGACTAAGGAAATATTTTGCCTGAGCCTCTAACGCTGACTGGTACTGATATTAATACATCGTCCTCCAAAGAACTATATATACCGGCGTTGCTCTACAGGATCAGGAAAGTAAAGACTCTAAAAATGACGTGCGAGTCTCACTCTGCTTACTCGGGTCGTAGCAGAGTTGATGAGGTGCTCGAATGCAAAGGCTATCATATCCTGACTCTGGGAGAGTTCAAGAATGCCAGATAGATTCGGGGTATCCATCTATAAATTTCCAATTCAATTTATGAGTTTTCAAATTTTTAAGTTCATTCAACATAATATTAACAAGAGAAAACGTTATTTCCCAGATTTACTTTAAATTTTTAAGCAATTTTTGTTGCTGTTACGTAAATTTACAACAGTGCTCTGAAACCAACTATGGGATCCCACTACCCCCTCCGCACACCGGATTCCCGGTAGTAGCTGGCAACGGAAGCAGCTCCCTCATGCGCGGGGCAGCGTTTCCCACTCGGGGCCTCGCCCTCGAATGTCTGGGCACGAGACTAAGCTGGTGGTCATTCCGAAAACTGAAGACCGAAACCGAGAAATTTTCCATGCTCGGAAAACGGGGACGATTCTACCATTTTTATTTTCTTAACGAATTTTTCTAATGAAGTCAAGATACTGAACTAACGTTCATCTGAATAAACTAGATAGAAGGGAATTATTACAGACTTAACTTGAAGGGATCAACGCTTTTTTCCTAATTGAATCAGGCACAGCCACCACTGAACTAACCTTCATCTGAATAAACCAAATAGAAGGGAATTATTATAGACTTAACTTGAAGGGATCAACGCTTTTTTCCTAATTGAATTAAGCACAGCCATTGATCTATTCATTAGAGAAGTCTTCAGGCTTTTATTTAACTACTCGAGTTCTAAACGTATTCTTATTAATCAATTTTATTATTAAAACTCTATTGATTCCAGCCTAACCCCATCCGGCCCATGGGTTAGCCACCGCCCAACCACTGGAATTGGTAGAACCAGACAAGTACTCACCCACCCATAATTGAATGCCTTTCTTAACTTTTGCTTTAGAATATAGATACGCACACACTCCTCTTTAAACTTTAACTTATAAAACAATCCATTGACAAACTTGTTGCACAACTGAACTTACCTTAGAAAAACACATATACCAAATGCTCCCTCCAGCATTCTGGCATAAGACAGTCCTTTAAGAAAACAGGGTTTCTATACAAGTTTTCATTTTTGAGTTTCTTTTGAATACAATGAGTATATCTTAAATCCATATCCCAAGACTTTCTAATCTCACAGGTATGAATTCCAAACAGAATTCCTCGAATTCTGTAACCTTGATCCTCAGATCAAAATCAAAGGGTCTCAACTTAGTTTCAGATTTGGTGGGTGATCTGAGTGAATTTTCGTGAACTAGTCACATCGTCTTTTCTTGAAGCTGACGATGAAGGAGTTATGTCTTGTTCATAGTCTAATTCAGGGTTTGAGTCTGGAAAGGTTCTCCCTGAACTATCTTTCTCGAAGGGTAATATTTCAATTACTACTTTACTGAATTTCATTCATTGAGTATTTGCTTAATTGAATTCAAAACTAATCATGAATTTCTATGAGGAATAAATTAATCATTTATCTAAAATTTTGACTTCGATAGTTTTTCTAAATTTTCTCATTACCATCCTAGAGAATATAAAACAGTAGAATTTTCTCTCACATAGAGTATTTACTTATTCATTTACCAATATTCATGGGATTTAAACATAGGATTAAAGAGAACTCTTATTTTGATATAAAAATTTTGTATGCATCTATTTATGCATAAAATCCAACTTCTATGGAAATAACACTTTTATATAACAGAAAATCCTTTTATGCATCTATTTATGCATAAAAATCAATTTTGATGAAAGTAACACTTATAATAATAATAAAATTCTTTTATGTATCTATTTATGCATAAAAAACAATTTTGATAAAAGTAACACTTTTATAATTAAAAAAATTCTTATATGCATCTATTTATGCGTAAAAATCAATTTTGATGAGCGTAACACTTTTATAATAAAAAAATTCTTTTATGCATTTATTTATGCATAAAAATCAATTTTGATGAAAGTAATACTTTTATAATCAAAAAAATCTTTTATGCATCTATTTATGCATAAAAATCAATTTTGATGAAAGTAACACTTTTATAATAATACAAATTCTTTTATGCATCTATTTAAGCATAAAAATCAATTTTGATGAAAGTAACACTTTTATAATAAAAAATTTCTTTTATGCATCTATTTATGCATAAAAATCAATTTTGATGAAAGTAACACTTTTATAATAAAAATTTTCTTTTATGCATCTATTTATGTATATAAATCAATTTTGATGAAAGTAACACTTTTATAATAAAAAAAATTCTTTTATGCATGCATAAAAATCAATTTTGATAAAAGTACCACTTTTAGAATAAAAAAATTTCTTTTATGCATAAAAAATAATTTTGATGAAAGTAACACTTTTATAATAAAAAAGTTCTTTTATGCATGCATAAAAAACAATTTTGATTAAAGTACCACTTTTAGAATAAAAAAATTTCTTTTATGGATAAAAATCAATTTTGATGAAAGTAACACTTTTATAATAAAAAAATTCTTTTATGCATCTATTTATGCATAAAAATCAATTTTGATGAAAGTAACACTTTTATAATTAAAAAATTCTTTTATGCATCTATTTATGCATAAAAATCAATTTTGATGAAAGTAACACTTTTAGAATTTAAAAAAAATCTCCAATATGCATCTTTCTATGTATAGAAATTAATTCTAATGGAAATAACACTTTTATAATAAAAATATTTCTAATATGCATTTTCCCATGCATAGAATGAAAATAACACTTTTAGAATATACAAACGGTGGGCATTAGTCTTTTTAAATAATAAAAAATAAAATTTATTTCACAAAATTTAAGAAAATTTTTCCATAACCTCCTTTGTATGGCTGACTATTTTTTATTTATTTTTCATTCTCAAGTTACTTAGAAATTATCCCAAATGGTTTAAAGCATTCTAAACTAATCAAATTCCACTTTTTAAAGAGAAACAATACTAAAAGTTTAATTCTAACAATTTGATTACATATCTAGGATAAAGAAAAGCTGAATTCAAGAATGAAGAGACGGGGGGAAAGCCTTTCCAACAAGGCATAACATCATTTTTCATTTTAAAGAAAACAAAAATTAGAAAACCATTAAATGGAATAAAGAAAAAGTAGGATTTCTAGCTTATATGAATTTTTGTGAGCTTTCCTTTAGCTTGATGGTTTGAGGGATCTACTCTTGTTTGCAACAAGAGTGGCCACCTATTCTTTTGAAGAGGAAATGGTCAAAAACTAATGATTTATCAATAAATTCACTGTTTTTGGCTCTGGGTAGGAGTAGAGTAACAGTGTATAAAACACTATTAAGCTTCTACAAAGGAGGAGGCTTCTATTTATAGGAAAAAGTGAGTTTCTAACCAAGCAAACTGATTCTAGAATTTTCTAGATCAGTTTGGTCAATTTTTGACCATTTTTGGATCAGTTTAGTTCACTTTTTGGATCCAGTTTTGAATTAGGAGAGAGGAGAGATGAAATATCTAATTTTATTGATTTAAAATTCAAAATCAATGATGGGAAAAAGGTGCCTACTTCATGAGGGGGAGTCCCCACTCTAAGGTGTCAAAATTTCATTTTTTTGGTATTTCCTTTGGTCCTTAGTCCACTCTTCATCTTATGTGAGTATTTACTCATTTTTGGGGGGATTTTATTTATTTCTTCAATTTACCTCCTCCCTACATTTGGATTAATCTTATTGGTCCATAGGAAGCTTAATTTAAAATTTTTAGAAAATCTGGACCCTTAGGATAAGGCCTTTTGAACAGATTATAATTTATTTCTAATGCACCTTCTGAAATTCTTTTTTTGAACTTCTGTTTCGGGGGAATTTATTTTAATAAGATGAGATATTTTTCCATCCAAAAATATTTAAAAAGTGAACCATCTCTCTCTAGAAGATTTTCTCTCTCTAGACCAAAACAGGTAGAAACAAGTTCTTTTATATTTCTGAAGAGGTATTTGATTACTTGGGAAGATACTGGACTTCTTGAGAGGCTGGGGAGGAATCTTACACTTGCGGATGATTGCCAAAAATTTTTGAGCAAAAAAAATAAAAAAACAAAAAAAAAAGACAGCTCACACAAATATCAAAATGCAATCATTCGTAAAAAATCCCACCCCGTTAGGAATTCCCACTACACCACTAACCTCTTCATTCATTAACTATCTTTTCTTATTTCTTCTGGAGAAACAAAGAACATTGAACGGCACTCAACATTAAAGCCATCAACAAAGCTCTTTCATTCTCCCCACATAAAGGTCTTCAACGCGATCACAAGGACGTGATCGCCATCAAGAAGGGGGAAATGTTAACCCAATTCTAGGGTTAATAAGAGCTATCGCCATTATCTTACATTAAGGAGTCACAGTAGATACACCAAAGGGTCATACATTCAAGATGATATGAAGCAATAGGTCCAAAGTTATAACTTGGATGGGCGCCCATAATGGTGTGAGAGTATTTATGGCAATTCCCGCT
Organism: Cibotium barometz; assembly: GCF_041138505.1. Lineage (NCBI taxonomy): Eukaryota > Viridiplantae > Streptophyta > Polypodiopsida > Cyatheales > Cibotiaceae > Cibotium > Cibotium barometz. Next base: position 33,570,515 of record NC_141095.1, on the reverse strand, counting down.
TCAAGAGCAAGTGGTAGCAAGATAGGATGAAGTCCTAAGTGATGTACTTCATGGATATATTATGAGAGTAGTCATTGTAATAGCATTAGGCCTCTTATGAGCCTAAAGTGCCCGGTCAACCATAGTTTAAGTGAGTGTGAACACTTATGGCCATGTATATAAGTGATTTTCTCTCATAATACAACATACTCTCCCATTATGCAATTGAGTCTTGCTCTTGCTAATCCTCTTGCTAATCTCTCTCCCTAATGCTTGTGTTGCTAGTGAGTGTGTGTGTGTGTGTGTGAGTGAAGTGAGGTGAGAGGAGGGACGAGGACCCGTAGTGTAATGCAGTGGTGTGACAACGCTCGTGGGCGAGAGGCATGGTGGAATTGCTTCTCAAGGAGTTGTAGAGCTTGAAGACCTCAACGGTTATGAGCTCGGCCATTGGAAAGATCCTCACAAATAGTTGTGGTTCACCAGGTAATCTCTTTTTGGATGTGTTTCAAGGAGGGTTACGATGAGCCAATAGTTTATGTGGTGGTCTTTAAGGTGGATGCTTCTGCATCATGTATAACTTTTGGCTCTTTTGGGTTTATGTGCCCTTTTGGGTTTATCTCCTCTACAGGCTCCTTTTCCCTGTCTTTTAATTCAACTTTGGTTTTGATAGTCTGTTGTCCCTTGTCTTTCTTGGGTTTAGAAGGTTTTGCTTTTTCTTTTGGGTTCTATTTTAAAGCATGTTCTTCTATCCATGTTGAGGTATTGTCTTTTGCGTTCTTTTTTACTATTTCTTGTGCCTTGGCTTGTAAACGTGTAAGCACATTCAAGGGTACCGTGGGACAATTGCCCATTTTGTACACCTAAGATGTTAAGAGTTGTATTTTGTGAGACAAGTTGCATTGAAGCAACTTGTCTTGGGTAATCTTGGAACATGTGATCAATGCCACATCGTTCACACATGGGTCATAAAGTGTTAGTGATTATGGGCATGGAAGTATTCCAAACTATGCAGTCTGCCACCTTGTGAGGTCCCCATAATAGAAACACTAAAGTGTTTGATTAACTGCTTCCTGAGCAGTTTCTATCCTTTGTTTCTATTTAGTGCACAAGAGATGGAGGTTTTAAGTCAATTATTGATGAAGCGAGACACTTTTTAGTATCATGGTTAAAGGTTTTACAATATATGCAATATATTGTAAAACAGGTGCCTTGTATGAACAATTGTATGCACAATGGGAATTGGGATGGTCATAGTGATTGCACTCAACACAAGGCATTTTGTTCCTCACTTGTAGAGGCATTAAGGATGTTTGGTTTTGAAGGATCTCATCCTCTCTTAGAGATGTTGGTTGTAAGCTTTTAAGCAAGGCTGCATAGAATTCAGGGAATGACAATTTCAAGATCAATCTTTCTTTTGCCATTGCTTCACTTGGTTTAGATAAGGAACACCTTGTAGCATGAATATCTTCCAGCATGTTGTCATCTAAACATATTGCTTCGTTACAACATTGATTGAATGTTTCCGGATTGGATACAATGATCAAGTTGTGTAAGCAGTTATTCTGTAAGCCCATCATGAAACATCTCTTCAATTGAATATCGTTTAATTTTTTCCATGACTCACATCATGCATCCAAGAGTTTTATCCGAAGGATAAAGTCTCTAATAGATTGATTTGGTTGACGCTCAATTGAATATAGAGTTCTGCTGCTACACTCCATCGATCACCTTGTCTGGAAAAGCCATGTATAAAGGTTGATTTCAAGGTTTTGAAGTTGGTCTTGATCTCGCGAGTATCAATGTGATAAACCATCGACTAGCTTTTCCCTCTAAGCATAGGTTCAATGCATGTACCTTGGTGGGACAGTTGGGATTTCCAAAGGCTTCACATCTATGTTCAAACATTTGAATGAATTGAACAAGGTCTGTTGTTCTGTCATATTTGCCCATAATTTTAGAGATTTGTACAGCTGTAATTCTATATATGTGTCACTGAGGCCGTATATATGAGTGCTCTTGTTGTTGGGAGAGACTCACTGAGTCCTTGGGCTAGCCCCCTTCTTAGACTAGTCGGTATGTCTAAGGTGTGGGCATCCAGGAAAGGGTTGCTACCTATAGGATTCGTGGAGATGTTAGATAAGGGACCAAATCCCGGTAGTAGGATTGAAGTCACAAGGGGTGTAAAACCCAATGACACGCTTGTTATAGGCATAGCCAATACCATTGGGAGGTGCATTTGCGGCATAGATCTCAATGGCTCGAAGGTGTCAGCCATTGGGTTCAGTCCTTATGTGATCCCTGGGCAATCCCTCTAACGTGGCCATATGTCAGAGTGCCTAAATGCTCCTTAATAAACAAACATAGTTTTTTTTTCTTTTTATATTCTCTCACAACCCATTAACAGGCTCAAGAGGCTTGGCGTTCTCTTCATTGGGTCAAATGGGTGTACATTCGCCCTAATTAGCTTAGGTGGTATATGCACACGAACGACCTTATAGAGATAATTTTTTGAAAAAAGTGTATGCTAGTAACTTCTCGGATGGAAGACAAGGTCCTAAAACCTATTTTCCATTACTCTCAAGACAGGCAAAATTTTTGAATTTTTTCCCTGTTTTACACCACGTTTTTTAGGGTGTTCCGAAAGGAATTTTGAAAACCTCTAGAAGAGACAGTAGTAGTAGTTTTGGCGTACTACAACTTTGTTTCCCTAAGTCATCTGTGATTTTGTCGTTTAGACTCTCAAAAAGTAGCCCGAATATGGCTTGTCGTCGTTTTCGAGCTGTTTTTTGCAATTTTTCGTGGTTTTGGGCTATTTTTTGCCTCGATTTTTGGGTTAAATTTTAAGACTGCTAGTCGAATGCCAAATTGATCGATTTTGACTTTAGATGGTTGGTCCAAAGTCGAAGAGCTCGATGTCAGCTTTCTGGTGAGCCCTAGAGCGCCTTCATCGGATACACAATTTAGGAGATACGGGCCTCCAAACATGGATTTTTTTTTTCAACGGACCTCCTTTCATGTCATGAACCAACAGGGTGCAATTCACGCCGTGGAGTGGACTTCACACATTTTATAAATCTTTATTTATATTATTTGGTCGCGTGAACAAAGGTCTCACGCCTTAACGGTTCACGTCGTGAACCGGACTTCACGGAGAAAATAAATTCATTTTTTTTTTGTTTGTGTGAATGAAGGGTCTCACGCCGTGAACCAGACTTCACGAAAAAATTAAATTTGATTTTTTTTTTGTTCGCGTGAACGAAGGGTCTCATGCCGTGAACCGAACTTCACGGAAAAGTTAAATGCGATTTTTTTTCGGCACGGGCTCCTAGGGTGTGAACCCTTAGGCCATGAAGTTATAGAAATGGTTCACGACGTGAACCATTTTTTTATTTATTTTTTTAACCAGCGCGTTGGCTCCTAGGACGTGAACCCTTAGGCCATGAAGTTGTAGAAATGGTTCACGACATGAACCATTTTTCAAATTTTGTTTTTTGGGAGTCTAGTGAGAAATACGAATTTTTCTTTTTTGGGGGGGGGATATTTTTGAATTTAAAATTAAAGAGATATGGGCATTTTCCCAAAAAGTTAAGTGGAAAAAAAAGTCAACCTTTTAATGACACCCCTTACGCCCTTCATAAATGACCCCCAAAGAGGGCAATTTGACAACTCATGAGTATCTACTCACTGAATGCTCATTAGCCTTAATGAGTTATGTAAAAAAAAAAGTGATTAAAAATTAATCTAAAATTAATCCTTTCACTAATCTTTCTCTCTTACTCTAATCAAGGACTCTAATTAACTACAAATCCCTAATTAATTCATACAATTGAGCACATCATTGGATAGAGCAAGGGAATGCTAAACTTTGTGCATCAAGAAATGTGTAAATTAATCTGAAATAACAGATTAATTAGACTCTTAATTGTGGTCTTCTCTGTTAAGAAAACATTATGCAAAGAGAGTCAAATTTCTCTAATTTTAATAAAAAATTTGATGTAATTAGGTGTTTTGGTGCATCTAGATGCTCCCAAAACACTCAAAAACACTAATTTCAACTACTCATATAATCAATTTAGATCCCAATTAACACATTTTCTATGTTTTTTGCCTATTGAACAAGATTAATCACCCTTAATGATAAAAACCAGTGCATTAAGAGAAATTAGTCAAATTCAATGATTTTTTGATGTTTTTAAGAAATCTTTTGAAAGATTAAGCTACTCCTAATGCTTGCAACACTCTAATACAAACAATTTCAACACAACAAACACACAATTAAGCTAAAATTGATGATTTTAGTTCTATGTTTAACACTAAAGAGAGCTAACATTCACTAAAGATTTTAGTTCTATGTTTAACACTAAAGAGAGCTAACATTCACTAAAAATTACAATCTATTGCATTGTTTGATGTAATGGATGCAAACTAAGCCTTATACAAACTATGTGCAAGCCCTGAAAGCATGAAAAACCATAATAACAACAACAAAAATAACAAGTTAAACAAAATGCATTCTTTTAAAAAACAAAAAAGAGAGCTCTTCTACACCAAGTCACACACAAATCACCAAATCCACACCTTTTTCATGGAAAACCATTAATCAAGATAATGGGCAATGGGTAATGTGTAGATTAGAGGAAAAACGATGGAAAAATCCAAGGGATGGCTCCCCGGCAGCAGCGGTGCCAAAAATGTTAAGGCTCACCCTAACCCTCTTTGAAACACATCCAAAAAGAGCTTACCTGGTGAACCGCAACTGTCATGAGGATCTTTCCAATGGTCAAGATCGTAACCCTTGAGCTCTCCACGCTCTACAACTCCCTGAGAAGCAATTCCACCACGCGCCTCCTGCGACGTTGTCACATCGTCGCATTGCACTACGGGTACTCATCCCTCCTCTCACCTCACTTCACTCACACACGCTCTAACATGTATTAGGGAGAGAGATTAGCAAGAGGATTAGCAAGAGCAAGACTCAATTACACGATGGGAGAGTATATTGTATTATGAGAGAAATTCACTTATATACATGGCCATAAGTATTCACACTCCCTTAAACTGTGGCCGATCAGGCACTTTAGGCTCATAAGAGGCCTAATGCTATTACAATGACTACTCTCATAATACATCCATAAAGTACTACTCTCATAATACATCCATAAAGTACATCACTTTTTAGGACTTCATCCAATCTTGCTACCACATGCTCTTAAAGCGAGAATCGCCATAAATTCTCCGTCACACCATTATGGATGCCCGTCCAAGTTGTAGCTTTGGACATTATTGCTTCATATCTTAAATGTATGACCCTTTGGTGTATCTATCATGACTCCTTGATGTAGGATAATGGCGGTAGATCTTGTTAACCTTAGAATTGGGTTAACACTTGGGCACCCAAAACTTACTAAACTAAATCCTTGGCTGGCCAGTCTCTCATAATGTACAACTTTTAGAGTGCCATTACATAACACTTATTAATGTCCTCAAATGGAGGAGCATCTTTGTTAATCCAACAATGGGATTAACATCCCCCTACCTGATGGAGGTTCTTTCCTCAAAACCTTTCATCGCAGTCGAAAAACCTGGTCACCAAATTTGTGTCTGTAGAAATTATGGCATGACTGAAGCTTTTTCAGGGTTCTTCGGAATGCAGAGTGTGACATCTAGAACCCGGTGTCAATCATATCTTCGAAAGTAATGTGCATGTAGCCCGAAAGAAACCTTAGCCAATGGTAATAAAGCATGATGCCTCTTTCATTCGGCCCCTGTTCATGTCGAAGCACAGACCTTCGGCATTGAAACCATCATGTGATTCTGTGGGCTGGTCAATAAGGACTACTATCAATTTCAAGAATCTAACTACTGCCACTATGTCCAGATTATGGATTCTCTGCGGGATCTAGGTGAGTGTTTGATTCTTTTGGCTAGCAATATCTGGAAACTCTGAAGGCGAGAACCTTGGAAAATTATAGCATACATGAGAGTCCCTTTCTTTTTTGTCCTTGAACTGCATTGGTGTGAGTCGCCTCTTGATTGTTGAAATTACAGCAATGTGATGAGCTATGGTGGATCAAATACTAGAATCATTATCATTAACAAAGTGATTAGATGATAATTAAGATATGATTAGTGAGTAATTAACTAATAGCTTAATGTAGGCATGGATAATCAAAAACCAGCAAATTCTCATTCGGCCAATGCCTCAATTTATAGAGTTTACATCCAAGCATCAAATCCCACTGATTTCTCCTTGATTCACTCCATCTCTTTTGCTTGATTCTCTCCACCTCTCCCAGAATATGTCCACACTTCCTAAATCTTCTCATGCTACCCTTTATTCTCTCCCAGTAGATTCTTCTCACCTTTTCACAGGTTCTCTCACATTTTCAGATTCTCTTTTACAGCCTCTAACCAAGGGCTTGTTCCCGCACACACCCTATTCACTTGTATATTTCAACACCTCCCCTCAAGTGAATACTTCTAGCACACCTAGACCCTATACCAAGTTTCCCTCTTACTTGATAGTCTGCGACCAGTGCCTCAAGTCCCTAAACTTATAGTCCTTGACACACTCTCTCTCTATGTGTCCAAGGCTACTACAAGTGCCCGCGACCTTGACTAAAGTACTCACACATACATCTACCATGTGGCCTACATCATCGGTGGCTCAGAGGTGGTTTTACTTTGTTGGGGCAAGTTACATTGGGTTGTGGGGTCTCTCTCTCTCTCTCCCTCAGAGATTTTCACATGGCTCCTCACTCTTTAGAGCCTCACATCTTCTCTTGTCTTCAGTCTTCTTGTCGTGGTAGCTTCTCTCCATGTGTCCATATCTTCCTCTTCTTCCAGTCTTCTTGTTGTGGCAGCTTCTCTTCTCGTGTCCATGTCTTCCTTCAGCTTTTCTTCTTGGTGTGGATCTTCCTCTTGGAAAGATATCTTCTTCTTCTTCCATGGCTGGGGCCATGAGCTTATCCGTCAGGTCTTCTTGCTCTATGTGAGCAACATGTTTAAATGTTTATTTGACAGTTCTTCTTCCATGGCTGGGGCCATGAGCTTATCCGTCAGGTCTTCTTGCTCTATGTGAGCAACATGTTTAAATGTTTATTTGACAGTTCTTTTGGGCTTTTGATGTTTATCTTGTATCATTATGCAATGCAAACCCAAATCTATGCGGGAGGTCTTACCTCTTGCCTTATTCAGGACAAGGGCAGTGTCTGATCCCATTTTTACATTGATGTAATGTGCCCAATACATAATGCATATAGCATTCGTTCTTATGCACATTCCCAAATGCAACTTTGGCTATGAATAATCTTGAATTTGAGTGTGATTTGCAGGCATTAACCAAGGGTTAAATGTAAAATGATGATTACCACAAATTTATCAGCATATTTTTACCAGAAATTACATTAAATCAAGGGTAACCAATTTGTACGGAATGGTTGGAGTATCAAACCAACTCCGAATTGCAACCTAAAGTTATAGAGATCTGTATCAGATACCTAATGGTTAATTTGAACTCTCATTATACCAAGATATAGTGATTAGCACTGATTAGCAAATTAATCCTCTGTTTTATGTGCAAAAAACAGAGTACACAGGGAGCCCAAATCTGGGGCCTTAGACTTCAAATGAGCTCAAATCCTTTCAAGGCCATCAATAGCAATTGGTCTAGTAGAGGATTAAGCCAAGAAACACAAGATTTGACCAAATATTGAATGCTTAATCTCTGTTTTACCAAAGTCACCTGTGCAGATTTGATGAAGAGCTTGATCTCACTGTAGACTTGATCAAATTGAATTTTGACTTCACCAGCTTATAGAGCATGCTTGAAAACACTAAAAACGCGATTTCTCCTCATTTCGCTGGCGGTTTGCACTTCTGATTCAACTGGCTGGAGCACCTATGAGTTGGCTATGTATGGCTAGAAGCAATGGGCTAATTTTGAGTGTGCAAGGAGAGGGAGCTCCTCCACTGGCTGGGGGTACAGAGGTTAGTTGAAAATAACTAATAATTTTGATTATTTCTTAATTATCTACTAATCTTAAATTAACTAGATAATGGGTTTATAAACTTGATGAATTCTAGGCTTGGCACTGGTACCATGTTGAAATTACAACAATGTGATGAGCTATGGTGGATCAAATACTAGAATCAACATCATTAACAAAGTGATTAGATGATAATTAAGATATGATTAGTGAGTAATTAACTAATAGCTTAGTGTAGGCATGGATAATCAAAAACCAGCAAATTCTTATTAGGCCAATGCCTCAATTTATAGAGTTTATATCCAAGCATCAAATCCCACTGATTTCTCCTTGATTCACTCCACCTCTTTTGCTTGATTCTCTCCACCTCTCCCAGAATATCTCCACACTTCCTAAATCTTCTCATGCTACCCTTTATTCTCTCCCAGTAGATTCTTCTCACCTTTTCACAGGTTCTCTCACATTTACAGATTCTCTTTTACAACCTCTAACCAAGGGCTTGTTCCTACATACACCCTATTCACTTGTAGATTTCAACATTGATAGGCGGGAAGGCTGGGTCCACTCGTTTGTTGGGAGCAGAGCTTTTATATTCCCAACAATATTCAGGAATAAGCAAGAATTCCTTTCGCCATTCTAGTTGAATGCCAAAGTCCTCTCTCTCTAACCAAGGGCTTGTTCCCACACACACCCTATTCACTTGTATATTTCAACATTGATAGGCAGGAAGGTTGGGTCCACTCATTTGTTGGGAGCAAAGCTTTTATATTCCCAACAATATTCGGAAATAAGCAAGAATTCCTTTCGCCATTCTAGTTGAATGCCAAAGTCCTCTATGTAGGGGTTGTCTCCATCGCATAGTATCCATGTGTGTACTGGATGCTGCCTTCGCCACCTACAAAAATAGTAACATATCATAAATATGACTATTCGGATCTTCAGAAGATCTGCAAGGTGCGGGTTTTCCAATTTTGTGTGTTTGGCCACATTGTCCCACAATGTGCCTTCTCCTCGTATAGGCAGCGACTCTTCCAGATCTGGCATGGGGGCTCTGAGAGGATAAGGTACATGGTGTCACCCCGCTGAGAATGTGTGTTGGAGTAAGCCTCGGGCATAACCCTCCATGTCAGATCAAAAGGAGTGATCTACATCAGCGCTTTGCTCATCAATTTGGGCTTCAACAGGGGATTCCCATATCTAACCATGCTTTCGTATTCTGCAAAGCAGATAATGTATCCAAAACATCTTGATCAGTGAAAGATGGAACATTATCGATAGGGTTGTGAGCACGTACCTCATTGACTAGCCATTGGGGAGATACATTTGTTGTTGGATACTCCTCGGTGTAAGATCCCTGTCCCCACCATGCAACGGATTCGGGGTGCTAGCAACGAAAGTAGCACATCTTGTGTGGGGTAGGGTCCCACACTCGGGGCCTCACCCACGGATAACTTCTCTTGCCCGAAAAGCATAGGTAATTCCTCTAGGATAAAATTTACTCTAACGTAGTCAAGATCATTAACTGACCAAACTGATCCGACCGCCCTATAAAGATACTCAACCAGATCAAGGAAGAAACTTGCACTTGGATCATAGAGATCAACGCTTTTTTCCCCATCAAGAGGCACAGCCGTTGAGTCCTATGCATAAAATAGTTACTATCCGGGATTTACTTCATCTATCGTAATAACGGAAAGGAGTCTCATTTTACAAATCCATCGGTCCCCATCCAGTCCCATGGGTTAGCCAACCGTCCGACCACTGTAGTGATGGGATCCAATTTAGAATTTGGATAGGTTTTGTCCCGGGTACCAGGGAAAAGAGTTCTCAGGTCCCCTAGCCGGATATTCATACAAAATTAACACCAGTCATACCACTTACACACCCAATATGAAATTGCCTTTTTCACAGATTCAGCCATCTTTAAAACAATCATTTAATGAAACCATAGTATCAATGATCACAATCCTCCCAAAATATCCGGTTGAATCTTAATTTCCAATCATTCCTTCATCGGAGTATCTATGGCATCATTGGCAACCAGAACGCTCACCACCTGTCCACTCAGGGGCTTTTTCAATAGTTCCAGCTCATAGTACCCAGCAAAATAATCACTTATAAAAATCAACATGGAATCTCCGTTGAAGATCAGCAAGATGGACCAACAGATCCATATAAAAAAGCCATGGACTCATCCGTTGAGGACCAGCAAGGTTAATCAACCAGATCCATGCCCGGTTTCAGAAAAGAACTCTTATTCCTTGTTCCAATATCTTCCACGACGCACGTGTGGGTATCTTCGGCGACCCAGAGCTCGAGCACCGTATGGTCAGCACCCTCTAGGATCCTTCGCAGGTCACCTAGCGCTTCACTCATAGGTCGCTTCCTTGGTCCCTCATCCACCGTACCGGAAGCTCACCATTTATTTCAAACCGAGGCTGGTCAAGACCTTGGCCGACCTTACTACGCGAGACGTCCTCCGTTGACTCTCCGTCAGCTGTTGCAACTTTATCAGCTAGGTCTCCATGACCTTATTCACAAGATGGTCAAAATGCTTCCCTAGCATTCTTGACATAAAATAGTCATTTACAAATAGGTCACAAATACAGTTTCTATAATGAATTCTCATCTTTCCAATTTGTTCCACATCAATCCATATTACTTAACCCAATTCCAATCATATGCGTATCCATTTTCAAACTAGATACATCATTTTCCATCCCATCACTTCACCTAACATCCATTCCTATCTTTCTCAATTTACATTATATCTTATCACATACATTTCTCATTACATCTCATTTATTCATCTTATATCATTCATTCACTTTCTGATTCATCTTATATCATTCATTCACATTCTGATTCACCTATCATTACATTTCATCCATTCACTCATCTTGACATCCTATCCATTCACATACATATTCGCATTCATTAGTCCTCGTACACATCCATATTCATACGTCCGCATCGATATCCACATCCATACATCCACATCCACATCCGCATCCCTACATCCACATCCATACATCCCATTTTATCTAATATTGACTTTAGATGATATTCTTGTGTACAGTAAGACACAGAAAGAACACATAGAACATTTGCGTCTAGTGTTCGAGTTGTTGCGAGAGCACAAACTATTTGCAAAGAAGAGTAAATGGTGAATTTTTTGAAACAAAAATTCACTACCTTGGCCATATCATATCCGCCGATGGTACGCGGATGGAGCCAGAAAAAGTAGAGGCTATTCTTAAATGGCCAGCACCGAAGAATCTCGAGAAACTGCAGATTTTTCTTGGCATGTCGGGGTTCTACCGACAATATGTTAAGGACTACGCGAAGATCGCAGTCCCGTGAGACGGACCAGTTATACGATCAAAAACTAAAAACATTAGTTGGGGGGAAGCCCAACAGAAGAGCTTTGATAAGCTCAAGAAGATCATAGCAGCTGCACCTGTTTTGACTATTGTCGATCCAAATGAGCCGTTTGTCTTGGAAACAGACGCTAGTAATGAGGGGCCGTACTTATGCAAAGGGGATGAGGCCATTGGGGCCGTACTTATGTAAAGGGGATGCCTGATTGCATTTGAGAGTAAAAAGTTAGATCGTGCACAGCGTAACTACTCGGCTTACGAGGCCATTAGGGCCGTACTTATGCAAAGGGGATGCCCGATTGCATTTGAGAGTAAAAAGTTAGATCGTGCACAGCGTAACTACTCGGCTTACGAGGGAGAGTTACTAGCGATAGTTCACGCACTGAAAAAGTGGAGACACTATTTATATGGTGCTTCTTTTGAGGTCTGGACGGACCATGAAAGTCTGAAATGGCTTTCAAGTCAAAGTGAACTGAAGGGTAGAAAAGCTCGGTGGTGGGCGGAGATTCTACAGGAGTTTGACCTTCAGATACATTACCAGAAAGGTAAGTATAAGGTGGTGGCAGATGCACTTAGTCGCATGCCACAGATTAATGAACTTAGTTTCATAGTCTTCAAGAATGATTTCTTGGAGTCACTACGTGGTTTATGTGAGCACGATCCATCTTTTACAGAGGTCTGGCGCGCTGTACGTGTACGCACTTCTTCATAGACATGACCACCTCCCTCATTGGCACAGATTGCTAGTCCGGAGAGACTGGCCGAAGGTGCAATGGGAAGGGAAGCGAGAGTTAGTCCGGAGAGACTAGCCGTGTCTTCTGGGTATAGTTTGGAGCCGGGGAGCTCTGACGTAGGCTCTTCATCACCTTTGACTGCCACGGCTTCAAAGGGGAGTGATAAACTTCGTCGGGGGGAGAAATATGCTAATTACTCCATTGGCGACAGGTACTTACTCTACAAGGATAGAGTATGTGTACCAACTATTGGTGACTTTCGGGCCCAAATTCTTAAAGAAAGTCATGATAGTCCAAGTGCGGGTCATCCCGGGATTCAGAAGACCTATGCACTAGTAAAAAGACAGTTTTAATGGCCTAGTTTGTTTAAAGACGTCCAGACTTATGTGTTGAAATGCAATAAGTGCCAGGTCAATAAACACAAATGTCTTAAGGTTGGAGGACTACTCCATCTGCTAGAGATTCCTTAGGGGAAATGCAAAATCATTTCCATGGATTTCATTACCCAAGACGAGTCGAGGGAATGACTCGGTGTGGGTGGTAGTGGACAGGTTAACTAAAATGGCAAAGTTTATCGCCACCACGAAGAAAACTGTTAAAATGCCAAAGTTGGCAAAACTCTTTATTAAACGTCTCTACAACTATATGGCTTGCCCGCAAATATAGTGTCGGATAGAGATAGAAAGTTCAATAGTCATTTTTGGAGGGAAGTCTTCAAAAAGTTGGATACTACTCTGAGTATGAGTACGGCAGATCATACGGAGTCTGATGGTCAAACTGAAAGAGTTAACCAAATTCTAGAGGATATGTTATGTTCTTATGTTAGTAAGAAGCAATCTAATTGGGAAGAGTACTTGCCCTTATTGGAGTTTTCCTATAACAGCTCCAAACACTCAGTGACTGGATGTACACCATTCATGTTAATGTATGGATTCCAGCCGAGATCTCCGATGGTTGTAGGCCTAGAAAAGGAGAACATTCAATTTGTTGTCAAGGATTTCCTTGAAGATATGAATGATATGCTCAGAGCCACACCACGTGAGAGCATTCGTAGCACTCTCAGGATTGCGCGTGTGGATAAAGGACGTAGAAAGGTGACCTTTGCAGAAGGTGACTTTGTATTCCTCAAGGTTCCTACGCAGTCAGAAACCATGAAAACGGGAAAGTGTGATAAACTTTCTCCGAGATATTGTAGTCCTTTTAAAATCCTTAAGAAGATTGGGGATGTAGCATATAAACTTGAGTTACCGGAGAGTTCTTTAGTCCATCCTGTCTTCCATGTCAGTAAACTGAAGAAATCAGTTCACGGGTTAGAGAACGCAGTTTCTCCAGAAATTTTGGTGGACTTGATAGAGCCACCAAAGATACCACATGAACCTGAAAAGATTCTAGGGTATCGTGACAGACAAACCCGACATAAAGTGTACCAAGAGATACTTGTTAAATGGATAGACAGGGATGAGGAGGCAGCTACTTGGGAACGCTGTAGTGCAATTTCCAAAAGGTTTCCCCAGTTTGTTTTCGAGGACGAAAACTCTTCTTAAGGGGGGGTAATGTCATGTAGGTTGTAATGCCTATGACCGACGGTGGCAGACCGAATGACCGAGGACGTGGCCATCCGGGGTTCAATGGGAGAGGACGCCCATGCGGAGTCATGGGCGACCAGGCTAGTGTGGACAGCAGGCCACACACTATATAGCCTGGGGGATGAGGGGCAATCCTCATTCTTCCTCTATGGCTCGGTGGTGAGCCAGAGGCCGTCCCCTCTTGTGGTAGCGCCCGTAGTGAGTGATCAAGCTTGCGGACGAGAACTATGCAAAACCCATGGGCCTAGTGCATGACCACAAGGTCAAAGCTATGACATGACATTCCACTTCACATTTGTGGTCATGGACTTTTGCAATGCCTCCTATGATGCCATCTGGGGTGGTCGACCCTTCATGAGACAAACCCGACTAATCCATAACTGGGACCTACATCATGTCTACCTCCGCAAACAGTTTCAAATGCTTAAGGTCAATTTATATACCTGGCACTCAAATCCCATGGCCAAATCTCCCCTTGTTGAAGGCTGTGTCCGGGACCAATGATCTCCTGGTCTGTGATGCTTGTCATCAGGCCCTTGATGATGCGTGAGTGCCATGCACGGTCTCTTCTATCAATAATGACAAAGTCGACCATGATTGGCTTCAAATCCTTGCTACACTTGACACTATCCCTCCAGGTCACAAACTCGGCACACAATTCGTACTCCAAAACGGCCACACCCTTTATGAACCCTACAAAGCCATTGCCTCGCTTAACACCCTGAGTGTAAGTGTAGCTCGACAACCTAAAACAACCACCCTTCGGGTTCGATAGATTTCCCATTTGGTAGAAACATGCAAAGAAAACATGCCTTGCTGTCTCCCACAGCTAGCCATAATACAACGCATACAAAGCCTTGGGTCTTTTACACAAACTATACATATTGTATCTAACACATTGGCTTGTAAGTTCTATGTGGTTCCCACAGGTGAGACAAAGGAAGCAGTCGTCCTTGGCGGAAGTTGGGTCCAAAACGCTACAAGTACAATTAACTTAGCTGACAACATAACTACCCACACTGCAAGCACCCCGGCCACCCACAACTACCCTGAGGTGCCCAAGAATCTTCTAGCCACTCAGGGATTCTATGATGGCTATACATAACTATGGATCCCTAGACGGCCATCTTTAAAACCCAAGCACAAAAAGCCAACAAACACCAACCCTAAGACAAAGCTTCAACGTTGGCTAGTCCTCGTCTACTTGTTATACGAGCACAAGGCTACTATGAAGGCAACACTCACCTCTAGCTACCCAAGCATGCCGCCTGTGCTCATTTCCCATAACAACACTCACCTCTAGCTACCCAAGCACTCACCTCTAGCTACCCAAGCAGCACAAGGCTACTATGAAGGCAACACTCCCCTCTAGCTACCCAAGCATGCCGCTTGTGCTCATTTCCCATAACAACTCCCCAAAAATCCACGACAAAAGGTCCCACAAACACGGGTTCGGCAACCCCAAGCACAACGAAGCCAACAACAATGGGTGCCTACCAATGTGCGCAAAAGGCTTCCATGAAGGCAACACACACTTGTGGCTCCCCAAGCCACAATCAAAAGCCTCTTCTCTGTGTCAACAACCACCTCATAGCTCCAAACCTCGTTGACAAAAAAGCCGGAAGCCTTGCCAACCATGGACCTTCATCACTTGGTAGCATTGGGTGCCCAAATGTCTCTAAGAAGCCGAAGGCTTCTAAGACCCACGGAGCCACATCCACAAAGCTCCACCCTACCCCTCGACTTCATCACCAAACCAAGGGGCAATGCTACACATGATTGCCTAGTGGGAAAAGGCTTGGAACTATAAAGCCAATTTCTCTTGTTTATAAATAACTCATTCTCCCATTTGTGCAATAGAAATAGAGTGCTCTCTCTCTCTCTCTCTCTCTCTCTCTCTCTCTCTCTCTCTTGCAACTCTAATCTAGCAGTGTGGTGTGCTTAGGATTAGGGTTTGGGAGTGCTAATTGCTTGTTCCCTCTCTCTCTCTCTCTCTCTCTCTCTCTCTCTCGTGATTAGTCTAACCAATGCAATACTCTTCTGTGGAGATTCCACACAATCTTTGCGAGAGATCTTGCATCACTCGTTGGATTAGAGAAACCGCCTCGGTGTGACAATGAGTGCAGGAGGACGGCAGGAACGAGTGGCTATGTGGAGCTCTTGAGCCATGCTTGAGCTTAGGGAATAGGAACGACACGGTTAGGGTAGGGTATTGTGACACGAAGTTGGGGTTTGGACTTCGGTCACTTCTTAGAATCAAAACACACTTGTATGAAACCTCATAGCCTCCTCACCTCCCTTTCTCTCCCTAGGTTAAGATAAAGATATACACATCGAAGGTGAGATCATAATTCATGGAAGGAAAGATGAAAGGCTCTGGAGAAGCAAGAATTTCTGCCAGTCTTGCAGCTCCAAACAAGAGGGTGATTCTTTGTTGGAAGAAAATCTTCCGACTCAGGATTATGTGAACGGAAACATACGGAGAATATTGGTAAGGTTCATCTGTTCGAATTGGGCGATTTGGACGGAACATAGTAAAGAAAATGAATATAGCAATCACTTACAAGAGGATAAGACACATGGGGTTTGCCTTTTGATAAGAGATTAGGAGGAATTAATCATGATTAAGAAGAAATAATGGCCAAAAGTCTATAAAAATAGAGATACACAGAATTGTCGTTTTAAATCCATATAGGCTGTGCAAGAGAGGATTATATAGATGCGTAGAGCTTGAAGAGAGCTTCGCGTCTATATAAAAAGTTTTAAAAACGGACAACCGAGCGAAAAGTTATGAGCATTTTACTACAAGACTATAAAACTACCAAAATTCGCCTAAAAGTTAGCAACTTTGGGAGAAATTCTGATCATAAATGAAGTGAAGGATTAAGAAATTAGTTACATGAGTGGAAAGAGCATATAAAGAGCTTCCTAGCCATATGATCAATTTTAGAAATCAATACCCGATTGATGAGTAATTACCGGTTGAAATTTGGGTATTGGACCACAAAAACTGCACTTCCCTCTCTTTGCATGAAACCTCAATTTTCACATAGCCTCTTGCCTTTCATCTCCTTCATGATTCAAGCTAGAGGGTAAGGGTTAACATTGCTCAGCGGACAATCGTAAAGATTTACCTATGGTCCCCAAAGTCTTTCCACATGCTCATTACTGCTAAAACCATTGGTACCTCCAAAGGAGGGCGGCAATAAGGCAAGGGCTACCTTGAGAAGTCACAGGCCCACCAAGATAATAACTCCTTATCCCACTTATCATGAATCATCAAAGAGGTCCAAAATTGGGTTAAGCATGAGGAGCTAATGCTAAATGAGATATTCACATGTAAAGAGAGTGTTTGAATAAGGGTTTGAAAGATAAGAGAATGGCAATGACACAAAATGCTCAATTGAGGAGGCTCCATTCATTGATTATTTGAAAGGGAGAGGAGGGCTCCTTTTATAGGTGGAGAATCACCCTCTCTTCCATTGTTACAAATTACAACGTAAAAATCTTCAACCCTTCAGTGACATAAGGGTAGATGTCACCACCATCAATTGTCCTCTTAGGCTAAGTTGATTATTAAATTGAAGACTTTTTTACTTTGAGAGTGTGATGAGATAATAGCCAAGTCTAAGTGGCATGTAGGTGGAGATCCCACTATCCCACTTACACATGGCGGAATTCTCCTCTTCCATGTAGGCATTCTAGAAGAATCTTTCCCAATTATGCACCTACACACACTCCTCCACATGCCTTCCACACTCCCCAGCTTGTAGCCTTATGGTGAATACCATATTAATAATACAATTAAAATCCATGTGAGCATGAAGGCCCACTTTCATTTTCCACATCACTAGCCTATCTACCATACCAAAGTATTTATCAAGCATACTTGTGGCATTTACAATGTGTGCACCCTAAATCAAGTAAAACCATTATATTTGAAGATAGAATGTTGTTATCGGGGTAGCTGCCAAGCCGCCGTATCACCACGCCGTTATTCCATTGTGGGCGCCGCAATCTTCTTGGATAAGCTTCCACCTTATTACCATTGAGAAACCATCAAAATATGCACAAAATTGAAAATGAAAGATATCAATTTTTCATGTCACAGTATCCTTAGCAGGATTACAAAGAGATACAAAAAAGGAGTAATAACCCATCTCCCCACCCCCGGCCTAAGCTAGCTTCGATCCTCAGAGGCGATTATTAGAATACCATCAAGTTGGTGGCAAAATTACAGAAAGCTTCGAATTGGAGGAGTGGGTTGATGGAAAATGGTTGAATTCTTGATATTTCTTCTTGGAAAATTTATATCAAGAAAAACTCTTCTCTACATGTGGTGATGGGCTTGGAGGTATCTATATCTATCGATGGGTTAGGCTGACATGGGCAAACTAAAAATGGCAAGGGTGCTTGTAATAAATATGCCAGCCCCTATTTATTGTTACATCCTCAAAATCTTCTAAGTAAATCAGAAGAATAGTAAAAATTTTATAAGTTATTGAACATAAAAATCCTCTTAGTTGTGGTGTTCTTCCAACATGAATCTCAACACTCGTGTGGGGGCGAAGTGGACCCAATCTTATGTCAAGTGCAATTGTTTATTCTATTTTATGCTTGGTGTTTAATATTTTGTAATCAATTCATTGGGTTCATGTAAACCTCCCACAACTGCTGGAAGCTCATGGTAGGTCCTCCATAAAAATAAACATGAGAAGAATACTCAAAGCTCAAAATAAATGAAAGCTTATGCACACGACACAAGAATGGGTTAAATCTTCCCCACCATGACAATGGCTCGTGTCCTCTTCATGGTGTATTTAAATATATTTCCTTGTACAAAAGGCAAGAGCCAAAAATATATGTTCCCAAAAATATATGTTCCCAAAAATATGGATCTCCACTTTGGGCTTGCATAAGCCAAAAATATATGTTCCCAAAAATATGGATCTCCACTTTGGGCTTGCATAAGCTTAAATACAAAATTGTGAACACTCTAAGGTTCACTCATGAAATAGTAATGTATATCAAAATGTTGCATACTAATGTGCACATAAAATATCATTGCCATTGCGGATCATAAATAATTGCCATGTGCCATGCGTCAATAAATTTTCGTCGATACATGTAATGATGGGAAAAAGAAAGAAAGAAAGATTACACTCATAATGGAGTACCACATGCACTCATGATGGAGTCCCACATGCACTCAAGGGAGTACCACCATAGCCATGAAAGCATGGAGCTCCAAGAAGGATGATTTCATCAATAAAAGTGTGTTACGACTTTAGTTACAATATTCACTTATATACTTGTCCACCATTTCACACTCATTAATGTTGGGCCTCATACTTGACCGGCCATAACCATGCCCATGAGTCTCTCCTTATGTATAAACTAAAGCCCCTTTCATTACAATGCAAGCCCAATGGATCCATGCACATCCAGCACACTAACCCTGCCACACTGATCTACACTAACATTCACAATATAAGCTCAAAATATGTGATAAGTTAGAGGTGATCAATCTCGCTTGCACATAAAATAAATATCCATCAAATAAATCCATAAATGCCAAATAATTTTAATAATTCCAACATTCCTCCCTCGTGAAAAGCAACTGTCCTCAATTGCTAAACATGCAATACCTCAAAGTCGATACCTTTGCATACATGTATACCAAAATGTTACACACGAATGTGCACATAAAATATCACTGCTATTACCAATCATAAATAATTGCCACGTGCCATGCGTCAATAAATTTCTGTCGATGCCAGTGGATCCATGCACATCCCACACACTAACCCTACCTGATCTGCATTGACATTCATAATATAAGCTCAAAATATGTGACAAGTTAGAGGTGATTAGTCTCGCTTGCACATAAAATAAATATCCATCAAATAAATCCGTAAATACCAAATAATTCTAATAATTCCAACATTCCTCCCTGGTGAAAAGCAACTGTCGTCGTCAGTTGCTAAACATGCAATACCTCAAAGTTGGTACCTTTGCATATTTAAACAACTACGTGGAATACCTCAATTCGATGACCTTTGCATGAAAGAAAATATCAAGTTCAAAATATCCATCACAAAAAATTAGATTCCACAATATCAAAACCTTGTGCAATACCTCAATTCGGTGACCTTTGCATGGAAAATAACCATGTGTGATACCTCAATTCGGTGACCTTCACACATACCAATGCTATATACCAAAATAAAGTGCCAATTGTGTGATACCTCAAGCCGGTGACCTTCACACACGACTACACCGGTCTCAATACCAAGTGTAAGATTTACTACAACTGTCTGTGAAAAGGAGTCGATCAAGGCAGAGTGTGTAAAAAGGGCATGGTCTGGAATCCACTGATATTCTTCTACATGATGATTCTTATACTTAACCAAATATATGACATAAACATTTCCATTATGAGTTGTAGTTTACTCGCGAAAAGAATTACTTCAGGAACTAAAATTTCTATATCAGCCTATAGGAGAGGTGGGTCATCATAAACGGGGGTAAAAGGTGGTGTACCTTTGAAGAGTCTAAGTAGACTAATGTGAAAGGAATTATGAATATTCTAACAGTCAAGAAGGGATAAACGATAAGCATTGTCATTGAGCTTAGCAGTAATTCTAAAAGGCCCATAAAATCATGGAGATAATTTAATGGCTGGATGTTTCTCAACAAACTTTAATCTGTGCTTTTCTATGCAAAGCCAAACTAAATCATTTTCTTCAAAAGTTTGATCTTCTATGAATAGACTCACGAGCTTTAGCCAAAATACGGTTATGAGTCATGGCAAAATCATCGGCTGCTGCTACTGAAACTTCATGAGAAAGTCTCGTAATTGGAGTTGAAAGTTTTTTACCATAGACAATCTCAAAAGGAGCTTTGCGAGTGGTTGTATGAGGTGTGTTATTATATGCAAATTGCAAAAGATGTAAATACTAATCCCAATTTGTAGGAGATGAGATAGTGTAAAACCTTAAAATATCTAAAATATTACTATTGGTGGCCTCACTTTGTCCATTACTTTTCGGATGATATGCAGAACTAAAATCAATCTTAGTGCCTAAGTTTGAAAATAATGCCATCCAAAAATGATTACAAAAATGAGAATCACGATCTGAAATAATGATTTTAGGTAAACCATGATTTATGAAAACAGTTTTGATAAACAATTGTGCAGCATCATGTGAAGCATTCAATGTTTTATGACATGCAATGAAATAAGCTTGCTTACTAAACCTGTCAACAATTGTCCATATCATATCATTTCGAGAAGATGTGGTAGGTAAACCAATTATAAAGTCCATATAAATTTCTTCCCATGGTGCTGCCGGGAATAGATAAAGGCATGAGTATCCCATAATATTTTTCTTGGCATCTTTTAACTCGTTGGCATGTCACACATTTTGATACAAAAAGAAGCAACATCATGTTTTAATTGTGGCTAGTAAAAATATTCTTCTATGGTGCGAAGAGTGTTGAGAATGCCACGTGGACGATGACCAACATATGGGGGATGATGCATCTCTTCAAGAATTAAAGATTTATAAGGAAGTGTAATGCATAAACGCTTTTGAAAGAAAAGGAAACCATCATTATATGCATAATCTTGAAGAGACAACAAATTATTAGTTTCTAACTTGTGATGATAAATACTAGAAATATCAAGATTTGTAACATATGAGTCACGCATATCATGCAAAGAATGAATGTCAAGCACTGAAATGTTAGAAATAAAAGATTGTTGACTAAGTGTATCAGCCACTACATTCTCTTTACCAGGCTGATATTGGATAAGAGGATGAAAACTCTAAATAAAAGATACCCATTTAATGTGGCAGTCTCAGATAAGAGGTTGATTAAGAAGATATCTAATACTTTGTTGGTCGGTCTTAATTATAAACTCAGAACCCATAAAAAATGTTTGCACATGCGTAAGAAATGGACAATGGCTAATAACTCCTTATCATATGTACTAGGTGTCAATTTTCTACTCTCATAAGCCAAAGGATGTCCATCCTACATGAGGATAGCATTGATTCATGAGCCACTAGCATCAGTGAGTATGACGAAGAACGATCGAGTAAAGTCTGGAGGATAGGGGTATGAGTCAACAAATATTTTAGTCTAAAATGACTTTTGTTGGTTTTCACCCCATCAAAAAACTAGAGCTTTCTTAAGCAACATTGTCAAAGGAAGTGGTGTCAAATGAGAAATTACGAACAAACTTCCTATAAAAACCAGCCAAACCAAGAAAAGATCTGGCTTCTTTGACACAAATTGGAGTAGGCTAAGTCTCAATGACTTTTGCCTTTTTTGGATCAACTTTGATACCTTCACCTGAAACAATGTGGCCTAAGTACTCAATTTCATCCTGGAACAATGTGGCCTAAGTACTCAATTTCATCCTGGAAAAAGAGACTTTTGTTCGGATTAGCATAAAGTTGATTTTCTTTAAGAAGATTAAATACTAATGGAAGATGTTCATGTTCTGTATGATTCTTACAATTCAAGCAAATCATCAAAGAAAATAATGACGCAATTTTGATGGTGGTTAAGAAATGTACAATTCATCATGCGTGTAAAAGTAGCAAATGCATTGGTTAGACCGAAAGACATAATAAAAAATTCATAATGACTAGTTTGTGTACAAAAAACAATTTTAAAAATGTCAGAACTAGTCACTCAAACTTGATGATATCCAGATTTCGATTCAATTTTACTAAATACAGATGCACCTTAGAAAATCATCAACACAAGGGATGGGATATCTATTCTTAAACTGTGCCCTTATTTAGAGCCCTATAATTAATACACATTCGGTAAGTCTTATTTTTCTTTTCAACAAGAAGAACAGGTGCACCAAAAGGAGAACTACAAGGTCAAATAAGTTTCTTGTCTAATAATTCTCTAATTTGGTGTTCTATTTCTTTTTATTGAAGAGGGTTGGTATGATAAGGAAATCTATAAGGTGGTGGGCTACTCGGAATAATCTCTATAGTATGGTCTTCAAGACGTGAAAGAGGTAAGGTAGGAGGTAAATTGTTTGCAAAACAATCCTAAAACCTAGCCATGAATGCTTGCTGAGAAGGAGTGAGATTACTTTCATATGCTTGCACTTCATTAACTAAAATCATGTATGCACACGATTGCTTTGCGAAGTGCACGTTTAGCTTGGGTATGGGATAATAATGCATACATCTCAAGCGAACGATCACCAATTAATTGCATGAGAGTACCATTATGTGTGAAATCCATAGTATGCATGGAATAATCAATATGCGGATTGAATTCATATCTAAATGGCATAGCAAGGATGATGTCACTAGAATGCAAAGGTGCAATGAGAAAGTTTCGTTTTTGTTTATAAGGTTGAATTTGTATCTCAAGGTCACGAACTTCACGAGTTCTCATGTATCATGTGCCTTGAAATGGAGATTCAACCTTATAACATGAAGGATGAGTCTCCAAATGCAACCTACGAATGGCCTTTCAGAAATAAAATCATGTGTACTACCATCATCATGCAAAATGGTGATATCATTTTCGTTAATAGATCCTTTCATACGAAGCAAATAAGGAGGAGTGCTTGAAGTACCTTTCAATTCGCTTTACGTATCCACTTCATTGTTGAGTTTATCTTCCATCCAATCTAGAGCCATATCACCATCATCATCACCATCACCATCATAGTATGTGTCGTCTTCAATATTGTGTAGTTGTGCCACTTGAGTAGGACGAAAAGTACACTTGTCAGCTCGATGTCCCACTCAATGGCACTTGAAGCATGACATTGTAGGCACATTACCGCCTTGACTAGGTTGGGTAGGGCGAGGAGTGGGTGCATTACTATTATGACTAGAATTGGGTTTAGGGTGTACATTGCTTGGGGTGGTAGCATTAAAATTGTTCTTTACATTTGAATTGGAAAGAGTGCATGCATTGCTACTACCATTACCAAAGTTACCATTATTACCATTCCATGGACGTTGTTGTTGTGAAGGAGATTGATAAAATTAAGGTCATCAAAAAGAAGATCTAAAACGTTGATTCCCCATGAAAGAAGATTATCGATTGGGTGGAGAAGCATACTGACCATTGCGAGGTAATTGATGAGGCAAACCTTTCTTGCACTCGGAATCATGAGCAAGAGAGATTGCGTCATCAAGAGAATTTGGCTTGAACATGTTCACATCCGCTCTTGAATAGTTATCTCAAGACCATCTTCATTCTTTTGTTGGAGTGACTCTTCAACAACAACCTCGAGCATATGAAGCATAAGAAGTGATTACCAAAATCTCTCCGTGTAGTATTGAGAAAAAATATCACAATCTGTCATGCGGAGAAGATTCCATGCTCAACGAATGTTAAGGTGAAATTGTGGAGGAAGAAAGGTAGATTTGAGTTTGTCTTGGAATTGATCCCATGTGAAAGGCTTGGTAGGACCCATGCAAAGTGTGTTCCACCATAATGAAGCTCAATCACTCAAATTATTAGTAGCACACTTTATTTTATCTTCCTCAGAGAAGCGTTCACCAGCAAAATAATCATCAAATTAAGTCAACCAAGAAAGAACTAAACGACCATCTTTTTTACTATATTTTGGGCACTTTACACGTTTTTTTACAAAAAATGACATGAAAAAAAAGACTTCGTTTTGTTTACTTTTTGAGATTATAATTGAAAATCTAACAATATGTTTTCAAAAACATGCCAAAATAGAGACAATGTTTATTATTTCCATCGTCAATCCATTTAAAAAATGATACAACTATAAAAAGAAGCTATTTTCTAAACATATAGCTTATGGTATAGTTATGGTTCCTCATAATAATTGCTACACCATCACTAGTTGATGTGCCTTTCCTTGAGAAGGTAGATGAGGCATCCTCTTCTTCACTATCCACAAATATATTTTTTTTCTTCTATGTGTACAATTGAAGCTTAGACTCTGCCATGTTAGCATGATTGAGGATGTGCTCCAGAGTGCAACTATTATATGATTATATTACAAAAGCATTATCTTGATATAGTTATTATCCTAATTATAAAACCCTATTTTGGCTCTTCGTGAGAGTAGTATTAAATCCATTTTGAAGCGATTGAGCATCACAATTTCTTAATTGATAATATATACTTTTTTAAAAAGAGTTCGTTGCATACAGATGAATTTCAAAATATCATGAATAAGCTATTTAAAAGTTGTTTAATTTTGAAAAATAATCACACACTCATTTTTAAAGAAGATGTGTCCTTGATGTGAGAAAAAAGGGTTAAATGGTAATTTTAGTTAATATTAAATAAGTTTAGAAAGTATAAAAAAGCTCGCTTTAAGAAACAAAAGTTTATAAAAAGGGATTAAATGGTAATTTTAGTTATTAAATGAGTTTAGAAAGTATGAAAAAGCTCGCTTTAAGAAACAAAAGTTTATACTTTCTAGAATACTTTTTTGTAAAATATCAGGCATGGACTTAGATTCGAATCCTACTATAGTTACTACACATGGTAAGGATGTTTTAGCTACAACATTTGCGGGCCAACTTAATACTGAGTGTAAGAACTTCTTAGCTAAGAGTTGATGTTTTTCATAAACTTGATACAAAACATCAACTTTTATGAAAATTTGATATTTTGCATCAAGTTGATACAAAACATCAACTTTATATGCAAAACATCAACTTTCTATGCAAAAGATCAACTTTTTTACAATACTTGATGTTTTTGTATCAACGTTATGCGAAACATCAACTTTCCACAAAACTTGATGTTTTGCATCAACTTTGATGCAAATACATCGAGTTGTGTGAAAAAGTTGATGTTTTGCATCAACTCAATACAAAAGATCAACTTTTCCACACAACTCGATGTTCTGCATCAAAGTTAATGCAAAACATTAACTCTACCACAAACTTGATGTTTTGCATCAAGTTTCAAATGCTCCAGAGGAGAAGAAAGTTGGAGGATCGGAGGTCAATTTTCACAAACGGCGTGTTTTAGCGATTCCGTCCGTGCAAGCATGTCCAAACAACCTATTCCACAAAATTTGAGTACCAATACGACTATGTTTTGATGCGATGTGTAGACGTCACAAAGTGATTTGCTCAAACAACCTATTCCACAAAATTTGAGTACCAACATGACTATGTTTTGATGCGATGTGCAGACGTTACAAAGTGATTTGTTTCATCAGCAAATCACTATCAATTTGACATCTACACATCGCATCAAAACATAGTCGTGTGATGCAGCAAATCACTTTGTGACGTCTGCACATCGCATCAAAAGATAGTCATATTGGTACTCAAATTTTGTGGAATAGGTCGTTTGAGCATGCTAGCACAAACCGAATTGCTAAAATAGTTTGTGAAAATCGACCTTCAATCGTCCAACTTAAACTTGATGCAAAACATTAAGTTTTGTGGTAGAGTTGATGAACTTTGATACAAAACATCGAGTTGTGTGAAGAAGTTGATGTTTTGCATCAACTTTGATGTAAAACATTAACATTTAGGGGGCTATTTTTCTTAACTTTGAAATATTTTTACAAATTTATGAGAATTATTTTTATTTTTATCACCAATAAATCTGTAAAAGCTCATTTCAAATAGTAGATAATAGCCAATAAAATCTCATTTTTTAAAAAAATCATATAAATCATAGAATTAAAGAAAAAATATGCCTAGGATAAGGTGATATAGGTAGAACATAGGTTTATGGCTAAGGACTTGAAAAACACGTATGGTCACAATCTTTGGCTACAAATTTGAGAGGAGGTCATTAAAAAAAATGCTTGTCTATGTAACCATGTAATCTTTGTATCATAAATAATATCGTTACATAGTAGATGTAAAAAATTCATGATAACAGAAGAGCTAGATAAGAAGATAATCCATGATGACCTATAATCCATTGGTTATGCAAGACTTCATTGATTTGGAAAACCACGAGTCGATTGATTCACCAATCTTGATTTTGGTTCTATAATTCAATTTTAAAGCTGAAGAACTATAAGAAAATACACGTGGTGGGACCATCTATGTCAAGGAGAGAGGTGCATGTGAGCCTGGACTCTGCCATGCCTATGTGCAGTAGTATGCTCTCCAGCATAGGGGACCTTGAATCTACCGTCATCGTGTGAAAGCTCCAAGCTCTTCTCTACCACCATTCTAGAAGCCCTAAGATCCTCTCTTTTCTCTTTGTACACAAAGACAATGTCGCGAGAACGAAGATTGCATCTCTCAGTATCCTTTGTATGTCCTCCCCAAATAATTATAACCAGAGTTCATTCTACACTACCCTTAGATATACCATCTCTTAACATCCTTCACATGTACTCTAAATAATTATAACTAGAGCTCATTCCTACACTACTCTTAAATATACCATCACCTATGTTCATGATAATGGCTATCTGGAGATCGAACATCAACATATGCATACTATAAATTTTTGCCACCACCACATATGTACATGATATAGGCTACAATTTCTTCCCGCCACCCTTATCCATATTGCATAACGAGAATTTTCTTCATGAAAACAAATGCCTATGTGGGTCGAAATTTACACCCATAGGCTATATGATATCTACCTCTAAAATTGTCCTGTCGAAAAAATATTTCAATTTTCTACTCTTTTAACATGCTTAGGTTTACTCAGAGCCTCCATAGTTACCATCTTCTACATATATATATGAATACAAGTCTACCTTTGCACACCTATAAGTTGACCTCTTTAATAGAGCAAATAATTATGTCATGCAAACTGTCAAGGTAAATATATACTAAAAGCTTTGCTATTTGGGTCTAGAAATAGACTCAAGGATGTTTGTAGAAATTTTCATAAACTATGGAGCTTATATTGTTATGTATTCTAATATTTTTTGAGTGCTTGTCAAATAATGTGCATATTTATGCATAGTGGTAAAATTAAAAAAAGTGTCTCACATTCATAAAATTTATAAAATAAATTTTTATTTGAAAAAGATTGATATTTATTTAAGTTATGTAGACTCCTATGTCATTTTGTAAGTCAAGTTTATTTTTATGTCACAAACAATAGCAGTTTATAAATCTATGAAGGTCACACGTATTCTCAATCTTAAAAAAAATAGCAAAATTCATGTAAATTTTCAATGTATACATGGAATTCTAGATGTATTTTAAAAAAAACTATGTTTTTAAGCCATTTTGAGATTTCACACATTTTGGGAGGGAATCTTTTTAGGTAACCCTTGTTAGTTACCTATTTTTCTTACAACAGTGTTAAATGCAACCTACGAACGACCTTTTCAGAAATAAAATCATGCGTACTACCATTATCATGCAAAATAGTGATATCGTTTTCATCAATAAATCCTTTCATACGAAGCAAAGAAGAAGGAGTGATTGAAGTACCTGCTGCCGATTCGCTTTGCGTACCCACTTCTTCATTGTTGAGTTAAACTTCCGTTCAATCTGGAGCCGTATCACCATCACCATCATAGTATGTGTCATCTTCGATATTGTGAAGTTATGCCACTTGAGTAGGACGAAAAGTACACTTGTTGGCTCCATGTCCCACTCGATGGCACTTGAAGCATGTAGGCACATTAGTGCCTTAACAAGGTTGGGTAGGGCGAGGAGTGGGTGCATTACTATTGTGACTAGAATGGCTTTGTGGTGTACATTGCTTGGGGTGGTAGCATTAAAATTATTCTTTACATTTAAATTGGAAAGAGTGTGTATTGCTACTACCATTATCAAAATTACCATTATTACCATTCCATGGACGCCATTGTTTTGTGAAGGAGATTGATAAAATTGAGGGCATCGAAAAGAAGATCTGAAACCTTGATTCCCCATGAAAGAAGATTGTTAATTGGGCATACTGACCATTGCGAGGTAATCGATGAGGTAAACCTTTCTTGCACTCGGAATCATGAGGAAGAGAGATTGCGTCATCCAAAGAAGTTGGCTTGAACATGTTCACATTCCCCGCTTGAATAGTTGTCTCAAGACCATCTTCATACTTTTGTTGGAGTGACTCTTTAAGAACATCCTCGAGCATACGAAGCATAAGAAGTGATTGCCAAAATCTCTCTGTGTATTGAGAAACAATATCAGATCTGTCATGCGGAGAAGATTCCATGCTCGACGACGAGTGTTAAGGTGGAATTGTGGAGGATGAATTTGTCTTGGAATGTGAAAGGCTTGGTAGGACCCATGCGAAGTGCGTTCCACCACAATGAAGCTCGATCACTCAAATTATTAGTAGCACGATTTGTTTTATCTTCTCAGAGAAACGTTCACTAGCAAAATAATCATCAAATTGAGTCAATCAAGAAAGAACTAAATGACCATCGTTTTACCAATCAAATTTGGAGAACGTGAATGCATGACGACAGCTGATCTTGGAGTCCTTGTGAGTCCAACGCAAGTTGAAAATGGATTTGAGAATCTTGCTCAAGCGATCATCTTCGGGGGCATGACATCAGGAGATTCTTCCTGAACACGCGTTGGTGTTTGCGTTGTTCTTCAAGTTCCATCTTGATTAGAAGAATGCGCTCCTCCAAAGTAGGAGTGGGAAGAGGTGACACATGTGAAGTCGTTGGAGGTTGAGTGCCGTCATCGAAATTCATGGCTGTAGATGCTTTGAAGAAACCAAAGATGTTGAGTAAAACAAAGGTTTGAAAGATCTTTGAAAAAAGAGACCCCTTCAAAAGAGAGAGAAGAGAAGAGAGAAGAAGAAGAGAGAAGAGAAGAGGGAGAGAAGAGAGAAGAGAGAAGAAGAAGAGGGAGAGAAGAGAGAAGAGAGAAGAAGAAGAGAGAAGAGAAGAGGGAGAGAAGAAGAAGAAGAAGAAGAAGAAGAAGAAGAAGAAAATATAAATATAAATATAAATATATATATTCTTCTTCTTCTTCTTCTTATATTAGAGAAGAAGAAGAAGAAGAAGGAGAAGAAAAGTAGAAAAAGAAGAAGAAGAATATATATATATATATATATATATTCTTCTTCTTCTTCTTCTTTTTCTCTCTCCCTCTTCTTCTTCTCTCTTCTTCCTCTTCTCTTCTCTTTCTGAAAAGTAGAAAAAGAAGAAGAAGAATATATATATATATATATATATTCTTCTTCTTCTTCTTCTTTTTCTCTCTCCCTCTTCTTCTTCTCTCTTCTTCCTCTTCTCTTCTCTTTCTTCTTCTTCTCTCATGGGCTCGCCACAGGAGCTACCATGCAGTCGCCTAAAGCTGAGAGTGGACTTGGCTTTTACCTTGTCTCTTAGGAGACACCTACGCTTGATCGTGGGCGTGAGGTTTGCCGGTTCGTGGCCGTGCGCACGCAATGCCCGTCCGTCGCCACCGTCAGCGGTCAGCGGGGCCGGCTGGAGTTGTGTACTCCCTTATGCTAGTTATTACCGGTGCTGCGTGTGCTAGCATGTGGTGTGTGTGCTGGAGGCTGGTGTCCTTGCTTGCCGATGCGTTGGAGGCCGGTGTCCTTGCTTGCCGGTGCGTTGGTGGCAGCCGATGTGTTTGCTTGCCGGTGTGGCCGGTGCGCTGGCGACTATCACTGGGACTGTCCACTATTTGCGGTGTCCACTATAGACGCATGTCCACTCGGGTGGCGCTCTAACAAACTACTATCCCACTGGGTTTCATATCGGCATTCCTCACCTTCACACAAAGGACACTACACATGCAAGTGCCCTGACGATGACATGGCATTGGACCCATTTTTATTACACATGCAAGTGCCCTCATGATGACATGGCATTGGGACCCATTTTTATTTGAAATGTTTTTTTTGGGGTTAATGAGAATATGATGTAGGTAAAATAGCCGCCCACAGTGCACGCGTTTGTAGCAAGGTCAAAGAAGAAGGGGGTCCCCAAAAAGCATATTCCGACCGGTTCTCCATTTGCACCTTATCACGTAGGGTTTCTGCCATAGCCGAAAAAGCTGTTCATCAACTATTCATAAAGAAGAAGCAGACACAGCAGGGTTAGGGTTCCATCTCCGCAGGTTTTTTCATCTGTTTTTGATTCCTTTTATTTTGTTTTGTTTTGCTTTTTTAGGGTTTCCACATCATCAAGCGAAGCTTTCTTCCATCAGCAAGCAGGAGCGAGCGGTCTCTGTGTTTTCTCTTGCTATTTTGTTTTCGCCACGAGTCAAAGCGATATCCGGCAGGGTTTCCGTCATAACATCAACGGCAGCGGCAGCGGCAGCGGCAGCAGCAGCGATGGATTCCCCCATTCTTGTTTTACGGTTGACTCTGTTGGTGGCCATAGCTGGGATCTCTGTTGCTGTAGCAGAAGATCCGACAGCATATGAGGTGCTTGTGAGCTACGGTTTCCCGGAGGGCCTGTTACCCCGGACGGTGGAGAATGCAGGGGAGGACTACACCTTGGACGGCAACGGAGCCTTTGAGCTCCACCTTGAGAGAGCCTGCAGATTCACCATACCTGATAGCTATGAGGTCAAGTATTCATCGCGGATTGCAGGTTCCATTGAGGCTGATCGCCTCCGTAACCTTAGTGGCATATCCGTACACATCTTCTATGTATGGTGGAACATTGACACCATCTCGGTCCATGGGGATGATCTTGTCTTCCAGGTTGGCCCCTTCTCGGCTAGCTTCCCTGCTGATAATTTCAGCGAAAACCCCATGTGCGCTGGAAGTAGCAATGGGCATGCCGAACAGTGAAGATCCATCTCTACCCACTCCAAATTTCGAAGAGAAAACCTGGTTAGTGGAGTATGATTTATTTGTTTGACATTGTTAAACATGTCTGTTGACATTATATGGCATCCTACTTTACATTCGATGGGAAAAAGGTTTGTATAAAGTATGGTGGTCAACTCTGGGCTTTTATAATTAACTCTGATCTTTTTTAATGGGCAACTTTTGTATATGGCCTATGCACTGGAATAATTGAAGGGGGATAATCATGTGTGTTTTCTGGGGGTATCATGTCTTTAATTGTCGTGGGCGAGTTTTGCTAGCGATAGAGATTAGATAAGGCACTCAAGGGGGGTATGATGATGAGGATGACCCGTGGCAGGCTTATGCTGAGCAATTGCTAAGATTTTAGGAAGCAAAGGGGCTTTCTTCATAATCACTTCCTACTCTGATGGGCAAGTTCTACATAATAAGGGTTGGTTTGATCACGGTTGGTCAGCCACATAATACCTGCCGTATTAGGTGGTAAGAGGTTTCTCTACCTCATACGTAACTTGTGGCGGTTTTCTCTTTTGTGAACACGTTACGTTTTCCACCCCAAGTTGCTCAGGCATTACATGCCATTCCTTTGATACAACTCCTTTACAGTTTCAAGGTTTGTCTTTCTTGGATGCAGGTTTGTATCTTCAATCTTGTTCGGCATCTCTTATTATTGAGATGAAGAATGTTACTTTTTCCACCCCAAGTCGCTAAGTCATGACAATGCCATTTCTTTGATATAACTCTTTTACAGTTTCAAGATTTATCTTTTTTGGATGCAGGTTTGTATCTTCAATATTGTTAGTTATAAGCGTATCTTGGTAGTTATAGGTGTCACTCTTGTTACCGAGATGATGAATAAGTCCTATCAAAATGGTTTGGTCTGCTGTTGTGGGTTGCTGCAAAGAAAAAGATGGTACGGCTTGCTCATTCACCTTGAATAAGGCTTATGGCCTGCAGACTTTGAAAGTTTTACTGTGTTTCTGCCAATTCAGAGGCAGACTATCTTGTTTTAATTTTCTGTAAACCTTGATAGATGCTCTCGAAGTTGAAGCTTCTGAAGGACTTTAATATATTTAGTGTGCATTAGTGCTAAGCTATGTTTTGGGTTGAGCTTCTTAAGGACTTTAATATGTTTAGTGTGCATTAGTGCTAAGGTATGTTTTGGGTTGAGCTTCTTAAGGACTTTAATATGTTTAGTGTGCTTTAGTGCTAAGAACATGTTTTGGGTTGAGCCATTTGACAGATCTGCTGATGTATTTAGTAGCTGTGTTGGTTCTAACTGCAACTATGTAAGGGTGGGTTCGAAAACATAATGTGAATGTGAACATGCAAGCATTGAATGGAAAAGAAAAAAAGGGTGGGGGTATAAGGGGCGGGGGTGGCAGGGGAATGTCACACCAAGATTGAGTGGATGAAATTATTCTTCCAAAAAAAAGGGTTTATTAGAAGAAAATGCCTAAGCTTTAGAGGTGTTCAACCCATAAATTATCTGTATGATACAAGCGCAACTATTCATTTCCTGGTAGCTTGGGTCTGTGTCTTGAGCTTTACAGGTCTACTACCAAAAGCTTGATGTTTTGCATGGTATTACTTGCACAACATTAAGGTTTTAGAAGATTTGAGGGTTGGGACTGCAGTGTGTTGTGAGGTATAGCAGGGAACACTTACAAAGTCAAAATGAAGGGCATATCCTTTCTTTGAAGTGATGGATCATCTGCATCTATGCTTAGTTTAGTGTAGGTCCCATTGATGGTTCAATTTTTCCAAACTCAATTGTTGGTTGTACCTTAGGAAGTAAGGGCGCACCTTGTTAATGGTAGGTGCAAGGTAGGCTTTATGGTTCTGGTGAGAAGTTATTTGTCAGTGAGAAATGCTAATGAATTCATGACGCCACTATTCCTTGTTAGCACATTGAGCCGTTGTTTCACTCAAAGCCCATCATCAAGATCTGCACATTCATTAAGAAATTACCTTTCCATGCAGTCCAGTGTAGAATGTTAGCACAATGATCAGTTAGCTGGAGATAACAAACATGAAGTTACACACCAACCACAAACAGTACCAGAGCTCAATAAAAAACTGCATTCTGTTGTGGTCGATTTACCGTCTATTGTGTATTAATTACCTACTGTCAATTGCAGTTTTTCTGTTACCATTATTTCAATGTGAATAATGGATGCCATACTATCTTTTTTGGCTCAATTGTAAATTTAAGTTTGTGTCCTTTTTCTTGTACCATGTGGGCAACAAGTCAGGCCTTTTCCACTAGCGATTTTCCCCCCAATTTGTGCCATGTGGTTCTTGTGGTGTTCATGCGAGCTCATGCATGGTGTGGGTCTCTTGCATGCTATTTCCTTTGTTGCTTCTCCAAGTCTTTGATTTCTAGGGGTTTCTCTGTGGTGATGTTGCAAGTACTTTTGGTAGCTGCTAGAATCTTCCTTTGCTGAAAGAATCAGTTAGCTTTTCCTTGACTTGTGCATATGATGCCTACGTGGTTCATGTGCAGTCCATGCGTGACATTGGCCTCGTGCATGTTTCCCCTCTTTTGTTACTTCTCTGAATTTGTGTTCCTGGGGTTTCTCTTGAAAAGATGCGGGGGAGAAGAGAACTTGAGCTCTTGCAAGCACACACACAAACCCTAAAAGAGAACACACAAAGTGAGGTTGAAAATCTTCGTCTTCTTCACACAACACTCAAAACACCATATACAAAGATAAGAGCACACACTATATAAAAAGGTACTGTTCTCTATATTGTGAACCCAACTAATGAGCTGGCGCTATAACTATGCCAGTCTCTAGAATGGCTGTCACACAACTTGTCATCCCATTGGCCGCATATCACCCATGATCTCACCAACCATGCCAGTGGTGTAAGTGTGGGCCCCTATCCCCTAGGCGGGTCATCAGTGTCCACCGCCTCACTAGATGAGCTCGATATCTCAACACTCCCCCTCGAGCTCAACTCTATCTCATGTACACCAAGCGAAGCCCTAAATCTGTGGAGTTTCTTTGTACCCAATGCTTTGGTGAAGATGTCAGCGACCTGATCCTGTGTGCTGACATAAACAAGGTCAACGTCTCCTGCCAAAATCTTCTCTCTGACAAAATGGTAGTGGACCTCTATATGCTTCGTGCGAGCATGAAAAACTGGGTTCTTGGCCAATTATATACTGCTAATGTTGTCACAGAAAATGACAAAGCAGCACCTCTGTACTCGGCCTCTGTACTGGATAGAGCAACTGTAGGCTGCTTCTTGCTACTCCAAGTTACAGCAGCACTCCCCAAAGAAAACATGAAGCCACTAGTAAATCTTTTATCTGAGATACTACTAGCCCAATCAGCATATGTGTACCCATGTACATATATCTCTATCCCAGTTTTATAAAATAGTCCACAATGCAAAGTAGACTTCACATACCTCAGTATGCGTCTCAATGCATCCAAATGCGGCTTTCGAGGAACCAGCATAAACTGACTCATCAGCCCAACAGCATAGCTCAAATCTGGCCTGGTGGTGATCGTCATGTAGATCAAGCTTTCTACTATGCGCCTATACATAGTAGGATCCTCCAAAATCTCTCCTGAATCTGCACTCAACTTGCCATTCTGATCCAATGGCACTGAGACAGGCTTATAGCCTGTCATACCATACTTGGACAACATGTCCAAGCCATACTATCTCTGCAGTAATCCAATACCATGTGGTGACCTAATCACCTCAATGCCCAAGAAATATCTGAGCTCCCCCAGATCCTTTATCTCAAACTTTTGTCTAAGCAAGATCTTTACATCAAAGATCTCTGCATCATGGTCCCCCGTAATGATCAGGTCATCTACATAGATGACAACAAGCACAACCCCTCTATCACTGTGTCTCACATATAGCGAGAAATCTGCATTGGCTACATGAAAGCCAATAGTGACAAGATATTCAAAAATCTTGTCAGACCATGCTCTTGGTGCTTGTTTTAAGCCATACAAGGCTTTTTTCAACCTGCAAATATGCTCGGGGGTGACTCACATCCTCATAACCAGGTGGCTGCAACATATACACCTCTTCTTACAAATCCCCATGCAAGAATGCATTCCTTACATCCATCTGATGTAAAGACCATTGCTTTGACGCAACCACTGCTATCACAACTCTCACTGTTGCCATCTTGGCAACTAGGCTGAAAGTTTCCTCATAATCAATGCCATTTGTCTGCGCATATTCTTTGGCTACCAATCTAGCCTTGTACCTTCTTATGCTTCCATCACTGTTACGTTTTACTTTGTACACCCACTTGCATCCAATGGCTTTCTTGTCTTCAGGCAATTGTAGTAAATCCCAAGTTTCATTTCCATATAGTGCATCCATCTCCTCATCCATAGCTTTCTCCCAACACACATTTCCAACAGCCTCATCAATGCATGTGGGCTCTACAACCTGCATAACTTTTGCCATGTATGCACAGTGATGTGCCACATAACCATCATAGGTAAACCTCTGCACAGGATTCTTCACTCTCCCAGATCTTCGTAGCTTTGCATTTATGGCTTCCATAGCCTTCTTTACACCAGGTGTTCTCATAGCTGGTATCCCAAGATCCTCATCAAGGCTCATCTCTGAGCCACTAGACTCTCCATCAACATGAGAATGCCCTGCAGAAATGTCAGGCATATCAAGGGGCTCAACCACTTTCTCTTTTCCTTTACATGATGTACTAATCACATTTGCAGGACTAGTATTATGACGCAGCCTGCCACTCCACGGTCTATCAATAGATCCACTAGATGAGGATTTTCTTGGTCCACTCAAAGACTGTGATTGCTGACCTGCATTCTGTGCAACCACAATTCCACTCACATCAGCCCCAACAGCTTCTTTTTCAGCAGCATACCAGCAACTCATCTCATAAAAAACATCCTTGCTTACCCTCAACTCACGTGTAGCAGGGTTATAACACATGTATCCCTTTTGCTCAAGGGAATACCCAATAAACACACATTTTTCAGCTTTTGGATCCAGCTTAGTTCTCAGCTCATCTGGCACATGCACATATGCAATGCATCCAAAGACTTTCAGATGAGACAAATCAGGTTTTCTGCTAGTAAACCTCTCCTCTGGAGTTACATCATGTATGGTTGCAATTGGAGTCCTGTTCATGATGTAAACTGCTGTAGAAACAGCCTCAGTCCAATAGCTATGTGGCATATTCTTCTCTCCCATCAATGCTCGCACAATCTCAGTAATGTGCCTGTTTTTTCACTCAGCAACTCCATTTTGTTGCGGAGTGTATCTGCATGTAAACTGTCTCCGAATACCATTCTTCTTCAAAAATTCAGAGAACTCATTGGAGAAGTACTCTCCCCCTCCATTTGGCCTTAGGCACTTTACATATTTCCTTGTTTGCTTTTCAACCATAACTCTGAAATTCTGAAAATGAGTGAACACCTCACCCTTCTCTTTCATGAAGTATACCCACACTTTCCTTGTGTGGTCATTAATAAATGTCACATAATACCTGCAGCCTCCCATAGACATGGTCTTTGTAGGACTCCATACATCTGAATGCACAACATCTAGTGCATTTCTGCTCACATTTCTGTCACATGGAAATACATGCTTTGTTTGTTTTCCAAATTGGCATGCTTCACATATTTTCTGCATACCTTCAACTTTAAACTTTGGCAGCCCTGTCACAATTCCTTTAGTCTGCATAGACTTTATTCTCTGCACATTCACATGTCCAATTCTTTTATGCCAAATGTCTATGTCTGCAACAATTCGTGAACCATTTGTAGACATCGTAGCACTCACTTCAGGCATGTTTACATTCAATGTAAACATTCTGCCCACTCTGTAGCCTTTTGCAACCAACCTGCACTTGTCTTTAAAGTCTTCAACATAACAACCATCAGGGTTAAACCGAACCTATAAACCCTGCTCAATCATCTGGCCAACTGAAACCAGATTCTTTGTTATGTTCGGAACATGAAGTACATCTGTAAGGTACTTCACTTTGCCATCCTGCATAGACAATGACACATCTCCAACATGGGCAATTGGATGAGTAGTGTCATCCCCTTTTTCCACGAAACCTGGTCTTTCAAGGTTTTTCATCTCCTTGAACCACTCCCCATGACTTGTCATGTGGTTCGAAGCACCTGAATCAACGTACCATACATTATCTTTATGTGCTGCTTCAACATTTTCGGACATGGCATTAACGACATGCATTAGGAAGTGAATGGGGTCTTCTTGGGCCCTTTAATTTGCCCAAGCCTAATCAAGGTGATTAAGGAATAGCCAAATGGGGGGTTGCCATGTGGACTGAAATGTTGGGTTTTCAAGAGACGTGTAAGAGTGGTCAAAGGGTGCACTTTTTTCCCCAAAAAGGGGGGGGGGAGCAATTTTACAATTTTCGGACCTCCATAACTTCTACATACAAGCTCCGATTTGAGCGGAGATTATAGATCCGTGATCTACGCATCAAGAGCTTTCCATAGATATATTACATGATATGGTTTTATCCGCTAGATTTTAAATTCCATTTTCCCCCCCAAAATTCAAATTCGAATAAAGTAGACGTTTTGAAGCTTCTAATTAGAAAACGTTTCTTCTTAAGAGAAAAGGTTTGACTCCCTTAAACTGCCAAATAAAAGGGCCCAAGAAGCCTTCCATTGAGGTCCTAATGCTGCTGCATAACAAACAATCTTTCATTATCCTCATTGTTTCTGCTCGAGGATGCATAGTTGTTTTGCTGCAATTTTTCATTTTGCATGTCAGCCTCTGCTTCTTATAACAATCTGCCTGCACATGTCCAGGCTTACCATAATAAAAGCATCCATGTGTATCATTATACTGCCTTTGCCAATTTTCACGACCTCTTTGACTCCCCCTGCCTCTGAATTGGCCTCTTCCACCTGCGTGTTGTTGTTGTGAATTCTGGGATGTTGTTGTTGTTGTTGCTGCTGCTGGCTATAATTCTGATTTCCTGTTTGGGCACCTCCTTGGCCACATCCACGGCCTCCTCTACCTCGTCCTCTTCTTGAACTTGTGTAGAAGGCCTGTTGCTCTGAATTGTTTCTGTTTTGTGAAGACTGTTGGTCTTCACCCAAGCTCTTCTCTTCTATAATCAACATAGACACCAAATATGTGAAATTGGGAATGTTTTCCCAAGTCTGAATAGACGTCTTGAACGCCTTGTATTGTGGCCCGAGACCACGTAGACAGACTTCCACCTTATCATCATCATCTATTGAAACACCAATAGATGCAAGGGATTCCACAATACCCTTGATCTTCAATGCATAGTCATTCACAGACATACTCTTTTTCTCCACAGTATAAAGTTCATTCTTCAACT
This sequence comes from Cibotium barometz, assembly GCF_041138505.1. Lineage (NCBI taxonomy): Eukaryota > Viridiplantae > Streptophyta > Polypodiopsida > Cyatheales > Cibotiaceae > Cibotium > Cibotium barometz. The sequence continues at coordinate 33,531,776 of NC_141095.1, read as the reverse complement.
GTATCTTTCGTGCCTTGGTATTCGTTTCATAGAGTTTTACCAAGGTGTCCCACGCCTTCTTGGGAGACTTGGCATCTTGTATGTGCCCAATCATGGTGTCCTGTATACTGATAGAGAGCCACTACATAATTTTCTGGCTTCTTGGTTCCAATCCTTGAAGTCTTTCACATCTGCACAGCAGTCGGATTGATCTCCGGTATCTCCAGTGCCTCTTCATGCTCACCTTCTATGTAGTCCCAATAACCCTTTCCCATCAGGAATTTTGTCAACCTGAACCTCCAAGCATGGAAGTTGTTCTTGTCAAGCTTCTCAGTAACAATGTGGTTTATGCCATCATTTGACATCTTGCCAGGCACACAAATTTACCAGAAACAACACTGGTTTGTCTTGCACAAACTGTTGTATTTTCTACAGCGGTACTGTACTACACTCAAATGTCACAACCAGTGATCTCAATGTGCATACATACACCCAATGGTAACTGTTTGACCTCCTTGCAGCACACACAATGTCTGCATAACCAATCTGTCTTCCTTAAACAGAGTTCTGCATAGAATCGATGACTTACCCGCAGTGCTCGAAATTGCCTGCTTTCTGAAAAACGGAGGTCCTAACGCGTCCGAAATGCGTTTTTGATCGAAATAATTTTGTTTGATAGGAGTGATAGGACAGTATAGTTGCCCTATAGCTTTACTCCCGCGAAGAAAGCTCCTTAATCAGAGATCGTTTGCCGGTGCCTCCTGTAGAGCTTCCGATAAGGGTGTAGTCGCCAACACAAATAGGGAAGAGTAGATGAAGCTCTTACCCTCATACCGTTTCCTGTGCTTCTCTTGCTTGCAGCTCAGCCCTTAGCATGAACCAGGCTTTGATACCATGAAAAGATGCAGAGGAGAAGAGAGCTTGAGCTCTTGTAAGCACACACACACACACTCATAAATCCCTAAAAGAGAACACACAAGGTGAGAGACTGAAAATCTTCTTCTTCTTCACACAACACTCAACACACCATATACAAAGATAAGAGTACACATTATATGAAAAGGTACTCAACCAAATACATACTAGGGTTCTCTATAGTGTGAACCCAACTAAATGAGCTGGCGTTATAACTATGCCAGTCTCTAGAATGGCTGTCACACAGCCTGTCATCCCACTGGCCGCATATCACCCATGATCTCACTAACTATGCCAGTGGTGTAAGTGTGGGGCTTATTTCCCAGGCGGGTCATCAGTGTCCACCGCCTCACTAGATGAGCTCGATATCTCAACGTCTCTCTGGTGATGTTGCATGTAGTGTTAGTCTTCATCATCCCTAGCTGATGGCAAAGCTGCTGGAATCATTTTTTGCTCAAAGTGTTGGTGAATATGTGTTGTCATGGCAGATGAGGAACAGTGGTGCAACTCTCTATCCTTTCTTTGTAGCTTTTCGCTTACAAAGGGATTTGTAAAATGTGTTTTTAATGTTTGAAGTGGGGTTTTAATCAGAAAATTGGAGCCTTGATTGTCATTATAAAATGACAAAGATGATGTGTTTATTGGTATCCCAATCTCCTCCAAAATTTGATTCATACATATGCACTCTGTTGCGTAAACGATGGGAGCTGGCTAGTGTGTTGTGATACCCAACTGCTTGGCCAAAGGATTGATGCTTTTTTTTTTTGTGAGTATCTTTTCGCAGCCTTTCAAGAGCAGGTTTGTAAGTCTTTTGTGACATGGGATCACCCAGAAAAAGATTTCACAAATATTAGATGTACGCTAACATAAACACGTACACATACATTTATCCATGGATGCTCACAATTCACTTCAGGGATTGTTGTTTCAACTTCATGCATGGCCTCACGCATGTAAGAGCGCTTATGCATCACTGGGCTCTTGTGCAGAGTCTTAACGCTAGAAGTGAGGTGTCGACTTGATAATCAAGAAGTGTTGCAGAAAATGATGGAAGGAACAAGATGTGCCGATAATTAGAGACCAGAGAAGCCTAAGGATGTACAGAATGTGTAGGAAAGAAGAATAGATGGGGCATAAACTTCTCTAGCAACCGTCGGAAGAAGCAGCACAGAAGATCGGAAGAAGTAGCACAGAAGATCGAATTGGTACGGAGCGTAAGAGTGAAGGAGGAAGTGGATGCCCTCTGAAATGTGGTGTGGGATGATCTAAAAAATGTAAAGATGAATATCGGTTGTTAGCAATCCAAGCCAATTAGCGGAAGAGGCAAGTTCCTTGACTTAGAGCATCTCCCCCATTTGGATGTGGGTCTTCTTGCTCTTGGGTTTCTACTTCTCCATGCATTTGCACATAATTATGCAAAAACACAGCAGGCAAGAACTACCTTTGGAGAAAAAGGTGAAAAGCCACATTCATCTCCCTAAGCACTTAGGATCCCGAATGCATTCTCTACCTTCAGACTTCTATTTTAAGATCCCAAAGGCATTCTCTACCTTCAAACCTCGGGAGATCGAATGAGAGTGATTGAGATTGTGATTGTGAACAAGATTATGATTGAGATTGAGAGTCAGATTGAGATTAAAAGTGCGATTAAGCTTAGCTACAACATGCTAAAATGAGTTGGGACTCTACATACACTTGCCAGGAAGGTGGGAATACCTTCCAAGGATGGTGCTACAAAACCATTAGGGATGCATTCCAAACAATGGAGATGTTGAAATTTCAGGTATGCATGAGTATGGGCGAGCGAGGGGAGGAAAGGGTTCACCTAAAATATATGCGTATGTACAATATATTTTTCTCAAAGGTTATTGGGAAGTTAGTAAATGTAAGTTGGTGGTGAGGAAATGTGAAAAAGGTGAGAGATTCTTGATATAAGAAATGATGTAATCTTGACAAGGTCATAGGACACGTGGGTTGATTGAGAGAATTAATGAGAAGATTGTGGATCAAGAGAATGGACGGGATAGAGAGCGAGGATTGAGACAAGGAAGATGTAAGGTCTACTTGTCGATCTTAGACCAGCTACAATGAATTATTATCGATGGAGAGAGAGCTCAATGGGGAAGGAAGGGTGTATGGGAAGGGAGGAGAGAGAGAGAGAGAGAGATAGAGAAGGGGGGGGGGGGGGGGGGGGGGGGGGTAGAAATGGAAGGAAAGGAGGGAAAGAGGGGTGGGGATTGCAGTAGAGGGTGCATAGGGGGACGCAAGGGGACTGTCATGGGGGAATGTGCGAGGTAAGGTTCGATCGTAGAAGCTTTCATCATAGAGGCATTTATGGCCACATATTAGCAAGGATCCAAGATAGAGTCTAGATCTCATAACACCATCTATTAGATGGCATGAGGCATGAGCTCATAAGCTAATAGCACCTCCTATTATCTCATATGACGTTATATAAGCTTTTGTGGATGGGGACAATCTACGCTTCACCTACACCGAAGGCCCCTTAGAATAAGATACAGAAGCTATACATGTGGTCAAAAGACTTCAAATAAGCTCAAACACCATAGGAGGTCATATGAAGACCATGCCAAAACACAAGATCAAGTTCGTATTCAACTCTACTATCTTACTATGAGTTAGTACGATCACATACAATCTCATAAGAGCTCATAAGATCTTATAAAAGATATTGTGAGCTCATAAGAGCTAAAAATCTCCCATGTCTCCATAAGGCCTTCCTTAAATAAGGTTCTAAGAGTTCATATGAGCTCACAGCACCTTCCATTATATCACATGAGCTATAATGTCACATATAAGCTCTCAAGAGCTCCTATAAGCTCATAAATGTGTTGCTAAGAGATTTTATCAGAACATAGGTTATGACATGAGCTCTCAGAATCTCATAAGATAATGTAAAATCTTATGAACCCTCAAAAGAGCTTGTAAGTTTATGTAAGAGCTCATATAAACTTGTTAGAGATCTAGTGAGATCATAAGAGCCTACAAGACTTCCTAGGAGACCATAAGACCTTCCTAAGAGCATGTAAAATCTTGTAGAAGCTCATATGAGCTCCTTAGATCTCCTAGATGAGGAACCCCACACAACTTAATGATTAAAGTTTTGGAATCGAAAAATAAAAAATACTAGGGGAGAGAGAGAGAGAGAGACTGCTTCCCTCATATCCCTATGATGCAGGGCAAGAAAAAGAAAGAGAAAGATATCTTTGAATCCCTACAAAGCATATATATATATATATATATATATATATATATATATATATATAGAGAGAGAGAGAGAGAGAGAGAGAGAGAGAGAGAGAGAGAGATATCTTTGAATCCCTACAAAGCATATATATATATATATATATATATATATATATAGAGAGAGAGAGAGAGAGAGAGAGAGAGAGAGAGAGAGCTTCCATGATGTACATCAAGAGCAAGAGATCTTTGAAATCCCTATAATGCATAGCGAGAGAGAGAGAGAGAGAGAGAGAGAGATTCAATAATGTCCGCAGAGGCTTACTAGAAAGGGAGCAGGTAGCCTTCGCTAGAGCAGGTGGGGAGGTGCTACGAAGAAGTGAGACCCTAATGCTAAGTCATATATATATATATATATATATATATTATATACACACATACACATACACATACACATACACATATAAATACACACATATATCTCTATTACATATTAATGATTTTGCTTGCGTGGTATGCTGAGAGTACAGTGGCATGAAATGGGTGCAAGGAATAACGCCTAGTGCTAGATTGTTAAGGAAAAAAGGAGGCATGAAATGGGTGCAAGGAATAACGCTAAGTGCTAGATTGTTAGGGGAAAAAAGGACCTTGAGTGATGGCGGTCATAGTCTTGTGGGAGGCGAACCACCACAGGGTGCAATCACACGGATCTGCCTTCCCTTCCGGAATGTCCATGGTCTGTGAGGCAAGTATCATCTTCATGGCTTCCCCTTGAAAGCCTGCACGAGGTCGGAAGGGAGGGAGATGTGCTGGGGTGGGAGCTGCTGAAGGAGACTAGGGTGTAGGCGGTGGTGTTGGAGGCACTGGGGTTCACGAAGAGGTCTCCTGGTACAGAGTTTGGGTGTAGAGTTTGTTGGAGGAGTCAACCAAGCCCACCACGAGAGAGCCGCGTAGCACGTAGAGGAGCTCGATGGCGCGAGGGTAGGTGTGGGAGTTGTTCTGAGATACCCAGCCCGAAATTCCAGGAAGGCCGCTGCTGAGATGCCCAGCTCGCCCAGCACCGGGAAGGTGTCCGCGAAGGCCCTGAGGGGATTGAAAGCGCCAGCGGGCGTGTTGAGCCATCCGTGGGAGCCCGTGAATGTGAAGAAGCCTTCGTCGAGCAAGCTCGCATTCAAGCCTGTCGGCGCTTGGAAGCCGGTAGTCAGCTTTGGGTCGCTACTCTCGCGAGCTACAGAGGTAGCAACAACACCGCCACTCAGAGAAGAAGGTAATCTGTTGTTGCAACAGCCATAACGTTGAGTGTGAGTGTGTCTGGAGTTATTAACGTTACAAGGTTTGCTAGCAACAAAGCTCATTCTCCCTTTTTATATAGGTAAAACATGCACTACACGTCCTCAGCAAACCTCCAACTTGCAGGCGCCATCTGGAGCTACCTTCTACACTTAACTTCTCAGCAAACCTCCAACTTGCAGGCGCCATCTGGAGCTACCTTCTACACTTAACTTGGCAACCTCCAACGCGACAAATGCTTGCGTGTAGAGGACGGCTACTGGTCCTCCTCATCCATGGTGACCATGCAAGGCACTTGCCGGCCATGCCATTATGATATGAGGACCGTCATCTATCTATCTATCTATCTGTTTGTCTATTATCTATTATCTATTATATGTAATAATTACATATTATTGGATGAACACTATTTTTGCAACGTCACAAGATGGAGGATGAGAGAGCTGAAATGGAGCAATCAGATGGCTGACCCTTCGTTTCGTTTGCTCATGCACCTGCAACGCTTCGTTTCAGTTAATTGCTTGATTGGCGGTGCGCTTGCAGCACACTTTGAGTCCTACAATGTTAATAATATGGCAAATTGTAAACCGAAAAGCCAGATTTCAAAAGCAAGACAAATACCAATAACACAACTCCAAGACGTGGCACGCTTCTAGTCTCATAGGCCATCATGGTAAATCAAAATTGAAAGGCCAGATTTTGAAAACAAGACATTATTAAGTACTAGTGACAAAGCTCCTGCAAGGGATGATGTTACGATGGCACGGCATGCTCCCATTGATCTCATAGAATTCAAGTTGAAGAGTTGACCTTGGAAGGTTCCAATAGACGTGATGGCAGCATGCTCCCAGTCTCTCACACAGGCAATTGAAAGATCTGGGCACATTCGAGGAGCAAAAGCACGTCGATGGTGGGCTCACTGTTAATCCCATTTTGGATTAACAAGTATGCTCCTCCAATTGAGAAAATTAATAAGTGTCGTGAAAAGGCACTATAAAAGTTGTACATTATGAGATATTGGTCACCCAAGGCCTAGTTAAGTAAGTTTTGGGTGTCCAAGTGTGAATAAGGGCCAAATGTATATAAGACATTTTCTCATAATGAAAAGACACAATCTCCCTTTGTGCTTCTTGTGTCTTGAGAGAGATTGAGAGAGAGAGTATTCTAGCATTTGTGCCTCTTCTATGCTTGTATAATTCATGCTTGTGTGGAAGAGTAAGAGTGATTGCTTTATCGACGGTGTGAGCGACTCTACGGTGACAGCGTGGAGGTGGAGCTTAACAAGTGAGCTTGGAGGCCTCAAGGGACTCAAGTTCGAAGCATTGGTAAGTGTCTTACGATAGTTGTGTTCTATTGCTCTTCCTTTAGGTGAATGCATTGAGTTCCCTCTTGGAGGTGTGGTAGCCCATAATATTTTTGGCACCGTTTCAAGGGAAACACCTTTGTTTCTTTCTTCCTCTTGGAGTTTCAGCTCCCATTGCATAAGATTCATGATTGCCTTTGCATTCTGGCAGTGCATTGTGTAGGAAATGAATGGATAAGATTTGTGTGAAAGTAAAAAATCGTGTGAAATTGGTTGTGTTTGTTGTGTAGTGGAGTGGTCTTAGAATAGAGCTTCACTATTTTTTCTAGTTAATTTTGATATTTGCATCACTGGAATCATCAATGTGAATGAGCAGGTTGGTGTTCTATTTTTCTTCTTTTCCAAAAGTTCACAAAAATTGAAAAAATAAGGAGCCATTGATTGTGCCTTGAACTTGTATTCCACTCCTTAGACGTGGCACAATCATTTTGGGAACTGTTGGATAAATATTTTGCACCCAGAATCACATTAGTCGACAACAAGAAGTTCCCATGTGAAACTCTAGGAAATTGTTCACGCTGTGAACCATTTTCTGCAACTTCACGCCATGAACCGCTCCTGATATCAGCGCCACGATTAACGCCGCAATTCACGGGATTACCTTGCCAAAAATAGGTAACCTTATCCTGACACCTTTGATGCCAGGAGGTCTGAAAAAATTAAGAATCATGAAAGTGCAGAAAATTGTTCACAACGTGAACTATTTCAAAACTCTTCACGGCGTGAACCATTTTAGAAACTTTCATGACGTGAACCATTTTTTGTTCATGACATGAACCCATTATTTTTCACGACGTGAAAACTTATGGTCATGCATTATAGTTCATGCAATTAATTGAACAGTAAAAATTAAAGAGAGTGGGCATTTATAGAGTTTATATCCAAGCATCAAATCCCACTGATTTCTCCTTGATTCACTCCACCTCTTTTCCTTGATTCTCTCCACCTCTTCACTTTTCCCAGAATATCTCCCAGAATATCTCCACACTTCCCAGAATATCTCCACACTTCCTAAATCTTCTCATGCTACCCTTTATTCTATCCCAGTAGATTCTTCTCACCTTTTCACAAGTTCTTTCACATTTACACATCCTCTTTTACAGCCTCTAACCAAGGGCTTGTTCTCGCACACACCCTATTCACTTGTATTTTCAACACCTCCCCTCAAGTGAATACTCTCTAGCACACCTGGATCCTATACCAAGTTTCCCTCTTACTTGATAGTCCGCGAGCGACCAGTGTCTAGCACACCTCCCCTCAAGTTAACTTAGCACACCTGGACCCTGTGCCAACTTTCTCTCTTACTTGATAGCCCGCGACCAGTGCCTCAAGTCCCTAAACTCATAGTCCTTGACACTCTCTCTCTATGTGTCCAAGGCTTACTATAGTTGCCCGTGACCTTGACTAAAGTGCTCACACATACATCTACCACGTGGCCTGTATCATCGGTGGCTCAGAGGTGGTTTTACTTTGTTGGGGCAGGTTACACTGGGTTGTGGGGTCTCTCTCTCTCTCTCTCTCAGAGATTTTCACATGGCTCCTCACTCTTTGGAGCCTCACATCTTTAATTGTCTTCAATCTTCTTGTCGTGGCAGCTTCTCTCCATGCGTCCGTGTCTTTCTCTTCTTTCATTCTTCTTGGGGCAGCTTCTCTTCTCGTGTCCATGTCTTCCTTCAGCTTTTCTTCTAGACCTTCTTGGTGTGGATCCTCTTCTTGGAAGGAGATATTCTTCTTCTTTCATGGCTAGGGCCATGAGCTTGTCCGTCAGGTCTTCTTGCTTCATGTGAGCAACATGTTTCAATGTTTTGCTGACAGTTCCTTTGGGTTTTTGATGTTTATCTTGTGTCATTATGCAATGCAAACCCAAATTTATGCGGGAGGTCTTACCTCTTGCCTTATTCTGGACAAGGGCAGTGTCTGATCCCATATTTACACTGATGTAATGTGCCCAATACATATAGCATTCATTCTTATGCACATTCTCAAATGCAACTTTGGCTGTGAATAATCTTGAATTTGAGTGAGATTTACAGGCATTAACCAAAAACACCATATTAGATAATTTGGAAAAAATCCCATTCCCATTTGAAAAATGGAAGCATGGTGAACCTCTCCAAAAGTTTGTCAAAACCCCCTCATGTGACATATCATCGGAAAGATCTTGAAGAGAAGAATCTAAATCTATGATCTCCGACAAACTTGGAGTTAGTATGTTTAAGATATGTCCAAAACTATATGGAGTAATTGATTCCCAAAATGTGAGATTTTTTCCAAATTACCTAATATTGACTTCAAAGGTTAAATGCAAAATGATGATTATCACAAATTTATCAGCACAATTTTTTCAGAAATTACATTAAATCAAGGGTAACCAATTTGTACGGAATGGTTGGAGTATCAAACCAAATCCAAATTGCAATCTGAAGTTATAGGGATCTGTATCAGATACCTAATGGTTAATTTGAACCCTCAATTGCACCAAAATATAGTGATTAGCACTGATTAATCATTGATTAGCAAATTAATCCACTGTTTTGTGTGCAAAAAACAGAGTATACGGGGAGTCCAGATCTGGTGCCTTAGACTTCAAATGAGCTCAAATGCTTTCAAAGCCATCAATAGCAATGAGTCTAGTAGAGGATTAAGCCAATAAACACAAGATTTGACCAAATATTGAAAGCTTAATCTCTGTTTTACCAAAGTCACATGGCAGATTCGATGAAGAGCTTGGCTCTCACTGTAGACTTGATGAAATTGAATTCTGTCAGCTTGTAGAGCATGCTTGAAAACCCCTGGAGCTATGAGGAATTGGAGCAATTTGATTGGATGAAGACAAGATCTACAAATTTATCAGAAAAAACTGCGCTGTGACTGAAATCGTAATTTCTCCCAGATGCGTCAGCGGTTTGCTACATGGATTCAACTGGCTAGAGCATTAGTGAGTTAGCTACCTTGGGCTAGAAGGGTTTGGCCTAATTTGAAGTGTGCAAGGAGCTAGAGCTCCTCCACCAGCTAGGGGTACAGAGGTGAGTTAAAAAAAGAGAGAAAATTATAATTTTCTACTACTCCTAATTAGCAAAATAATTAGCAAGATAATGAGCTCACAAAATGATGGATTCTAGGCATGGCTCTGATACCATGTTGAAATTAGAGGAATGTGATGAGCTATGGTGGATCAAACACTAGAATCAACATCATTAACAAAGTGATTATAGCAAATAATTAAGATATAATTAGAGGAATGTGATGAGCTATGGTGGATCAAACACTAGAATCAACATCATTAACAAAGTGATTAGTAATTAGTGAGTAATTAGCAAATAGCTTAATGTAGGCATGGATAATCAAAAACCAGCAAATAATGTGATGAGCTATGGTGGATCAAACACTAGAATCAACATCATTAACAAAGTGATTAGTAATTAGTGAGTAATTAGCAAATAGCTTAATGTAGGCATGGATAATAAAAAACCAGCAAATTCTCATTAGGACAATTCCTCAATTTATAGAGTTTATATCCAAGCATCAAATCCCACTGATTTCTCCTTGATTCACTCCACTTCTTTTCCCTGATTCTCTCCACCTCTTCACTTTTCCCTGATTCTCTCCACCTCTTCACTTTTCCCAGAATATCTCCCAGAATATCTCCACACTTCCCAGAATATCTCCAGACTTCCTAAATCTTCTCGTGCTACCCTTTATTCTCTCCCAGTAGATTCTTCTCACCTTTTCACAGGTTCTTTCAAATTTACACATCCTCTTTTATAGCCTCTAACCAAGGGCTTGTTCCCGCACACACTCTATTCACTTGTATTTTCAACAAAAATTGAATATGAAGATAATATGTTGGAATTGCCGCAACCGGAAGATGTCAGAATATCTTCGCGGCAACAACAACTTCTTGTGTCTCGAGTCACCAAGAGATTGGAACTTGGAGCAAGCAAGTCAGAAACATGACCGTGAGTGACGAGCTCAGTAACACAATACTAGAGAAATTGAAGGTAAAGGAGAGAACAGAAACATCTAGACACATGGGTTAAACCATCTTTACCCCCATAGGGAATTGGTGTGGTGCTCTATGTGCAGATTGAATCACACTACCACCAAATGTCCACAATTAAGAGCAAGGCCATTACTCTATTGTGTATAATGTGTAAAATTAGGAAATCATGACACTTCAATGTGCAGATATCCAAGGTTCCAAACAGTTGCAGAACCGCTGGCACCTAGAGCTCCATTGGCTTTATCACAGCACCACTTGGACAAATCATTGCAGCTGCAGGATAATCCAACTCTTCCTATTTGCTTAGGGGGATGTTTTGGGTACATGACACTTCACCTCTACCACCATCGGGTCTACCACCACAACCACCATAGGCTAAAATCAACCAAGTATTGATTGAAAAACCATCAAAAGATATTAAGATGGTACATGACGTAGAACTTAGTGGAGAATACTATGAAGAAGCTGCAGAGGTCACACCTGAATTCTATGTCCTAAAGAATAACACGCCAGTACCTGTGTTTCAAACCACGGTACAGTGGAAGGGTAAGGACATGAACTCGAACATGAGGAGAGGACCGCTATAATGTTTTGGCTACAGAGGGACGCATCGAATCGCTGAGTGCCCAAACAAGAATGTGGTTCATATGCACCAATCCCAACAATTGACTGCTTCACCCAATGACATGCCAGTACTCACTTGTACTAAATGTGGTATTGATCATTTGATCAAGGATTGTCCATACCGCGCAAGTGGTTTGACTTCCACTTCTAATCAGGCCACCATTCGAACAATTAGTGTGCAGCCTGAAAATATCACACCACTCAATGTCCTGACACAAGCTGAGTCCTAACTGGAAGACAAGGGGAAGAACTGAGTAGATGCGACCATTTCTAGAACTGGCCGTAGGAGAAGAGTGAAGAAAGTGGGTAAGGGTGACACCAGGGTCACAATCCAAGATGGATCCGAAGAAGATACGATCGACACTGGATCCACCCAATCGAGACTGGATCCACCCAATCGAGACTGGATCCACCCAATCAAGAGAAGAAGGGGATCAAGGGATCAACCGCAAAGAGCCTGACCTAGAGGAGCAAAGGGGGAGACCATCAACCCCTAAAGGAGTCCGTGAGTATCCAAATGCCGACAAAGAGATAAGAAAGCTTGAGGATGCCAGAGACTTAGTAGAAGAATGTCAATGGCTTCATGAAGTCAAGCCAAGCAACCGGATCAGGGATACAATGTATCCAAGAAACAAACCAACAAGGGAGTCAGTGAGTATCCAAATGCCAACGAAGAGATAAGAAAGCTTGAGGATGCCAGAGCCTTAGTAGAAGAATGTCAATGGCTCATGAAGTCAAGCCAAGCAACTGGATCAGGATACAATGTATCCAAGAAACGAGCCAACAAGGGAAAGGGAATTGAATGTACCAACTCCAACTCCAGAAGAAACAGAAGAGGGATCTCAAGCAAACACAATGTCCATGATGTTTGAGGAAAATGCGCTAGGTGAGTCCATCCATTCCTTCCCTAGGGATGAATACGAGACACACACCTGGGGAGAACCCTCAATCTCCAGAGAACCCAGAGACAAGAAGTCTCGCGGCGGCTGTACTGTCCATGCATGTACAAATGCCATTAGGACAAATACTAGGGATTTGGTCCCATGGGCGTCTCAGGTATATCACAACAAAAACCAAGGTAGTAATCGCCGATCGTTTCCTTCTGGCCATGGCGAAGGGGCTACTGTTGGCCACACCGTTAACATCGAGCCGTTCATGAATAGCCTCCTCTCCCATCCATGCATCTTTCTATGCATAGAATTTAATTCTAATGAAAATCACTCTTATAATTAAAAAATATATCCAATATGCATCTTTCTATGCATAGTATTTAAATCTAATGAAAATCACTCTTTTATAATAAAAACATAACCAATATGCATCTTTCTATGCATAGAAATTGAATTTTAATGGAAATAACACTTTTATAATAAAAATATTCCTACTATGCATTTTTCTATGCCTAGAATGAAAATAACACCTTTAGAATACACAAATGGTGGGGATTACTCTTTTTGAATAATAAAAGATAAAACTTATTTCACAAAATTAAGAAAATTTTGCCATAACCTCCTTTGTATGGCTGACCATTTTTCAAATTTTTCTATCCTCAAGCTACTTAAAAATTATCCCAAATGGTTTAAAGCATTCTAAACTAATCAAATTCCACTTTTAAAAGAGAAACAATATGAAAAGTTCAATTCTAATAATTTGATTACTTATCTGAATAAAGAAACGATGAATTTAAGAATGAAGAGAGGGGGAAAGCCTTTCCAACAAGGCATAGCATCATTTTTTCATTTTCAAGAAAACAAAAATTAGAAAACCATTAAAAGGAATAAAGAAAAAGTAGGATTTCTAGCTTACTTGAATTTCTGTGAGCTTTCCTTTGGCTTAATGGTTTGAGGGATCTACTCTTGTTTGCAACAAGAGTGGCCACCAATTCTTTTGAAGAGGGAAAGGTCAAAAACTAATGAATTATCAATAAATTCATTATTTTTGGCTCTGGAGTGGAGTGCATAAAACACTATTAAGCTTCTACAAAGGGGAATGCTTCTATTTATAGGAAAAAGTGAGCTTCTAACCAAGAAAACTGATTCTAGAATTTTCTAGATCAGTTTGGTCAAATTTTAACCATTTTTGGGTCAGTTTAGCTTACTTTTTGGAACTAGACTTGAATTAGGAGAGAGGAGAGATAAAATATCTCAATATTTGAGAATTTAAAACTCCACCACACATGTGAAATAGGCGCCTCCTTCATGAGGGGGAATCCCCACTCTTGAGGTGTCAAAAATTCATTTTTTTAGTGTATTTCCTTTGGTCCTTAGTCCACTCTTCATCTTATGTGAGTATTTACTCATTTTTGGGGGGATTTTCTTTATTTCTTTAATTTATCTCCTCCATACATTTGGATGAATCTGATTGGTCCCTCAAAACCTTAATTTAAAATTTTCAAAAAATCTGGACCCTTAGGATAAGGCCTTTTGAATAGATTATAATTTATTTCTAATGCACCTTCTAAAATTTTTTTTAAACTTCTATTTCGGAAAAATTTATTTTAATAAGAAGAGATATTTTTCCATCCAAAAATTTATAAAATCTGAATAACCTCTCTCCATAACATTTTCTCTCTCTAAGCCAAAATAGGTAGAAACAAGATCTTTTATTATTCTGAAGAGGGAATTGATTACAGGGGGGGAAGATACTGGACATCTTGAGGGGCTGGGGAGGAATCTTACATTCTCTCCCACTTGAAAAACGCGAGATGTCCTCATCTCGCAAACTCGAGGTAATCCCGCAACAGTTCGACTTCTTTATCCCAGGTGGCATCTTCAAAAGGATAGAACTTCCATTTAACCAATAATTCTCTCAGAATTCTATTCGTGAGAACCTTTTCTCAAACTTCAAGGATTTCTTCAGGTTGGAGTTCCATCTGCCCTTGGGTTGAAGAAGTTAAGATTTCATCCTCATCAAGCACATGATTCGGGCTTGCTATATACTTTTTAAGAAGGCTGACATGAAATACATTATGTACTTTGAGATGAGGAGGTAGAAGAAGCTCGTAGTCTAAGTCACCTACTTTCTTTGTAATGAGTATGGCCCACAATATCTGGGGGATAACTTCTTGTACTTCCCAAGAGATAGAGAACTTCTTTTGGGGTGTACTCGAATGAAGACCATATCTGCTTCTTCGAATTTTCTATCTGACCTCTTCTTATCTGCATACTGCTTCTGTCTATCCTAGGCAGCTTTTATATCTTTGCGAATTGACTACATCTGCTGCTCCATGTCGTCAAGCAACTGTCTGGACATCTCGACCCTAATCAATGGGTCAGACCAAGTTAATGGAGTTAAACAATCTTGTCCATATAGAGCTTTGAAAGGGCTCATCCCAATTCTTCGGTAGGAAGCATTGTAGGCGAACTCGACTAGGTGTAGATAAGTTAGCCACTTCTTAGGTTCCCTGCCAAACACAACATGATCGAAGTATATCTTCGATTACTTGGTTTACCCTTTCTGATTGACCATCGGTCTCAGGGTGGTTAGCTGTGCTGAGATCCAAGAAAGTTCCTATTGCTTCAAAAAATGCAGTCCAGAATCTTGATGTGAACTTGGGATCTTGATCACTTACTATTCTTCTGGGTAGGCCATGCAATCTAAAGATTTCCTTGAGGAACACTCTGGCCACATCCACTGCAGTGTAGGTTTCTTTTATTGGAATCAGATAGGCAACTTTGGTTAGTCTATCAACTACCACGAAGATGGAGTTGTAACCTGATTGCACTGAAGGTAATCTAGTAATAAAATCCATACTGATACATTCCCACTTCATCAAGAGGTAACTTCCCAAGTATTTTTACTCTCTCGGCCTTGACTTTCTGACAGGTCAGACATTGACGTGCATGATTAAGCACATCCTTTTTTAGACTAGGCCAAAAGAAGCTTTTCTTCACAGACATGTAGGTTTTGATGAAACCTGGATGTCCTGCAATAAGGCTGCCATTGGCTTCATTCAGAATTTGACACTTAGTTCCCTCATCATTGGGAATACATAGCCTGCAATTATAATACATAATTCCATCATCCAGGCTGTACCCTTGAACTCGGTTCAACTCCTGTGGAGTTTTGCTTTCCTGCATAAGTAGTGTAGCAATAGGGCCAAAGAATCTATTGACATGATCTTCTCTCTTGCTTCAATAATCAAAGAACTTGACACTACAGTAATTGCAAGCAAGGAGGCTTTTCTGCTGAGGGTATCTGCTACCACTTTTTTTTTTGCCTAGGCAATACTTGATTTAAAAATCAATTCTTGCATGGTCTGCATTCACCTTCTTTGGCGCATGTTGAGATCCTTTTGAGTGAAGATCCACTTTAAGCTCTGATGATCTATCATCAAAGTGAATCTTTGACCCAGTAGGTAATGTCTCCACAACTTTAGGGCATATACTACTGAAAGTAGTTCCAGGTCGTCGTGGACAGCATAATTTCTCTTATGCGTTCTGAGTTTTCGGGATTCATAGGCCACTGCATGACCTTCCTGCATGAGTGCACCTCCTAGGGCAAAACCACTGGCATGAGTTACTACCTCAAAGGTTAGAGAGAAATCCAGCCGCTTCAGAATGGGATTGGTTACCAAGGCGGTCTTCAGCTTATCAAAAGCACTCTGGCACCTAGCAGACCATTGAAACATAATAATCTTCTTGAGAAGATTAGTCAGAGGGGAAGCTATGAGAGCATACTTTGGTATAAAAATTCTATACCAACCAGTCAATCCCAAGAATCCCCTGACTTCTTTCACTGTTTTTGGTTTAGGCCAATCTATGACTGCTTGGACTTTAGCGGAGTCTGGAGAAATTCCATCTTTGGATACCAGAAAGCCCAAGTATTCAACATGGTAGGTAAAGAAAGTGCATTTGCTCTTTTTTGCAAAGAGTTGGTGCTTCCTTAGAATCTCAAGAACTTTTCTGACATGAGTTTTATGGTCAGCTGCATTCTTTGAGTAAATCAGAATATCATCAAAGAAAACAAGAATAAAATCATCCAAGTATTATTTGAGAATGTCCTGCATTAAGTGATTGAATGTAGCTGGGGCATTTTTCAAGCCAAATGACATGACAATGAATTCACAATGTCCATATCGAGTATTGGCTGTCTTCGGGATATCTTGCTCATTAATCATGATCTGATAATACCCTGATTTGAGATCTTTCTTTGTGAAGATCTGGGCTCCACTTAGCCTATCCAGAAGCTCATCAATTCTGGGGATAGGATACTTATTCTTAACTGTCAGGAGGCCCAGTCCACACAGAGTTTGATGGCTTTAGGAACTGGCATTTTGTACGTGCGCAGGGCTATTGGCTAAGCTCCGGGGGTCAATTCTATCACATGATCTACTTCCCGAATTGGAGGCATCTCTGTTAATTCTGCTGGGAATAAATCATCATAATCACTTAACCATTCAGGTTCTTTAGCTTTTAACTTTGTGTCTACTGGATTCATTTTGACAACATAAATGAGCTGCTTCTTTCTAAGTCCTTTTAGTAACTTAGAAGCCTTTACTAACTACAGACTTGGTGTACATGGCCCTCTAAAAGGTTCTGTACAAAGCATTAATAAATAATACATCACTCAACACCATTCAGAGCACATTAGAGCATAGACTCTAATTCATTGTGACAGCATAATGATTGCACAAACATCAAGAAAGACATAATAAATATTGAGCAAAGACATAGCAAAACTTCTCTTCCATTCATTAGCGAGATGAGAATCAACGTTCCATCCATCTATTCCCTAGATACAACTATCAGGGTAATAACTACTCGGTTCGGATCCCAAAGGGTACATTCACATGTAACTAACCCCCGAGCCCTTTGACTAAGGTCTAAGAATTACATAAGAAAGCCTTAACACTTGGCACAGCCTGGTGGCTAAATTTTTTTCAAAAATTTGACATGAACCCATCAATCCCTGATTAGCAAAATCTGATTTCTGCAAATTTAGAATACATCCATATGGCTTCATACAAGCTAAAAATGAAGAACCATAGATGAATAAGGATATCCATACTCCAAGAACATGGAATAGGACATAAGAATCTGCATGACTCTTCAGCATCTGCAACATATCTTGATAAAGATCCTCCAACATCTTCAACATGTACCAAAAATAGCACTCCAATGTACTTCAAACAAGTTAAAATCATTATCATCATGAACAGTTGGTTAATTGAAACCATTGCATACGTCTTGGGCTTCAAAAACTGATTCAGTAAATCAAAAATATGCTTCAGGAAATTTGCATTCTGAAAATTCTGATTTGAAATCTGAAATTCTGAATTCTGAAAATCTGTAATAATCTGATTCGTTGAAATCTGTTTTTCACATTCTGCAACTTGAAAATCTGCAATCTCTTTCTGAAAATCTGAAATCAGAAAATCTCCTAAAATTACAAATCCATCTGTCTTTTGAAAATTCAGATTTTTCAAAATCTGATCACATACTCCTGTTAATCTGATCTGAGAGACCACTGTCACTAACATGATGTCAGATTGAAGCTTTTGAATTTTTGCATAAGTTAGAATTCTTGAAATCTGAAAAATTTTGTTTTTTGAAATCTGATTGTATATCCCTGATATTCTGAATTAGAATAACACTCCCAAAACTTGAAATTGAATTTTTTGATCATTCTTTAAAATTAGATTAAAAATCTCAACAATCTGATTCAATCCTGTCTTTGCAAAAACTTTATTGACAAAATTTTGATTTGATTTGATTGCTCTAATCCCCATTAAGCTGAAAAACATGATTTTCAAATAGTTTGAAGCTCTGTCCTCAGGAAAAATTGACGTGCATTTGAATGAGTACATCTTCAAATATGCAACTTCTACTATATTCTGATCATTGTTTCCATGAAACACAAACTGAATAAACACTTCTCTTCTATCAACTTGGATTTTGGATTCATAAACTTCATTGTAATCATACAAAGACTGATCTCTTTGCAGTTGTAAATTCCCCTGACTTTGTTGAGAACCCCTAACTGCTTCTCTTTCAATCTGATTCAATTTCTTCCATATCTGATCCATTCTGAACATGCATTTTGCTTCAATGATAGTCACACACCATTCCGATTTGAACTGAACTCCAAAAATAAACACAGATCTAAAAATATGATTTGGTAAACATTGAAACTGAGTTGCTCCAACTTCAGGTTGTGCAGAAATGTACCTCTCCTGCATTTGTTGATGGTCAATTTGAACATCCAATGGGTTATCAAATATCAGTTGCACCATTTGGTGAAATTCTTGACTTTCAGGAAAACATTTCTATCTTTTACTGACTGCTCCCTCTACTGAATTTCTTCAATGTTCTTGAAGACTAATGGACATCGTGACCACTTATCTTCATCACGGCATGCTGTAAATTTAGGCACTCCTACAGATTCAAAAGGCGAAATCAGATTTAGGAGGCGAAATCAGATTCAGGAGGCGAAATCAGAGGCGAAATCAGATTCAGTAGGCGAAATCAGATTCAGGAGGCGAAATCAGATTGACATAATCAGTTATGGTTCTTGGAAGTCAGATACTAAATGATTGCTCTGATCTTGTAGAAAGCAGACTACTCTGAATCTATAGACTGCTTTGATATTGCAGCAGACTACTCAGAACCTACATGTGGAGTAGAATCAAAATCTGCAAGTGCAGCAGAATCACAATCTGTAGGTGCAGTAGAATCAGAATCTGCATATCCTTGGTGGAATTCCTCATTCAAAGTGCTACTTCACATTGGAGATTGACATGTTCCAAGTAAGCCATCATTCAGATTTTGCATAATAAACACCTCAAATTCTGATTTTAGAAAGTTTTTAGCAATGTTTGAGCACCTATTTATCATAAGTGGGGTGGATCTCGGTATAGCACCGCAGCTCTCCATTCCAAGCATACAAATGGGCTCTATTTGGTGTGCTGCATTGAATATGAGAGCTCAGATAGCTATCTAATTTCTAACTTCAAATATGGGTCAAAAGAAGAAGAAGAAGTGCTCTATTTGTGAGGAGTGTTGCATGGGAGATGATTGCAAGAAGTTTTGTATGATTGATCTATGCACAAAATTTCACAAAATCATCAAGCATTTTCATAAAGCATCATCATGTGAAAAGATGAAGAGAGCTAGAGAGAAGCTAGATGTATTTGAAGGAGTGTTGGAAGATGCATATGAGTATCATAGGGATCATGAGGGTAGAAGATGTAGATCTTGTTCTAGCAAGAAGAGGGTGAAAAAGTTGGAGAAAGCATGTGAGAAATTGAGGGAGAAATATGAGGATGAATTTGAGGGTGAATCAAGTGATGATGATGAATGGTTTAGCTACCAAATGGAGATGCCGGTGATTGGAGTGAAGGGAGTACAAATGGGTGAGAGCCAAGAGAGCCAACAAAACCCAAAAGATACCCCTAGCCCAACATTAGAGCTAGCTCATAGAGTAGTTAAATATTATCCATCAAAAGAAGTGATGAGAATGATGTCATGGTGTATTAGAGTTACATTTCTTGTGCAATTTGTGATGCATTAAAACATAGTAATAAATCCTAAAAAGATGATGTTTACTTGCATGAAAAGCATGTTTGTGATCGAGATGGGATGGAAAGGATGGAGACTAGAGGCATAATTGAGGACCTAGAGAGCCAAAGAAGCCACATAGAGTCCCAAGATGGCCCTACACTCACATCTAACATTACCCACCACAATAAAATGGTTGATGAAAATTGTGATCAGGTGACTGAGAAATTCTTACTTTTTCTTGATGATGTGGATGATTATGATGTGCATAATTCTTGCATTTTTCATGATGAGCATGATGGGGCTTTAAAGCTTATCCATGCTAAGGAGAGGTGTGAAGATGGTGGAGACCTCATCAATATCCTCTGCTTCTTGATCCAATGTTTCCTCCTCTACATCTTCTTCCAAAACAGTTTCCAATGGTCCACTTGTTCTCGGAGGAATTTCATAATCTGAATCATAATCATCACCTTCTTCATCATCATTTCTGCCTGTTAAAGTAGCATCAGCATCTCTGGCCCTTGACCTTGTATAATATCGTCTTGAATTCCCCGAATTATCTTTAGACATCCAAGGCTAGCGGTCCTCTGAATATGCCATATCCTCCCAGAACTCAGGGCATTCGAACTCGCAGGATCGTCAATGTGTACATGGCCCTCTAAAAGGTTCTGTACAAAGCATTAATAAATAATACATCACTCAACACCATTCAGAGCACATCAGAGAGCACAGACTCTGATTCATCGTGACAGCATAATGATTGCACAAACATCAAGAAAGACATAATAAATACTGAGCAAAGACATAGTAGTGTACATGGCCCTCTAAAAGGTTCTGTACAAAGCATTAATAAATAATACATCACTCAACACCATTCAGAGCACATCAGAGCATAGACTCTGATTCATCGTGACAGCATAATGATTGCACAAACATCAAGAAAGACATAATAAATACTGAGCAAAGACATAGTAGACTTCTCCTCCATTCATTAGCGATCAGAATCAACGTTCCATCCATCTATTCCCTAGATACAACTGTCAGGGTAATAACTACTAGGTTCAGATCCCAAAGGGTACATTCACACGTAACTAACCCCCAAGCCCTTTGACTAAGGTCTAAGAATTACATAAGAAAGCCTTAACACTTGGGGATCCTGAAATTCTGGTTCCTTGAACTTTATTTCCATGAAGGTCACGGAAGGAAATGGTTCCATTATGACAGTGAATGGCAACTTGATTTTTTTTGGAGCTAATCCATTTCAAGGATCCCGTCAAAAACTCCCAAAGGTATAACTCTGAACTGACAGTCAGTTAAATTCCCATCTAGATTGAACTGAATATGATCTATCTCAAGGTGAGTGAAAAGAATCTTCCCACTCGCCAATTCAACTTGCATAGGTTTCTTTGATTTCTGTTCTAAGACTAGCTTACGCAAGCATCCTAGGAAAATGAAAGAATGAGTACTGCTTGAATCAATCAAAAGCTTAAAAGGCTTACCCTCATACTCAGCTAGAGTATGAATGACGTAGAATTGGCGATTTGGCCCTTGGTTTTCAATTGCTGCATAAATTTGTCCTCTTTCCCCTTCCACTACTTTTGCTATTGTGACTGCTCTGTCTTTTGCAATCTGAGGTGGAGCTCTTTCTCTTTGGTTGCCCCAATTCTGGGAAGGAGTTCTGAGACTACTCTGGACAGAGGCAGATGGCTGAGCTGGAGTTCTCCTGGGATTACCCTGATTTTGATGAGATGGACCCTGATTTGTGACTGATAGTAGGAAGGGGTTGGTCTCTGCACTCTCGGTCCTTCACTTCCCTGTCCCCATGACATGGCAAGAGTTGGGCAGTCTTTCCAGCTGGTGACCAAAACCCTGACATCCAAAACACGGGTTCTCACTTCTGAGCTTATCCCTCTGAATCCTTGAAAGAGGTGGGGCTCCTGAGAAAGTGTTCTGTGGGAAGGGTCTTCCTTCACTTCTGAATCTCCCAGTATCCTGATTCTGATTTGGGCCTTGCTGCCTCTTTGGGGGAGGAAAGTTTGAAGTACTTCTCGGGGTTTGGAATCTTTTAAAGTTAGAGGGTGCAGGTTTGGGTGGGACCTTAACAACAAAGGCTTTGGTGGCAAAGTCCTTTGCCATTCTTACAGCTTCGGCCATTGAGACAAGTTTGGCATTCTTCACTAAGGTGTCCAATGGCTCGTTCATTCCTTGAATGAATCTGGCCATCAGCTGCTCTTCATCCAATTGCGGGGAATATTGGAGGAGAAGGGCATAATCTTGATGGTACTCTTCAATTGTCCGGCTATCCTGCTTTAGTTCCAAGAACTCATTCATTTTAGTTTCAAGGAAGCTCGGGGGACAAAACCTCGTTCTGAGGTAAGCTTTAAGATCGGTCCAGGTTTGGGTATTCTGATCGAGAAGGTTAGTCTTGCAATGATTCCTCCAAGCAACCCTGGCCATTTCCACAATCTTTAACCTGGCAAGAGCCATCTTGCTTCTCTCATTGTAGCCAGTTACATCAAAGTATTCTTCCATAGCCTCAATCCACTTCTCCACTACTTCACCTAACTGCTCCCCTTCACCCTTGAAGGGACCAGGTTGGGATCTGTGTAAGGCTTTTTGAACATCCAGATCTAACTCTTCGTCTCATCTGTTAGAGGATCCGGTTGCCTTGCACAGGCCGTGCACCTCATGATTCTGACAAAACAAGATTTTCGTCAACTTAACTTTGATAACAAATTTATGATTATTTAATTTTTGCAATTTATTCTTTAAACACATAATTATTTCATCATACTTCATGAAACAAGATTTACTCTGATAATTTTACTAACCATATTCACAATCATGAAAAGAATTTGGATTTTTTTTTGTAAAACATCGTTTATTATCAAAAGTTTTTGATATATACATAGAGCATCACGGATCCCAAAATCACTGCCTCAATCGCATAAAGAAGCAAAATTGCGAAGGAGACATACCATGGTACACACAATTCATTACAAAAAGAGGTGTTGTAATTCTACTTCTAGGGATAAAGCGGCTAAGAAGCCTAAAAACTGAGCATGAAATTCTGAAGTTCCTGGGTGAATGATCAAAGAGTTGTACATGCTGAACAAATGCTGAACAAGCCCTAGCCTTATCAGAATCATGGCTAAGGAAATATTTTGCCTGAGCCTCTAACGCTGAGTGGTACTGACATTAATACATTGTCATGCAAAGAACCACATATACCGACGTCGCTCAATAGGATCAGGAAAGTAAAGACTCTCAAAATAATGTGCGCGTCTCACTCTGCTTACTTGGGTCGTAGAAAAGTTGATGAGGTGCTTGAATGCAAAGGCTATCATATCCTGACTCTGGGAGAGTTCAGGAATGCCTGATAGATTCGGGGTATCCATCTATAAATTTTTAATTCAATTTATGAGTTTTCAATTTTTGAAGTTCATTCAACATAATATAAACAAGTGAAAACATTATTTCCCAGATTTACTTTAAAATTTTAAGCAATTTCTGTTGTTGTTACATAAATTTACAATAGGGCTCTGATACCAACTATGAGATCCCACTGCCCCCTCCGCACACCGCGGATTGCCATTAGCCCTCCTTGGTAATCTACTTCTTGTAGTGACCATTAAGGAGCACAATATCTTGGAATTTTTGCAACCTTCTGAGGACATTATTGTCATTCTTGCTGATATATTGTAGGAGATTGCATGGCACCCAATCACTATCCTCCTGTGGTAGCTTGACAGTCCAGGGCCTCATGTACTCCTCCATGTAGTCAAGAGTACCTCTGTAGTTCTCTTCTGCCAAGAGGATGGTCGTTCCAAAGTCAATCTCATGGGAGAAGATGAAGAAAAGTTCCTCTCTGTCAGGCCACTTGGTCCTCTTCAAGAACTCGAGAAACCTCTCTTATGCCATGTTTGGGTCCATGCTAGAAGGGAGTGACGAATGCTAGAAATGGAGAGATGAGTGGTGAAAGAGAGAGGAACTTCAAAACAAAGTGCTAGAAAATGAGAGAGGTCCTATATTTATAGACCTCAAAATCAAACATTGGGCATTTTAGACTATAACATAAGTGACCAGTAAATAACCCCAAATTTATATAAAAATATAAATTAAATTGACAAGACATAACACAAGTGGTCATTCACAAGGAACCATCATTTTATAATAGGTTTGATACAAAACCATTTCAATAATAAGAAAAAAAGACAAATAGCCCCTCGATGACTTGCGATACTAATTTTGAAGTTGAAATTTGCATCCATCGTTACTCCAATCTTCTGCAAACCTTTAAGCTCTTATCCAAACATCTTCCAATCTAAACAAGGAAATTAAAGTGTAATAAATAAAACAACATATTCAAAAAACACAAAGCAACACAAATTTACAAATATCAAAGCTCACCTTTCGTCCAATCTTGATGCTTGCTTCTTGGACATCTTAAAATCCCAGAATGAGAAAATGCTCGTGAACATCTCCTAAGCTCCATTCATTGCTTACATTCACCACCTCAATTGAACCATTAGGAAGAGTCACATAAAAATCTATGGGTGTATCCACACCCTCACTTGATTGTTGCAAGGGAATCCACTCCCCATTCTTCTTCATCCATCGTTCATAGAAAAATTGAATGGAGAAGCTTTGACTAGTTTTCAAGTATCGAAAGGTCACACTTGAAGGCACCACTTTACATGAGTAGATGTCCCCTTTGTGAAACCCCTCTACAATATTCTATCCAGTTCCCAAGACATTGTTAACTTGTTCAATTTGCAATTTCTTGCAAATGAACATTGTTGGGGTGGGTTGGGGAGAAAGCTTAGAGAACATAAATACAAATAGATGGATTGGGGCAAACCATCCAAGCCCCATAGACTTAGAGGACTTAGAGAATTTTGAGGAGGACTGTATGTCAGAATACATCTTATTTTTTAAAGCATTAACACTTTTCCATGCCTTGGGTGCTGAATATATCCAAGGACCCATATTTTTAAAGAAAATACGGTCCATGTGCATATACAATGTGCTATGAAAAAAAGTCCAAGTAAGAAATTATGAAGACAAATGTTTATGGAATTTTAGTAAGCAATTGCAATGGTAATTAATGAGCGGCGATAATTAAGATGCGAATATCTTACCATGTAATATGTAATGGAGGTATCTCCCCAACTCTCACTAACAAGCTTGATGAATTCTGTCACATCTATTTTGAACACACTTTGTTCTTCTTGAGTTGTTGTGCTCTTTAACATAGTTGTCACAACCTTTCCATGCCGCTTTGAGACCAGTGGAAGTAGCACAACAATTGAAGATGAAGATGACTCTGCCCCCCTTCCTGAGATAGAGATTGTCTCTCTATGTCCGGTTGTGGGAGGGGGGGGGAGCTTTTCATTTTTTTGCATAATATTGAAAAGTCTTGTGGCCTCTGCATGGATGAGTGCTTGATCATGCTCAAGGTGAAGGCGGAGTTCCCGTTGGATGACTCTAACATAGGTAACATGGAGGACAACCTCCTTCCACTCACAAACTCGGTGGAAGAGATGGTGGTCATTGCTGTGGAGGCAGCCAGGAATGCAGAGCAAGTAAATGTCAAGCGGCGCAACAAAGTGTCTCCCACGTAATCATGCCTCGGACACCAACTCCAACACAAAATATCAACGAGTCCAAGTCCAACATTGACTTGGAGAGCGAAAGGCAGATGTTGACTTGGAGTGAAAGGCAGATGTAGGAAGAGGATGATAAGCAAGAGAATGTGCTAGAGATGGACAATTATGCTATGTGGGGTGGGGAAACGCGTGCTACTACAGGACCATATCCAGCTCTTGGCCACTACATCAAACACCTCCCAACAAAATGACTTTGTGATTATTCACAAAGAATTCACACCCAATGCTAGCTTTCACCTTTTTGCATTAAATACCTTCTCAAAGCAACTCTCTGTGGCCACTATTGGCCGGTCGGTCAGTTTTGTAATCCTAGTTAAAAAGTCCCTAGTTATGACCACTTTTGGGAGCGGCTATAGAGACAAGATGCTTGCCCAATTAGGAATTGCCAAGTCACTTGGCCATGACACCACCATGAGAAATAGCCACTGCTATTCTAACCGGCAAGCTCCACATAACTAAGAAGCGATATACCTCTCTAGTAAAGAGTATTCCCAAATCCCACATGTAAATTTTTATATCAATACAATGCTAAAAGTGTCTTTTAAGTACATTTTATTGATTTGTAATCTAGAAAAGAGGAGGTCATGAAGGGTGTGAGAAAGGGCTGTTCGCGAGGGCCCCCCATAGGGCATTTTCGCACCCTTTAGGCCATCATGAAGAAATATGTGCCATATAATTTTTGTATGTTTTCAAGTGAAATAAATGTGTTTTCTGTTGATGACATGGCCGCAGAATGTGTGTAGTCTTTGTAAGTGACTCGTGGAGAGAGAATCTTCAAAACATGGAAATCAAACAAAATGTTAAGTTGTTCTCCATAAATGAGCACATAACTAATGCCTGCAATATTACGAAACCTACTTACATCTAGAAGGCAACCCATAGAACAATATCATTACCTTTTGTAGCTTTCGCATTTCAACAAAAGTGTTGTTGAGCTCATTGAATTCGAATGAAACATTACCATCCGCAATATTCTTCTTTCTCCATACTGCAATGTGCGAAGTGTATCGTTGATGTGGTAGTAATTCCCAATTGTGCATTTTACATTTTCATTGCTCACTCCCTTTGCTAGACAATATAAATTTTCCTAAATCCCACATGTAAATTTTTATATCAATACAATGTTGAAATTGGCTTTTAAGTACATGTGATTGATTTGTAATCTAAAAAAGAGGAGGGCCAGAAGGGTGTGAGTAAGGGCTGTCCGGCAGGGGCCCAACATAGGGTGTTTTCACACCCTTATGGCCATCATGAAGAAATATGTGCCATTTAATTTTCATTGGTTTTCAAGTGAAATAAACATGTTTTTTTGTTGATGCAGGCCGCAGAATGTGTGTAGTCTTTGTAAGTGACTTGTGGTGGAGAGAGAATCTTCAAAAAAGGCACGAAAAATTTTAAGGGATTTGAGTTATAATTTTGATAAAAACCTTTAAAATTTAGAAAAAAACCTATAAAAATCTGAGGTTGAGGGTTTTTTGAATTGTTGGGAAAAATATTTTCTACAAACATTGTGCCTATTTCTCTAAATAGTCGATTGTTTATCTCTTCGGTCTCCACCCCCAACTCCACCTACCACCACAAGACAATATGCCACACAAGAAAGGACGGCCAAAGGGGTGCAAAATGGCTTGTACGAGGCCCTCGTACAAAGCATTTTTGCACCCCACTGGCCATCACGGGTTTCCTACTCTTAACCCCATTTGAGCCACCCCAAGCCCTTCGTAATGAGAGTTTATCTAGAAGTGTAAGATTCCTCCCCCAACCCCTTTTTGATGTCTAGTATCTCCCCCTGTAATCAACCCTCTTCAGAAATATAAAGACCCTGTTGTTGCTAACTATTTTAGCCTAGAGAGAGAAAAATTATTCTAGAGAGAGAATATTCAGATTTTGAATATTTTTGGATAGAAAAATATCTCTTATAATTCAGATGAGTTTCCCTGAAACAGAAATTCAAAAAGAATTTTCCAATGTGCAATTGGAATTAATTGGAAATAGGTATAAAGAACCTTAGTCTAAGGGTCTAGATTTTCAGAAATCTTTAGACTATGGTCCAATTAAGGTTCCTATGGACCAATAGCATCAATCCATGTGTAGGGAGGAGATAAATCCAACTTGTAAAAAGAAAATACCCAAAAATGAGTAAATGCTCACATGAGGTGAAGAGTTAAAAATGTACAAGGATTATTAGTAAAAAACTATGAGCAATATTAAAAATATGACATATGTAAGGAAGGGGAATTCTTTAAAGGAGGTGCATATTTCACATAAGATGAAGAGTTGAAAATATACAAGGATTATTAGTAAAAAACTATGAGCAATATTAAAAATATGACATATGTAAGGAAGGGGAATTCTTTAAAGGAGGTGCATATTTCACATAAGATGAAGAGTTGAAAATGTACAAGGATTATTAGTAAAAAAACTATGAGCAATATTAAAATGATTCCATTATGACACATATGTAAGGAAGAGGAGTTCTTTAAAGGAGGTGCATATTTCACATGCTTGAATGAGTTTTAAACTCATAAAAATTGAGATATTTCATCTCTCCTCTCTCCTCATTCAAGTCTAGTTCCAAAAAGTTAGCTTAACTGACCTAAAAATGGTCAAATATTGACCAAACTGATTTAGAAAATTCTAGAATCAGTTTGTTTGGTTAGGAGCTCAATTTTTCCTATAAATAGAAGCCTCCCCCTTGTTGAAAAAGGGATAGTGTTTATGCATCGTTACTCTACTCCACCTAAGCCAAGAACTGTGAATTCATTTAATAATTCACTAGTTTTTGGAGCTTCCCTCTTTCTTCAATCCCTATTAGTGGCTCCATCAACATACTTAACCAATTGATTGGTTGGGGGCCTCTACCGTGAACAAAGAATCAAGCAATTTATAAGGTAATTAGTGAATATTGATCTTTTCTATAATTTCTCAATGTTTCTCTCTTCTCAACCCCTCTCAAGCTTGAGAAGTTTAATTGGTATGGTTTTTTTTAATACTATTGAAGTTTGAATAGTAGTGAAGCGTTACATAATGCTATTGAAGTTAATTTTCATTTATGTTTAAATTCTAATGATTTTTATGTAAATTCTCTCTCTCACTCAAGAAATGGTCATACTCATGAACCGTTCTCAATCCAAATCAAGCTTTTCATAAAGCTTTTCCTTAACCCAAGATTAAGCTATGCTTGAGGCCAAATTAATGGCTTTTTTCTATGCTTTTAGTTTATGTATATTAATGATTCAATCCATTATGGATTGATAATCCAATTAGAGATCATTTTAATTATTTTCTTAATGATAAGCTTTATCCCTTAGAAAAATTGAGATTTATCAGTCATAGCAGCGGAGCTATGGCAAAATTTTTATAAAAATTATGCATAAAATAATTTCATTCAAAGCATAAAAAGAGGACTTCCTACCATATTCTAGGAATTATCATCCTAGATTAATTGAAAGAATTTCATTACAATCATGGAGAAATTGAATTTTAATATTATGCATAATGGATAAATTTTTATATCAAAAGTGTTATTTTTACCATTTTTATTTCATGCATAGAAGTATGCATAATGGATAAATTTTTATATCAAAAGTGTTATTTTTACCATTTTTATTTCATGCATAGAAGTATACATAATAGATAAATTTTTATATCAAAAGTGTTATTTTTATCATTTTTAATTTTCATGCATAGAAGTATGCATAAAGGAAAATTTTTATATCAAAAGTGTTACTTTTATCATTTTTAATTTTCATGCATAGAAGTATGCATAAAGGAAAAATTTTTATATCAAAAGTGTTACTTTTATCATTTTTAATTTTCATGCATAGAAGTATGCATAAAGGAAAAATTTTTATATCAAAAGTGTTACTTTTATCATTTTTAATTTTCATGCATAGAAGTATGCATAAAGGAAAATTTTTTATATCAAAAGTGTTACTTTTATCATATTGGATTTCATACATAGAGGTATGCATAAAAGTTGATTATTTTATTGTAAGAGTGTTACTTTTATCATATTAGATTTCATGCATATAGGTATGCATAAAAGATATTCTTTTTATACTAAAAGTGTGATTTTTCATCATAAATGGATTTTATGCATAAGAGAAATTTTTTTATTCTAAAAGTGTAATTCCTACCAAATTGAATTTATGCATAAGAAGATGCATAAAAGATTGATTTTTTAATTCAAAAGTGTCATTCTCATCTAAAATAAATTTATGCATAGAAAAATGCATAAAAGATTGAAATTTAATTCAAAAGTGTCATTTTCATTTAAAATGAATTTATGCATAGGAAGATGCATAAAAGATTGATTTTTACTTCGAAAGTATTAATCTCCTTAAATAGAATTTATGCATAAATAAATGTGTAAAGAAATCTTATATCAAATGTAAGAAATCTCTTGTATTCTATAAATAGATAAGAGATGTGATAGGATGTTATGCTTATGAAATAAGTTACGAGGTGATAAGATGAATTAAAATGTGTATGGGGGGATGAGGTAAGAAGTGTATGTGATAAGATAAGATGTATATGGGTTGTGATAGGGCGAGAATGGATGTGAAGTAAAAGATTAGATGTGAAGGTATATGAGGTTATATAAATGGGAATGTGGAAATGGATGTATGTATGTGGATGTGTGAATGTAGATGTAGATGTGGATGTAGGAACGTGAAAATGGATATATACATGAAGATGTATATGCATAGATGTGAATGTGGATGTAGATGTGGATGTATAGATGTGAATGGATGTGGATGTATAGATGTGAATGGGAATGTGGATATGGATGTGGATGTATGTGAATGGGAATGTGGATGTGGATGTATGTGAATGTAGATGTAGATGTGGATGTATAGATGTGAATGGATGTGGATGTATAGATGTGAATGGGAATGTGGATGTGGATGTATGTGAATGTGGATGTAGATGTGGATGTATAGATGTGAATGTGGAATGTGGATGTGGATGTATGTATGTATGTGGATGTAGATATGGATGTATAGATGTGAATGGGAATGGGGATGTGGATGTATGTGAATGTGAGTGTAGATGTGGAAGTATGTGAATGTGAATGGATGTGGATGTATAGATGTGAATGGGAATGTGGATGTGGATGTATGTGAATGTGGATGTAGATGTGGATGTATAGATGTGAATGTGGATGTAGATGTGGATGTATAGATGTGAATGTGGAATGTGGATGTGGATGTATGTATGTATGTGGATGTAGATGTGGATGTATAGATGTGAATGGGAATGGGGATGTGGATGTATGTGAATGTGAAATGGAATGTGGAATAAGTAATGTGGATTAATGAGAGATAATGTGAAAAAATGAGAGTTAATATAGAAACTGTATTTGTAAACTGTTTGTAAATGCTGTTTGCAAATGGCTGTTTTATGTCAAGAATGCTGGGGAAGCATTTTGACCGTCTTGTGATTAAGGTCGTGGAGACCGAACTGATAAAGTTGCAACTGCTGAGACGGAGAGTCAATGGAGGACGTCTCGCGTAGCAAGGTCGACCGAGGTCTTGACCAGCCTCGGTTCGATTAAAATGGTGAGCTTCCGGTACGGTGGATGAGGGACCAAGGAAGCGGCCTATGAGTGAAGCGCTAGGTCACCTGCGAAGGATCCTAGAGGGTGCTGACCATACGGTGCTCGGGCTCTGGGTCGCCTAGGATACCCACGCGTGCGTCGAGGAAGATATTGGAACAAGGAGTAAGAGTTGTTTTGTGAAACCGGGCATGGATCTGATTGATTGACCTTGCTGGTCTTCAATGGATGAGTCCATGGCTCTTCATATGGATCTGTTGGTTGATCTTGCTGATCTTCAACGAGAGTCCATCTTGATTTTTATAAGTGATTATATTGCCGAGTATTATGAGCTAGGAACTATTGAAAAGGCCCCTGTGTGGACAGGTGGTGAGCGTTCTAGTTGCCAATGATGCCATAGATACTCTGATGAAGGAATGATGGGAGATTATGAATCAACCGGATAAATTGGAAGATTGTGATCAGTGGTACCATGCTTTCATTAAAGGATTGTTTTAAAGTTAGCTGATGCTAAGAAAAGGCAATTTCATATTGGGTGTGTAAGTGGTGTGGCTAGTTTTATGTTTGTATGAATTTCCGGCTAGGGGGCCTTGGAACTCTTTTCCTTGGTACCCGAGACAAAACCTAACCAAATTCCAAATTGGATCCCATCACTACAGTGGTTGGGCGGTTGGCTAACCCATGGGATCGGATGGGGTTAGGCTGGACTGATGGATCCGTAAATCGAGATTTAATTTCTATTATTACGATAGATGAAGTAAATCCCGGATAGAAATTGTTCTATGGATAGGAATCAACGGCTGTGCCTCTTGATGGGGAAAAAAGCGTTGATCCCAATGATCCAAGTGCAAGTTTCTTCCTTGAATTGACCAAGTACCGTTAAAGGTGCAGTCAGATCAGTTGATCCGTAATGATCTTGACTACGTTAGAGTAAAGAGTTATCCTGGTGGAATCGCCCATGCTTTCCGGGTAAAGGAAGTTTTTCCGGTTTCGGTTTTGGACAAACCGACGGATTAGTCTCTTGTCCGGATAATTGTGGGCGAGGCCCCGAGTGTGGGTCCCTGCCCCGCGCATGAAGTGCTACTTCCGTTGCTAGTACCCCGAATCCGTTGCTCGGTGGGAACAGGGATCTCACAGTTGGTATCAGAGCCTTTGGTTAATAAAGATCAACTGAGAAGACAAATATATCAAAAATTTATGAAGAAACACAAAAAGGTTATAATTGTGTGAGATAATTCATACAATTTGATATTCAAACTGAAATTCGTAATTTGGTAGTTGGGTCTTCAGATGGAAGTACCGCAATTATATAGAATCCTTGACTTTCTTGAGGCCTAGACATGATAGTAGTTACCTTATAATTCCAAGGGCCGTGACTACCCGTATATACCGAGAGTATACTGCAGCTCTTTACTGACAGTATATACGAGTAAATCTAAGACTTGAAATTATAAGCGTTAATGCTATCTAGATGATGATTTCGAATGTGATTGATATGATTTTTAATTCTGTTTGAGAATGGATGAATTGATTTGGATTCTGATTGAAAATTCTGATTGAAAAATGATGATTTTTAAAAATTAGTTGAAATATAATGAAACCACAATGAGGGGGAATGGGACGAGTCCCTGTGATGATATTCATAACTAGAACGATGATAATGAATTCAGCAAATCACTATGAGATTAGTGGGTTGTGCTGTCAGATTGCTGCTGTTAATACTTGATCGGTAGATCAAGTTAAGGGATGTCAAATTGAGGACTTGCTTGACTGAATTTCCGTGGAGGAATGTTCCGAAGGAAACTTTTCGGTCTAATGGACCATTATCATGTTAAAGATATGAATGATATAATCTGAATGAATTGTTATTTAATGATGAGTTCTATATAAGGGATATTTATCCTAGTGTTCTGTTGGGTTGACCAGAATATAAGGAACCCCAGAATAAAATTGGATCTTAAGAAAAAGAGCTGTCCTCTACCTTGCGAGATGAGGACATCTCGCACTTTTTAAGTGGGGTAGAATGTAAGATTCCTCCCCAACCTTCGAGGTATACAGGAGTAAGAATCTCCCTTTCTGATCTTATAATTATTCTCTCTCTAAAATAAAAGAAAGTTTCTGTTTAAAAAAGGAAGACCCTTTTCATAGAATACTTCTCAGGAGTCACGCCTATTTTAAGGATTCAGAACAATGAGTTCAGAAGTGAAAATCGGTGTTTTGGATACCAAGGTTTTGGTTTTCATTCGAGTACGGCCCAAAAGAAGTTCTTTATCTATTGGGGAGTTTAAGAAGTTATCCCCCAGATATTGTGAGCCTTATATCTGAATTCAATGAAAGTAGGTGACTTAGCCTACAAGCTTCTTTTATCTCTTCATCTCAAAATTCTTAATGCCTTCTATAGAAAAATGTGTCAAACCCAAATCATGGAAAGACGGTAAAACTTCAGTGGCAAGTTACCGTTGGCTTCTAAGTTACGCTAGCTCCTTCCTTTATATAAGTCGTAACTTTTACTTGTCGCTCACAGTAATCTTACTTCCATCGATCTCCTTTCTTTCTTAATCTCCTTCATGGCTTGGCAACAAGAACTAGTTTTATCCATAATGATTCCTCACCTTCAAGACGCAAGTGAATCTGTGAAGAAGGATTTTATAGAGCAGTATGAGCGCTCACTTTTCCCTCACTTGGGAACTTCTGTAGCGCAAACCAAATGGCGGACCTATCAAAACATAACTAGGGTAACACCCTGGGGTCAGCAGCACTTTCGTAACAATGTCCACTTGGCCATGGTTATTGAAGCTTTGGGTTTGGGTCCCCGATACTACTGCGTCATGAGATCAAGGCATCCTGGGTTTTCTGAGCGGGTCTTCTTACTGGCGTGTTTTCTTCCTCATGAGAAGATATGCCTTTACCCCGTTTTTGGCTTGCCTCTCAGAGGTCCTTTTGTTAGAACACCTCATACCACTGAGATAGGCGCAGCAATAACCCACAGAATCACTCCCATAGATGAGTTACCTTATACTTGTGCAGCTTGTGAGGACTGCTTTTGTGACCATATGATAGACGGGCTTATGGAAGTGTAAAGAGTTCCTCTATCTTTACTGTATAAGTTCCGAGAATGAATAAAGTTTAAATCTTGTTCGTATTTTGAATCTTGCTCTCTTTAAGACTTATCTTGGTGGTTAATCTTGATTAAATTTTTTTTCTAAGTCTCATATTCGTGAATCTTGCGAAATTATCACAAGTTGCGAGATGAGGACATCTCACGTTTTTTAAGTGGGGTAGAATGTAAGATTCCTCCCCCAACCCCTTTTTGATGTCTAGTATCTCCCCCTGTAATCAACCCTCTTCAGAAATATAAAGACCCTGTTGCTAACTATTTTAGCCTAGAGAGAGAAAAATTATTCTAGAGAGAGAATATTCAGATTTTGAATATTTTTGGATAGAAAAATATCTCTTATAATTCAGATGAGTTCCCCTGAAACAGAAATTCAAAAAGAATTTTCCAATGTGCAATTGGAATTAATTGGAAATAGGTATAAAGAACCTTAGTCTAAGGGTCTAGATTTTCAGAAATCTTTAGACTATGGTCCAATTAAGGTTCCTATGGACCAATAGCATCAATCCATGTGTAGGGAGGAGATAAATCCAACTTGTAAAAAGAAAATACCCAAAAATGAGTAAATGCTCACATGAGGTGAAGAGTTGAAAATGTACAAGGATTATTAGTAAAAAACTATGAGCAATATTAAAAATATGACATATGTAAGGAAGGGGAATTCTTTAAAGGAGGTGCATATTTCACATAAGATGAAGAGTTGAAAATGTACAAGGATTATTAGTAAAAAACTATGAGCAATATTAAAAATATGACATATGTAAGGAAGGGGAATTCTTTAAAGGAGGTGCATATTTCACATAAGATGAAGAGTTGAAAATGTACAAGGATTATTAGTAAAAAAACTATGAGCAATATTAAAATGATTCCATTATGACACATATGTAAGGAAGAGGAGTTCTTTAAAGGAGGTGCATATTTCACATGCTTGAATGAGTTTTAAACTCATAAAAATTGAGATATTTCATCTCTCCTCTCTCCTCATTCAAGTCTAGTTCCAAAAAGTTAGCTTAACTGACCTAAAAATGGTCAAATATTGACCAAACTGATTTAGAAAATTCTAGAATTAGTTTGTTTGGTTAGGAGCTCAATTTTTCCTATAAATAGAAGCCTCCCCCTTGTTGAAAAAGGGATAGTGTTTATGCATCGTTACTCTACTCCACCTAAGCCAAGAACTGTGAATTCATTTAATAATTCACTAGTTTTTGGAGCTTCCCTCTTTCTTCAATCCCTATTAGTGGCTCCATCAACATACTTAACCAATTGATTGGTTGGGGGCCTCTACCGTGAACAAAGAATCAAGCAATTTATAAGGTAATTAGTGAATATTGATCTTTTCTATAATTTCTCAATGTTTCTCTCTTCTCAACCCCTCTCAAGCTTGAGAAGTTTAATTGGTATGGTTTTTTTTTTAATGCTATTGAAGTTTGAATAGTAGTGAAGAGTTACATAATGCTATTGAAGTTAATTTTCATTTATGTTTAAATTCTAATGATTTTTATGTAAATTCTCTCTCTCACTCAAGAAATGATCATACTCATGAACCGTTCTCAATCCAAATCAAGCTTTTCATAAAGCTTTTCCTTAACCCAAGATTAAGCTATGCTTGAGGCCAAATTAATGGCTTTTTTCTATGCTTTTAGTTTATGTATATTAATGATTCAATCCATTATGGATTGATAATCCAATTAGAAATCATTTTAATTATTTTCTTAATGATAAGCTTTATCCCTTAGAAAAATTGAGATTTATCAGTCATAGCAGCGGAGCTATGGCAAAATTTTTATAAAAATTATGCATAAAATAATTTCATTCAAAGCATAAAAAGAGGACTTCCTACCATATTCTAGGAATTATCATCCTAGATTAATTGAAAGAATTTCATTACAATCATGGAGAAATTGAATTTTAATATTATGCATAATGGATAAATTTTTATATCAAAAGTGTTATTTTTACCATTTTTATTTCATGCATAGAAGTATGCATAATGGATAAATTTTTATATCAAAAGTGTTATTTTTACCATTTTTATTTCATGCATAGAAGTATACATAATAGATAAATTTTTATATCAAAAGTGTTATTTTTATCATTTTTAATTTTCATGCATAGAAGTATGCATAAAGGAAAATTTTTGTATCAAAAGTGTTACTTTTATCATTTTTAATTTTCATGCATAGAAGTATGCATAAAGGAAAAATTTTTATATCAAAAGTGTTACTTTTATCATTTTTAATTTTCATGCATAGAAGTATGCATAAAGGAAAAATTTTTATATCAAAAGTGTTACTTTTATCATTTTTAATTTTCATGCATAGAAGTATGCATAAAGGAAAATTTTTTATATCAAAAGTGTTACTTTTATCATATTGGATTTCATACATAGAGGTATGCATAAAAGTTGATTATTTTATTGTAAGAGTGTTACTTTTATCATATTAGATTTCATGCATATAGGTATGCATAAAAGATATTCTTTTTATACTAAAAGTGTGATTTTTCATCATAAATGGATTTTATGCATAAGAGAAATTTTTTTATTCTAAAAGTGTAATTCCTACCAAATTGAATTTATGCATAAAAGATTGATTTTTTAATTCAAAAGTGTCATTCTCATCTAAAATAAATTTATGCATAGAAAAATGCATAAAAGATTGAAATTTAATTCAAAAGTGTCATTTTCATTTAAAATGAATTTATGCATAGGAAGATGCATAAAAGATTGATTTTTACTTTGAAAGTATTAATCTCCTTAAATAGAATTTATGCATAAATAAATGTGTAAAGAAATCTTATATCAAATGTAAGAAATCTCTTGTATTCTATAAATAGATAAGAGATGTGATAGGATGTGATAAGAGGTGTGATAAGAGGTGATAAGATGCTTATGAAATAAGTTACGAGGTGATAAGATGAATTAAAATGTGTATGGGGGGATGAGGTAAGAAGTGTATGTGATAAGATAAGATGTATATGGGTTGTGATAGGGCGAGAATGGATGTGAAGTAAAAGATTAGATGTGAAGGTATATGAGGTTATATAAATGGGAATGTGGAAATGGATGTATGTATGTGGATGTGTGAATGTAGATGTAGATGTGGATGTAGGAACGTGAAAATGGATATATACATGAAGATGTATATGCATAGATGTGAATGTGGATGTAGATGTGGATGTATAGATGTGAATGGATGTGGATGTATAGATGTGAATGGGAATGTGGATATGGATGTGGATGTATGTGAATGGGAATGTGGATGTGGATGTATGTGAATGTAGATGTAGATGTGGATGTATAGATGTGAATGGATGTGGATGTATAGATGTGAATGGGAATGTGGATGTGGATGTATGTGAATGTGGATGTAGATGTGGATGTATAGATGTGAATGTGGAATGTGGATGTGGATGTATGTATGTATGTGGATGTAGATATGGATGTATAGATGTGAATGGGAATGGGGATGTGGATGTATGTGAATGTGAATGTAGATGTGGAAGTATGTGAATGTGAATGGATGTGGATGTATAGATGTGAATGGGAATGTGGATGTGGATGTATGTGAATGTGGATGTAGATGTGGATGTATAGATGTGAATGTGGAATGTGGATGTGGATGTATGTATGTATGTGGATGTAGATGTGGATGTATAGATGTGAATGGGAATGGGGATGTGGATGTATGTGAATGTGAATGTAGATGTGGATGTATATATGTGAATGTGGAATGTGGATGTGGATGTATGTATGTATGTGGATGTAAATGTGGATGAATGGATGTGTATGTATGAATGTGGATATGGGATGTGGATGTATAAATGAGGATGTGAAAATGGAGGTAAGCATGTAGATGTGGATGTATGGATGTGAATGTGGATGTGGATGTGGATGTATGGATGTGGATATGGATGTGTATGTATGAATGTGGATATGGGATGTGGATGTATAAATGAAGATGTGAAAATGGAGATAAGCATGTAGATGTGGATGTATAGATGTGAATGTGGATGTGGATGTGGATGTATGGATGTGGATATGGATGTGAATATATGATATGTGATGTGAAGGAATCTGAAGTGAAGAGATGAAAAATGAGGTGATTGGATGAGTACACATATAAATGGAATGTGGAATAAGTAATGTGGATTAATGAGAGATAATGTGAAAAAATGAGAGTTAATATAGAAACTGTATTTGTAAACTGTTTGTAAATGCTGTTTGCAAATGGCTGTTTTATGTCAAGAATGCTGGGGAAGCATTTTGACCGTCTTGTGATTAAGGTCGTGGAGACCGAACTGATAAAGTTGCAACTGCTGACGGAGAGTCAATGGAGGACGTCTCGCGTAGCAAGGTCGACCGAGGTCTTGACCAGCCTCGGTTCGATTAAAATGGTGAGCTTCCGGTACGGTGGATGAGGGACCAAGGAAGCGGCCTATGAGTGAAGCGCTAGGTCACCTGCGAAGGATCCTAGAGGGTGCTGACCATACGGTGCTCGGGCTCTGGGTCGCCTAGGATACCCACGCGTGCGTCGAGGAAGATATTGGAACAAGGAGTAAGAGTTGTTTTGTGAAACCGGGCATGGATCTGATTGATTGACCTTGCTGGTCTTCAATGGATGAGTCCATGGCTCTTCATATGGATCTGTTGGTTGATCTTGCTGATCTTCAACGAGAGTCCATCTTGATTTTTATAAGTGATTATATTGCCGAGTATTATGAGCTAGGAACTATTGAAAAGGCCCCTGTGTGGACAGGTGGTGAGCGTTCTAGTTGCCAATGATGCCATAGATACTCTGATGAAGGAATGATGGGAGATTATGAATCAACCGGATAAATTGGAAGATTGTGATCAGTGGTACCATGCTTTCATTAAAGGATTGTTTTAAAGTTAGCTGATGCTAAGAAAAGGCAATTTCATATTGGGTGTGTAAGTGGTGTGGCTAGTTTTATGTTTGTATGAATTTCCGGCTAGGGGGCCTTGGAACTCTTTTCCTTGGTACCCGAGACAAAACCTAACCAAATTCCAAATTGGATCCCATCACTACAGTGGTTGGGCGGTTGGCTAACCCATGGGATCGGATGGGGTTAGGCTGGACTGATGGATCCGTAAATCGAGATTTAATTTCTATTATTACGATAGATGAAGTAAATCCCGGATAGAAATTGTTCTATGGATAGGAATCAACGGCTGTGCCTCTTGATGGGGAAAAAAGCGTTGATCCCAATGATCCAAGTGCAAGTTTCTTCCTTGAATTGACCAAGTACCGTTAAAGGTGCAGTCAGATCAGTTGATCCGTAATGATCTTGACTACGTTAGAGTAAAGAGTTATCCTGGTGGAATCGCCCATGCTTTCCGGGTAAAGGAAGTTTTTCCGGTTTCGGTTTTGGACAAACCGACGGATTAGTCTCTTGTCCGGATAATTGTGGGCGAGGCCCCGAGTGTGGGTCCCTGCCCCGCGCATGAAGTGCTACTTCCGTTGCTAGTACCCCGAATCCGTTGCTCGGTGGGAACAGGGATCTCACAAGAAGTGACACATTTTACTAGAAAAAACATGTGGGCAAGAAGGGTGCAAAAATGGCCATTGCACGTGGCCCGAAGGAGCTTTTTTCGCACCCTTCTGGCCTTTTATTGAAACGTTATTGAAACACTACAAGACACTGTTGCCATACACGCGTTCCATACACGCGATAAGTTACGGGCACGTGTATGGTCACGCATGTATTTGAATAGTATCGCGCGATAAGTTACGGGCACATGTATGGTCGCGCATGTATTTGAATAGTATCACGCGCGTGTATATTGGCATCTAAATTCGTGTGTATTGAACTATAAGTAACGCCTCTACCAGTGCGTGTATATTAGCATCTAAATTCGCGGTATACTGGTTTCAGAAACGTGTGTATAAGTGCGTGTATATACACACAATTATACATGCATCAATACACGCATGAATACACGCATGAATACACGCTTTATTTAGAAAAACTAAATTCCTTTACAAAATTAAAAAATATTTTCTTTAAACCATCTCATAGTACATTACAGTATATATCATTACACAATCCCACTACATGCATTTACAACAATGAAATATATTCAAAAATAAATCATGAGATAATTAAAAGACAACATATACAATAGAAATGTCATCAATTTAGAATGATACAGTGATGGATTGGTTAGGGTTCGATCTCATCTTCAATAAGATCCATCCTTGCCAAACGATCAACATCAATATCCATTTGATCAATTTGTAAGGCTACGATTAAATTTATTCCACTATCGATATTCTATCCATTGATAATGATATCGATGTCCTGATCATCCTCATCAACATCACCATCATCCTCAATGGTAGGGTCATTCTCATGATCATGAGAAATGGCACGCTCATCCTCATGATCATCTCTTATTTCTTGATCATCGATCACAACATCTTCATTGGCATGTTCAACATCATCTTCATTGCGGCTTGTTACATCCTCCATATGATCCATATCAGTGAATGTATTATACATCACTTTGGAACGTGGTGCAATAGGGATGACGTACCACCATTTAATGTCATGCACCATTGGCAGATAGATAACCTACTCAAATACACATACTGTAGTAATTAATTAGCATATCAAAAGTCAAGGGGTACGCGAGCTTAGATATATATGTACATGAAACACATTAGTAAAAACATACATACCTGCTCACATTGTTGTGGCAATACATACCTGCTCACATTGTTGTGGCAATACGAGCCTATCTTTCTTTGTTTGCCAAAACTTTATAGAGTCAATAGTTACATAGCCACTTGCATGGCATTTTATCATTGCATTAGGCCCTTTTTCCACCACTTTCATTTGCCATTTGACATCCAAAACATACACAAAGAAGCGACGAAAGTCAAGCCTAAATATGTCTTGGATTGTGCCACAATAATCATCCATTTTTCCATTAGCTCCCTCAAAGCTACTAATGACACCGCAATCTTGTGTATAATTCCTCTTTTCATCAATTCTTTGTGTTCGAAAATGCTTGCCTTCACACCATATAGCATTGAACATAGTGCACTGGACCAAAATAGAAGCAATATTTGTGTAAGAAATGTGAATAAATATTAAAAGCAAATCACTTACAACTAATGCAAAACATTAGTTCTATGTACCTTTAACATGCATCCTTGTGCATACTCCCATTCTTCCGCCGTGATATGCAGCCCCGCGTCGCTCTTTGCTCTCTCCATTTCCTCATGCAACCAATCAACATGGATATCATTCGGAAGTGTTGCTAGATGCTTAGGGTACGCCTTACAAGAGCCATGTTGCCTCCGAAAGAGAGCTCTTTCTGCTTGCCTTTTTGTCTTTGCATCCTCATATCTTGTAGCCCATCTGCTCATCACATCACTATTAAGGATGCAAGTGAAATTGAGATCATCAATCAATGTTCTGTCAATTACTTTACTCTGTCCTTTTCCTTGAGGCACAATAGAGCTGTCCACCTGACCAAGAAATTCTGAAATATATATAAGAGACTCTTGTATCAACCAACCCTCGGCCATGCTTCCTTCGGCCATGCTTCCTTCGGGCCTTGCACTTTGCCTCACAAAGTCTTTTAAGGTCTTCATGAAGCGCTCTAGGAAGAACATCCAACGTGCATGCACAGTGCCACATAAAGCAATTTTGTCCACTAAATGCACAGTGAGATGTAGTTGACTTGTGAGAATGGTTCGCGGAAAAGTCTCCTCTACCAAACAAACCACCTCCACTGCCATAACACGCGCATCATCCAACATGGTTGGATCAATTGCTTTGGAACTAACATATCTGAAAAATAAATGAATAGTACGTTATACCTCATGCACGTTCATTTTGCAAGGTACAATGAAGGGTGATCTGACATGGGTTTTACATACCTCACAAGCTCACCCATCTTATAAATACAATTTTTCAAACTCTTATTTGCACAATGGTCGATGCTAGTAGTAGTATGAACTGTGCACATAAGAGCACATGTATGTATGGTTTATGGCATTACAAAATTTAATTTCAACGTACAAGACTTGGAAAACACTTACTTGGAGCATCTTGTGCCAATAGTGAGACTTCAACCCATATAGTTGCTCAACGTCTCTTTTCTGGCTCCCTTCAATGATCTCATGCATCCAGTGGGAGTACGCAAAGTGGT
This sequence comes from Cibotium barometz, assembly GCF_041138505.1. NCBI lineage: Eukaryota > Viridiplantae > Streptophyta > Polypodiopsida > Cyatheales > Cibotiaceae > Cibotium > Cibotium barometz. Next base: position 33,489,374 of record NC_141095.1, on the reverse strand, counting down.
GATGGCCTACTTTACATGCTTCTCCTCTTTCTTTGATATAATCCATGGTGCAAGCGAAAGATGAACGTGCCCACCCTCCTCTCGTGGCCAAGCTTGACGCATACGTCCCGCGACCCGCAAGTCCTCCTGTATGCTAACATTGTCTCGTTTACGAATAACATGTTCCCAAATACCAGATCCCACATTCTTGAAGATGTGAATGGGATCAAGAAGATGGTTGATCTTAAGATGGGTCCAATATGGTAGCCGAAAAAAAATGGAGTACCTACACAAGGGATTGCTCTATGTGATCTTTAATCCAATTAGAGACTACACAAAACAAGATTGAAAAACATTATTATACCTGTTCATGCCATCTGGAGGAAGAATATTTGTAGACTCCCAAATACGCTTCCAATCTTTTGCAGGAAGTGTTTGTGGAGGAATGTTACTCTTAGCTACATATTTAGGATGACCTAACGGGAGAAATCGATGATGATAGGACCATTACGGGTGCCCATCCAAGTTGTAGATTTGGACACCATTACTTCATATCTTGAATGTATGACCTTTTAGTGTATCTACCTTGACTCCTTGATATAAGATAATGGTAGTAGCTCTAGGAGTAAGTTAGCATTTAAGACCGTATTAGGTAAAGTGGGAAAAATCCCATTCCCACATTGAAAAATTGTATGCATTTAATTTAGAATCTACCTTCTTCAACCTAGTATAAAAAATTTAAAAATGGTTTGCTTTATGAAGTGATGCTAGATCGAACCTAGCTTGATCTTAGAAATAGAAAGGTTTCAAGATTTTTCAAATCCACCACTTGAAAGTATCCTTATATACACAACCACTACAAATTAACATTATTAAGGATAGAAAGAGACTCCTTGGAGTAGGATGCACTTTGTGAAGATTACGATTATAAATTTTCATTTTGATGAAGCTAATTCTACTAAAGAAATAATAAAACTTTTGCATTAACAACCAAAAGATAGCTGGATAAAAGGAGTCCCCTTAAAGTAGGATGCATATTGTGGATGCATAAGAGGAGTCTCCTTAGACTAGGATGCACTCCATCTATGAATTTATTTATTGTGTTAAAAATTGTTCAATGCATTGCAAAGATACACAATTGAACAGTCTGCTCCCAAAGTTGGCCAAATTACAAAGATCCTCTATATTTTGTTATACTAGAGACCATATTCAAAGACCATTTACATTCAATTATAAAATGAAGTAACAAAATGTGCTAGTATCATGGGGGTGTAATTTTGATTTTAAGGGGTTCTAGCTCCACCACATGGTAGAGCTAGAATTTTGCGCTAGCTCTACCATGTGGAGCTACAACACATTGAGGAGGATTTAAAGATTTTTAGATCCACCACTTGGCCATTCTACAGTCCATAAGAAACCAAGATATAACATTTGATTGATCTAGACCCCCAATTACAAACATTGATACAAGAGATTGTATTTTGAGAGTCCCCTTAGAGTAGGATGCACTCTCCAATTTTAAAGCTTCATTGTAATGAACAAGACAAAATGAACAAGATTTTATAAATTGAGGTGGTGAAGGTATTATACTTATATATACAATCGCTATAGATTAACATTATTAAAGATAGAAAGAGTCTCCTTGAGTAGGATGCACTTTGTCAAAATTACGGTTAAAAGATTTCATTTTGATGAAGCTTATTCTACTAAAGAGTCCCCTTAAAGTATGATGCACTTTGTCAATAGATAAAAGGAGTCTCCTTAGAGTAGGATGCACTCCATCTACGACTCCATTATAATAAAACATTGTAAATGAAACTGAATTTATTTTTTTATGTTAAAATATGTTCAATGCCTTGCAAAAGGCACACAATTGAACAGCACGCTCGTGAAGATGGCCAGATTACAAAGACCCTTTATATTTTATTATAATAGAGACCATTTACAAAGACCATTTACATTCAATTACAAAAGGGAGTAACAAAATGTACTAGTGTCATGGGGGTGTATTGGTTGAATGAGGTATTGAGCTTCTTTTTAAGCATGTTCATTTTGTGTACTCACAAGATTACACACAGAGATTATTCTCTCAATTATTATCTTGATTATCATCTTGATTGTTGAACACATTGTAGTAGCTATCATCGAGTTTCAATGTATTCTTGTTGTTGTACAAAACATGGAGACCCCAAAAGAAATAAACTTTTTTGAAGAAAACTCGTGTAGTTATTTATCTGAAATGGACAATGTAGCGAGATATTTGACTTGTTGCTCATATTGAGGTGTCTAGCTAGCATGGGCTAGCAGTCCAACGTCAATCACTTTATCTCTTCACTTTAGATCTAGCACTTGTCTGTTATAGAGCTGAAAAGGATTTCTTGATCCATGACTTATCCATTCTAGATCCTGTTCCACCACTTGGACATTATAGAGCTAGACTTCAGTGGATGTAAGCTCCACCAAACGGTAGATCTAGACTCAAAATTCTAGTCGTATTTTATGACTTCCAAAGGTTTAGGTCTACCACACATGGATACTAGCTCCACCATGTGGTAAGGCCAAAATTCCATGAAGAGACCATGGCTGCTACCTCCACCACATGGTGGAGCTAGAGCTCAATAAGATACCACATGGTGGAGCTAGCTAGCTCCATGAAATTATACAGCTAGACTTCAATGGATGGTAGCTCCACCACATGGTAGATATAGACATAGAATGCTAGCTCTATCACGTGGAGCAAGAACGCATTGAAAGAACCAAGATCTACCATTTGTTCAATCTAGACCCCCAAGTAAAAACATTGATACAAGAGATTGTATATTGAGAGTCCCCTTAGAGTAGGATGCACTCTCCAATTTTAAGACTGCATTGTAATGAACAAAGACTAAATAATTTGAAACAAGAATTTATAATTTGACATGGTGAAAGTTTCCTTATATACACAACTACTACAAATTAACATTACTAAAGATAGAAAGAGTCTCCTTGCAGTAGGATGACCTTTGTCAAAATGATAGTTAAAAGTCTTCACCTACTCTTACTAAAAAAATAATAATTTGCAAACTTTGACCAAAAGATAAAAGGATAAAAGGAGTCCCCTTAGAGAAGGATGCACTCCATTTATGACTCAATTATAATAAGACATTGTAAATGAACATGAATTTATTGTTTGTGCTAGAATTTGTTCAATGCTTTGCAAAGGCAAACATTTGAACATTATGCTCCATAAGAGGCCTGATTACAATATCATATTTCAATATATGGCTTTTTATTACATTAAAAAAAGGCCAAAATACTTGCATCCTCTACATTTGATTATATTAGGGACAAACAAAATGAGCTTCATGGTGGTGTATTACTTTCATGATGCCTCCTCTTGTTGCTTTGCTTGATTTTCACTCTTTGCTTGCCTCTCTGCCTCAGCTTCAGCCTCCTCTCTTTGCTTTCTTTGAATTTCAAGTTGTTCCTGCCTCTCTGCCTCAGCATCAACCTCCTGCTGTTGCTTCCACACCTCTGCCTTTTTCCTATTCTCTACTTCCAATTTCTCTTCTTCAAGCCATTTCTTCATCACATCATCTGAGAATTGGTTAGGTTTTTCTTCAAAGGCATTATCCCATGTATACTCTTGCCGATCTTCATTCTGTAGCCATAAAAACAACCAATTTCTTAAATCTTCTGTCAAAAAACTATACCTTTCCTTGGAAGGTTAATGGTATAATTCTCGGACTATTAACCAGGTTCCTCGTTCATTCTTAAACACCTTATAGTAGCTATCATCAATTATCAATGTATTTTTCTTGTTGTACAAAGGATGGAGACCCCAAAAGGTCTCAAGCTTTTTAAAGAAAACTTGTCTATTCTGCACAACCCATGTGGATTTTGAACAATGCTCTTGTGAGAGAACACCTGCAAACTTGGGCTTTTGTTGTGGAAATACTGTGTCAATTATTCCAGAGAGCTTAGTTCTCCTACATGCGCTCCAAATAAAAACATAAAAGAATTGAATACACCAATCTAAGAACTCATGTGCATCCTTGTGACATAGGACATAACGATATTGGTTAATTGGATATTTTGCCAACTCGTTGTTATAAGGAGGATCCTTCTCATCATATTGGGTTTCGACAACATGGCACAACAAACCATTAAGGTTTAGAATAATAGCCCTCCTATCATCCTCTTTGCGTAGGGGTACGCATATTGGGTCTGACGAATACCATGTCAGTATGATAACCCCCTCGGAGGGATGCACAAAGCGCAACCTTGCATCAATTTTCCGTAGACGGTCAAGACGGCATTGAACCAACTATCTTCGTACACTCTGGATTTTCTTGGACATGTGACGTACTAATGCTCTGTGATGACGAAGAAGTCGCCTCTGCCAATTAGAATCAATCACATGACCTGGAAAAAAATGAGCATGCTTAATGATAAAGGTGGGCATGTGGGGGAAGACATGTTACAACTACTTTTATGCAAAGATAGATTTTAAACAATTACAAAACAAATGTGACTATGCACGCTAACATTAAACTATATACTGTTCTAAAATGTTGACTTTAGTTGCATTACAAAATGACCCAAGATGCAAAGACTCTTTCCATCTGATTCTAAAAAGATGCGACAAAATGTGCTAGCAGGTATCAGAATGTGGTGAAATTAGAATGCATTGATCTAGATCAACCACGTGGTAGAGCTAGAATGCACTGTTCTAGCTCAACCATGTGGTAGGGCTAGAATATTTTTAAATCTAGTTCTACCATGTGATAGAGCTATATCAAAGTATTCTAGCTCGATCCCATGGCAAAATTAGAAATAATATTTGAAGTCCAGCTCTAGCACGTAATAGAGCTGTATCAAAATATTTTAGATAGACCCCATGGTAGAACTAGAATGGTTTGAAGTCCAACTCAACCATGTGTGGTGACGTGGAAGAGCTAGAATGCATTGATCTAGCTCTACCATATGGTAGAGCTAGAACGCTTTGAAGTCTAGCTCTACCATGTCGTGGAGGTAGAATGCTTTGAAGTCTAGCTCTACCATGAGGTGCAGCTAGAAGGCATTGATCTAGCTCTATCATAGTCCATATATGTAGGAATTAAAATCATAAGACAAAGATCAAGCTTCCATACATTTTCAAATTAGGAGGCCCCTTATAGTAGAGTGCACTCCAACATTTATAAAATTATTTGAAGAGTAATACATTTGCCACTACTTTAAAAACAAGACAAAATTTCTTGTCAATTCATGATTACAAAAAGATAAAATTCCTCCAAAAAAAATACAATCCTTGGTGACAAATGGCTTCTTTAAGTGAATACTCCTTGGAACAATATCCTTGAAATAAATCTGCAAGAAACTATCATAAATTAAGTTTCTTCATTGTGAATACACAATTGTTGTATAAAATCATGTATTTAGTTATAATTATCATTTATGTTGGATAGTACTGTGACACGAAGTTAGGGTTTGGACTTCGGTCACTTCTCAGAATCAAAACACACTTGTATGAAACCTCACAGCCTCCTCACCTCCCTTTCTCTCCCTAGGTTAAGATAAAGATATACACATCAAAGGTGAGATCATAATTCATGGAAGGAAAGATGAAAGGCTCCGAAGAAGTAAGAATTTCAGCCAGTCTTGCAGCTCCAAACAAGAGGGCGATTCTTTGTTGGAAGAAAATCTTCCGACTCAGGATTATGTGAACGGAAACATACGGAGAATATTGGTAAGGTTCATCCGTTCGAATTGGACGATTTGGTCGAAACATATTAAAGAAAATGAATATAGCAATCACTTACAAGAGGATAAGATACATGGGATTGGTCTTTTGATAAGAGATTAGGAGAAATTAATCATGATTAAGAAGAAATAATGGCCAAAACTCTATAAAAATAGAGATACATAGAAAATTACAGTTTTAAATCCATAAAGGCTGTGTAAGAGAGGATTATATAGATGCGTAGAGCTTGAAGAGAGCTTCACGCCTATATAAAAACTTTCAAAATCGGGCAACCGAGCGAAAAGTTATGAGCATTTTACTACAAGACTATAAAACTGCTAAAATTCTATAAAAATAGAGATACACAGAGAATTGCAGTTTTAAATCTATATAAGCTGTGCAAGAGAGGATTAGATAGCTACGTAGAGCTTGAAGAGAGCTTCGCGCCCATATAAAAACTTTCAAAAACGGATAACCGAGCGAAAAGTTATGAGCATTTTACTACAAGACTATAAAACTGCCAAAATTCGCCTAAAAATTAGCAAATTTGGGAGAAATTCTAATCATCAATGAAGTAAGGGATTAAGAAATTAGTTATATGAGTGAAAAGAACATAGAAAGAGCTTCCTAGCCATATAATCAATTTAAGAAACCAACACCTGAGTGATGAGTAATTACCGATTGAAATTTGGGTATTGGACCACAAAAACTGCACTTCCCTCTCTTTGTATGAAACCTCAATTTTCACATAGCCTCTTGCTTCTCATCTCCTTCATATTCAAGCTAGAAGGTAAGGGTTAACATTGCTTAGTGGACAATCGTAAAGATTTACCTATGGTCCCCAAAGTCTTTCCACATGCTCATTACCGCTAAAACCATTGGTACCTCCAAAGGAGGGCGGCAATAAGGCAAGGGCTACCTTGAGAAGTCACAGGCCCACCAAGATAATAACTCCTTATCCCACTTATCATGAATCATCAAAGAGGTCCAAAATTGGGTTAAGCATGAGAAGCTAATGCTAAATGAGACATTCACATGTAAAGAGAGTGTTTGAATAAGCGTTTAAAGATAAGAGAATGGCAATGACACAAAATGCTCAATTGAGGAGGCTCATTCCTTGATTTGAAAGGGAGAGGAGGGCTCCTTTTATAGGTGGAGAATCACCCTCTCTTCCATTGTTACAAATTACAACATAAAAATCTTTAACCCTTCAGTGACATAAGGGTAGATGTCACCATCAATTGTCCTCTTAGGCTAAGTCTTCTATTGATTATTAAATTGAAGACTTTTTGACTTTGAGAGTGTGATGAGATAATAGCCAAGCCTAAGTGGCGTGTAGGTGGAGATCCCACTTACACATGGCAGAATTCTCCTCTTCCATGTAGGCATTCTAGAAGAATCTTTCCCAATTATGCACCTACACACACTCCTCCACATGCCTTCCACACTCCCCAACTTGTTGCCTTATGGTGAATACCATATTAATAATACAATTAAAATCCATGTGAGCATGAAGGCCCACTTTTATTTTCCACATCACTAGCCTATCTACCATACCAAAGTATTTATCAAGCATACTTGTGGCATTTACAATGTGTGCACCCTAAATCAAGTAAAACCATTATATTTGAAGATAGAATGTTGTTATCGGGGTAGCCGCCAAGCCGCCGCATCACCACGCCGTTATTCCATTGTGGGCGCCGCAATCTTCTTGGACAAGCTTCCACCTTATTACCATTACGAAACCATCAAAATATGCACAAAATTGACAATGAAAGATATTAATTTTTCACGTCACATCTTTCCCCCCCTATCAGATCCTCCATGCTTGTCTGGGGGGTCTGCTAGCCATGGTGCTCGAGGGTAGAATATCTTTAGCCGATACTCATTGGCACGTCCGGGAACCTTCTGTCCACTTGCATCCTCTAGAAGATAGGTGTTATTTTTGAACTTTTGCTTTATCCTGGCCTTCCCAGCGTCGAAGAAGCTTCTTATCTAGCCGTTTCTCCACACGGCCATCATACCTCATGACTAAGCTTCCTTGCTTGAGTTCTGGCTTCTTCTTCTTCCTCGTGAGAGTGTCATGCCTTGCCTTGCGTCGTTGTTGTGCAGCCTCCAAATTTTGAAGTGCCTAAAGTCGCCTCTCATCCAAGATCTCCAGTTGTGCTAGGCGTTGGGCATGTGTTTCTTCTTCATTATTCAAGCGTGCAAAAGATGCGCTAAGGCTTGTGATTTCCAATTCTATTGGCAAAATAGCCTCCATTCCATAAACTAACTGAAAAGGTGTGAAACCAAGAGAGAGTTTGTGAGTTGTCCTATAGGCCCATAGGATCTCTGGCAAATGCACATCCCACTTTCTCTTCATAGTATCCACTAGCTTAGACAAAGATCCACAAAGCAGTCCATTAGTTTTTTCTACTAAACCATTACATTGGGGATAATAGGGAGTTGACATAGCATGCTTTATTTTTAATTTCTGCACCAAAGCTTCAATCAAGTCATTCCTGAAAGACCTCCCCCCATCCCCCCGTAAGGATTTCTAATGGACACCCAAATCGGGCACATATGTATTCCCTGAGAAAGGATGCCACAGCCACTGCTTTATTATTGACCATTGCCTTTGCTTCTGCCCACCTTGTTGCATAATCTGTGGCCACCAATATGTAATACTTCCCATGGGAGGAACGAGGAAGTGGGCCCACAAAATCTAATCCCCACCTTTCAAATGGACCATATGCTGGGATAGGGTTTAAGGGTCCGGGAACCAATTGCTTATGCCCATATGCCTGGCATATTTCAGAGCTTCTGCACCACTCATGGACATCTTTGCTGAGTTGAGGCCAATAATACCCTGTGTTAAGGATCCTCCGAGTTATGCTGGCGAGGCAAAGTGACCTGAACATTCATGACATAATTCCATAATCCTTTTGGACTCCTCTAGGCTCACCACCCTTCTAAGAATCTTATCCTTACCTTGCTTGTAAAGAAAATCCCCTAGAATTGTGTAAGGATGAGCTTTCCTGGTAAGCCTTTGCTTCTGTTGAGGATTCAATCCAGGAGGGAAGTATCCTGTATCTAAATAGTGTTGAACATCTTGGAGCTCAGGCCAACCTGTATCCATTAATGCAAGAGTAGCTACTTTAAAAGAAGCCAAGGTTTTAGTAGCCAATTCATGAGCCTTTTGATTATCCTTCCTGTTAACATGCACAAATTTACAAAACTTAAAAGCTTCTTTCAACTCCATTGCCCTTTTATACAATTCTTGGAGATTAGGACTCCTTGCCTTATACTCTCCTTTCATTTGTCGGATGACCAATTGTGAATCCCCTTTAACCTCTACCTCTTCAATTCCATCTTTTATGCAATCTTCTAATCCCCAAATTAATGCATTATACTCAGCCACATTATTTGATATAGTGTTTGGAAATTCCCTACCCTTGGCCCATACCTCTTTTCCTTCTGGATCAAATAAAACTATCCCCCCAGCCCCACATTGCCTGGAAGGGCTAAAGGCTCCATCAAAATGCATAGTGAAAGCAGTTGGTGGTGTCTCCAAATCTTCATACACTTCTTCCTTTGCTCCTGTTTCTTCTTCCTCTTCCTTCCTGGTAAGCAAATCTGCAAGAGAGGCCCTAGGGGTGTTTTCTGTAGTAAAAGTGAAAGAGAATTCTTGAAGCTCACAAATCCACTTTGCAAACTTCCCTCCTGCAGGATTGGGTTTACGGACCAAGAATTGTAAAAAAGGTTGAGATGTGAGGAAGAAAAAAGGGCGAGGTAACAAGTATGACCGGAACTTCTTTACTGCAAAAACGAGAGACAAACCACCTTTCTCCATTTCACCATACCTCTCCTCGACATCAGTGAGTTGTCGGCTTGCATAATACACTGGTTGCATACGCCCTTGCTCTCCCTTTTGCAAGAGTATAGCACCCACTGAATGTGATGAGACACTTGGGTTCACATAAAAGTCCTCCCCCCACCTAGGAGGCTGCACAATTGGACTTTGACTCATGCATTCCTTGAGCAAACAAAAAGATTGAATTTGATCAGCGGGCCCCCATTGGAAAGAAACATTCTTCTTTGTTAACAGATTTATAGGATACATCTTCTCAGAGAACATGTCAACAAAGCGTTGGTAATACTTTGTTTTACCCAAAATCCTCCTTACCTCCCATACATTGGTAGGTGGTGGGAGGGCCACAATTGCCTGCACCTTCTCAGGATCCATCTCTATGCCTTCTTCTGAGATAACATGTCCCAAGAGAACCACCTTTCTTCGTGCCAAGCGGCATTTTCTAGGATTAAGACACCCTTTTGCATCATCAATACTTTGCAAGGCCAACCTCAACTTTTCCAAGTGATCCACACGGCTTGAATAAATGCAAAAATCATCCAGAAAGACCCTTATAAAGTTCCCCAAGTAAGGTGCAAATACCTGACTCATGAAGCGTTAAAAAGTTGCTGGTGCATTGGTCAAGCCAAATGGCATCACCTATAGGCATACACTCCCCAAGGGGTGATAAATGAGGTTTTCCTTTGATCTTCTTCACAAATCCGGATTTGAAAGTATCCAGAGTATCCATCACACACTGAATATAATTCATGACCTGCAACTTGATCCAAAATCTCATCCTGAAAGGGTAGAGGGTAATAATCCCTCTTTGTGCATGCATTCAAAGGGCGAAAGTCCACACACACACGCCATTTTCCACCCTTTTTGGGAGTAACTATACAATTGGGGAAATCCACTCTGAATTCTCTACTGGAGAAATAAATCCAGCTTCAAGCAAATTAGTTACCTCCTTCTTAAGCACCTCTGCTTGCACTACTCCCAAACGCCTTAGCCGCTGTACCACTGGCTTACTCTGGGGTTTGAGATCAATCTTGTGCTCTACTAGGGTAACTTGGCGTACTTGTGAGTAGTTGTTTGCAAAAAGGTTAGGAAATCCATCCAACATTTTTAAGTAATTCTCCCTTTCAGTACTTGCTATGGACTCATCAAGAAGAAGTTCATTCTGTTGGGTGGTGAAGACTAGTGAGGTCCACATCTCCTTTCTTGCACATGGTTGACGAAGCTTCCCCTTCCAAGGCTCCATTGTCTTTAGCATCCCCTCGATCCCTTCCCCCCAGGGAAAGACCAAATGCATGGACAAATGTGTGGCAAGCAACCCGGATCTTTTTTGTTGTGTTCAGATGCGATAGGGACTCATTTCGGATCCGAAACTCTGTTATGGCGATTTTGCACTATCTTCGTCCGGACCCAACTTTGACGCACTAGGAGAATTGATTGCGATCTCCAAATGCATGCACAGAGTAATGTGGACATAGAGCAACTTCCCTGGCACAAGTCCGTGTGGTCCGTTCTCTGATGGGGTCCCGGATCCTCAACTTCTAACTGTCTGAATCTGGGTTCTCGAAAAAGATACACAAGCGTGCCAAATGGTGAAAATTTCCAACCGTGGCCCAAACGGTGCCGAAGAGGCATGAAATTCGAATCATGCATGGAAAAATATGTGGCAACTAACCCGGATCTTTCTTGTTGTGTTCAGATGAAATTCAGACTCATTTCGGATCCGAAACTCTATTATGGCGATTTTGCACTATCTTCGCCGGGGACCCAACTTTGACGCGCTGGGAGAAGTGATTGCGATGCACAAATCCATGCACGGAGTGATGTGGACATAGAGCAACTTCCCTAGCACAAGTCCGTGTGGTCCGTTCTCTGATGGGGTCCCGGATCCTCAACTTCTAATTGTTCGAATCCAGGTTCTCAAAAACGTTGAACGAGCATGCCAAATGGCAAAAATTTTCAACCCTGGCCCAAACGACGTCGAAGAGGCATGAGATTCGAATCATGCATGGAAAAATGTGTGGCAAACCAACCCGGATCTTTCTTGTTGTGTTCAGATGCGATTGGGACTCATTTCGGATCCAAAACTCTGTTATGGCGATTTTGCTCTATCTTCGCCAGGGACCTTGACGCGATGGGAGAAGTGATTGCGATGCCCAAATCCATGCACGGAGTGATGTGGACATATAGCAACTTCCCTAGCATAAGTCCGTGTGGTCCGTTCTCTAATGGGGTCCCGGATCCTCAACTTCTCGAAAAAGATGCATGAGCGTGTCAAATGGCGAAAATTTCCAACCGTGGCCCAAATGGCGTCGAAGAGGCATGAAAATGGAATCATGCATGGAAAAATGTGTGGCAAGAAACCCGGATCTAGCTGTGTACCATGCAGATCAACAAAACCAATTACTCTAAGAAGAGATCTACTTCACATGACGAGAACCAAAGAGCTACAATTGCATCAGATCTAGCTCTACCATGTGGTGGAGCTAGAATGCATCGATCTAGCTGTGTACCATGAAGATCAACAAAATCAATTACTCCAAGATGAGATCTACTTCACATGACAAGAACCAAGAAGCTAGAATTGCATTTGATCTAGCTCTACCACGTGGTAGAGCTGTATCCAACCTAGACCACATCGTAGAGCTAGATTGCTTTGAGGTCTAGCTCTACCATGTGGTGGAGCTAGAATTGCTTTTAAGGTCTAGCTCTTCCATGTGGTAGAGCTAGAATGCATTGATCTAGCTGTGTACCATGCAAATCAACAAAACCAATTACTCCAAGAAGAGACCATGATGAGAACCAAGGAGATAAACAAGTGTGTTGAATGGCGTTGGGACCCAACTTTGACGCGCTGGGAGAAGTGATTGCGATGCCCAAATTCGTGCACGGAGTGATGTGGACATAGAGCAACTTCCCTAGCACAAGTCCGTGTGGTCCGTTCTCTGATGGGGTCCCGGATCCTCAACTTCTAACTGTCCGAATTCGGGTTCTCGAAAAAGATGCACGAGCATGCCAAATGGCGGAAATTTCCAACAGGGGCCCAAACGGAGCTAAAGAGGATTGAAAATCGAATCATGCATGGACAAATGTGTGGCAACCAACCCGGATCATTCTTGTTGTGTTCAGATGCGATTCGGACTCTTTTCGGATCCGAAACTCTGTTATGGCGATTTTGCACTATCTTCGCCGACCCAACTTTGACGTGCTGGGAGAAGTGATTGCGATCTCCAAATGCATGCACGGAGTAATGTGGACATAGAGCAACTTTCCTAGCACAAGTTTGTGTGGTCCGTTCTCTGATGGGGTCGCGAATCCTCAACTTCTAACTGTCCGAATCCGGGTTCTCGAAAAAGATACACGAGCGTGCCTAATGGCAAAAATTTCCAACCGTGGCCCAAACGGCGCCGAAGAGGCATGAAATTCGAATCATGCATGGAAAAATGTGTGGCAAGCAACCCACATTTTTGTTGTTGTGTTCAGATGTGATTCCGACTCATTTCGGATCCGAAACTCTGTTATGGCGATTTTGCAGGGACCCAACTTTGACGCGCTGGAAGAAGTGATTGCAATGCACAAATCCATGCACGGAGTGATGTGGACATAGAGCAACTTCCCTAGCACAAGTCCGTGTGGTCCGTTCTCTGATGGGGTCCCTGATCCTCAACTTCTAACTGTCCGAATCCGGGTTCTCGAAAAAGATACATGAGCGTGCCAAATGGCGGAAATTTCCAACCGTGGCCCAAACGGCACCGAAGAGGCATGAAAATGGAATCATGCATGGAAAAATGTGTGGCAAGAAAATCGGATCTAGCTGTGTACCATGCAGATCAACAAAACCAATTACTCTAAGAAGAGACCTACTTCACATGACGAGAACCAAGGAGCTACAATTACATCAGATCTAGCTCTACCATGTGGTGGAGCTAGAATGCATCGATCTAGCTGTGTACCATGGAGATCAACAAAATCAATTATGCCAAGATGAGATCTACTTCACATGACAAGAACCAAGAAGCTAGAATTGCATTTGATCTAGCTCTACCACGTGGTAGAGCTGTATCCAACCTAGACCACATCGTAGAGCTAGATTGCTTTGAGGTCTAGCTCTACCATGTGGTGGAGCTAGAATTGCTTTTGAGGTCTAGCTCTTCCATGTGGTAGAGCTAGAATGCATTGATCTAGCTGTGTACCATGCAAATCAACAAAACCAATTACTCCAAGAAGAGACCATGATAAGAACCAAGGAGATAAACAAGTGTGTTGAATGGCACTGGGACCCAACTTTGACGTGCTGGGAGAAGTGATTGCGATGCCCAAATTCGTGCACGGAGTGATGTGGACATAGAGAAACTTCCCGAGCACAAGTCCGTGTGGTCCGTTCTCTGATGGGGTCCCGGATCCTCAACTTCTAACTGTCCAAATCCGGGTTCTCGAAAAAGATGCAAGAGCGTGCCAAATGGCGAAAATATCCAACAGGGGCCCAAACGGCACCGAAGAGGAATGAAAATCGAATCATGCATGGGAAAATGTGTGGCAACCAACCCGGATCATTCTTGTTGTGTTCAGATGCGATTCGGACTCTTTTCGGATCCGAAACTCTGTTTTGGTGATTTTGCACTATCTTTGCCGGGACCTAACTTTGACGCGCTGGGAGAAGTGATTACGATCTCCAAATGCATGCACGGAGTAATGTGGACATAGATCAACTTTCCTAGCACAAGTTCATGTGGTCCGTTCTCTAATGGGGTCCCGAATCCTCAACTTCTAACTTTGACGCGCTGGGAGAAGTGATTGCGATCTCCAAATGCATGCACGGAGTAATGTGGACATAGATCAACTTTCCTAGCACAAGTTCGTGTCGTCCGTTCTCTGATGGGGTCCCGAATCCTCAACTTCTAACTGTCTGAATTCGAGTTCTCGCGAAAAAGATGCACGAGCGTGCCTAATGGCGAAAATTTCCAACCGTGGCCCAGACGGCGCTAAAGAGGCATGAAAATGGAATCATGCATGGAAAAATGTGTGGCAAGCAACCCGGATCTTTCTTGTTGTGTTCAGATGCGATTGGGACTCATTTCGGATCCGAAACTCTGTTATGGCGATTTTGCACTATCTTCGTCGGAACCCAACTTTGACGCACTGGGAGAACTGATTGCGATGCCCAAATCCAAGCACGGAGTGATGTGGACATAGAGCAACTTCCCTAGCACAAGTCCGTGTGGTCCGTTCTCTGATGGGGTCCCGGATCCTCAACTTCTAACTGTTTGAATCCGGGTTCTCGAAAAAGATGAACGAGCGTGCCAAATGGTGAAAATTTCCAACCCTGGCCCAAACAATGTCAAAGAGGCATGAAATTCTAATCATGCATGGAAAAATGTGTGGCAACCAACCCGGATCTTTCTTGTTGTGTTCAGATGCGATTCGGACTCATTTCGGATCCGAAACTCTGTTATGGCGATTTTGCACTATCTTCGCCCGAGACCCAACTTTGACGTGCTGGGAGAAGTGATTGCGATGCACAAATCCATGCACAAAGTGATGTGGACATAGAGAAACTTCCCTAGCATAAGTCCGTGTAGTCCGTTCTCTGATGATTTCCCGGATCCTCAACTTCTAACTATTGGAATCCGGGTTCTCGAAAAAGATGAACGAGCATGCCAAATGGCAAAAATTTCCAACCCTGGCCCAAACGACGCCGAAGAGGCATGAAATTCAAATCATGCATGGAAAAATGTGTGGCAACCAACCCGAATCTTTCTTGTTGTGTGAATCGGACTCATTTCGGATCTGAAACTCTGTTATGGCGATTTTGCACTATCTTTGCCGGGACCCAACTTTGACGCGCTGGGAGAAGTGATTGCGATGCACAAATCCATGCACGGAGTGATGTGGACATAGAGCAACTTCCCGAGCACAAGTCCGTGTGGTCCGTTCTTTGATGGGGTCCCTGATCCTCAACTTCGAAAAAGATGCATGAGCGTGCCAAATGGCGAAAATTTCCAACCGTGGCCCAAACGGCGACGAAGAGGCATGAAAATGGAATCATGCATGGAAAAATGTGTGGCAAGAAACCCGGATCTAGCTGTGTACCATGCAAATCAACAAAACCAATTACTCTAAGAAGAGACCTACTTCACATGACGAGAACTAAGGAGCTACAATTGCATCAGATCTAGCTCTACCATGTGGCCCAAACGGCACCAAAGAGGAATGAAAATCGAATCATGCATGGACAAATGTGTGGCAACCAACTCGGATCGTTCTTGTTGTGTTCAGATGCGATTCGGACTCTTTTCGGATCCGAAACTCTGTTATGCAATTTTGCACTATCTTCGCCGTCGGGACCCAACTTTGACGCGCTGGGAGAAGTGATTGCGGTCTCCAAATGCATGCACGGAGTAATGTGGACATAGAGAGCAACTTTTCTAGCACAAGTCCGTGTGGTCCGTTCTCTGATGGGGTCCCGAATCCTCAACTTCTAACTGTCCGAATCCGGGTTCTCGAAAAAGATGCACGAGCGTGCCTAATGGCGGAAATTTCCAACCGTGGCCCAAACGGTGCTAAAGAGGCATGAAAATGGAATCATGCATGGACAAATGTGTGGCAAGCAACCCGGATCTTTCTTGTTTTGTTTAGATGCGATTGAGACTCATTTCGGATCCGAAACTCTGTTATGGCGATTTTGCACTATCTTCGTCGGGACCCAACTTTGACACGCTGGGAGAACTGATTGCGATGCCCAAATCCAAGCACGGAGTGATGTGGACATAGAGAAACTTCCCTAGCACAAGTCCGTGTGGTCCGTTCTCTGATGGGATCCTGGATCCTCAACTTCTAACTGTCCGAATCCAGGTTCTTGCAAAAGATACACGAGGGTGCCAAATGGTGGAAATTTCCAACCGTGGCCCAAACGGCGCCGAGAGGCATGAAATTCGAATCATGCATGGACAAACATTTGGCAAGCAACCTGAATCTTTCTTGTTGTGTTAGATGCCATTCATACTCATTTCGGACCCGAAACTCTGTTATGGCGATTTTGCACTATCTTCGCCGGGATCCAACTTTGACGCGCTGGGAGAACTGATTGCGATGCCCAAATCCATACACGGAGTGATGTGGACATAGAGCTACTTCCCTAGTACAAGTCCGTGTTGTCTGTTCTCTGATGGGGTCCCAGATCCTCAACTTCCAACTGTCCTAATCTGGGTTCTCGAAAAAGATGCACAAGTGTGCCAAATGGCAAAAATTTCCAACCGTAGACCAAACGGCTCCGAAGAGGCATGAAAATCGAATCATGCATGGACAAATGTGTGGCAAGAAACCCGGATCTTTGTTGTTGTGTTCAGATGCGATTCGGACTCATTTCGGATCCGAAACTCTGTTATGGCGATTTTGCACTATCTTCGCCAGGGACCTTGACGCGATGGGAGAGGTGATTGCGATGCCCAAATCCATGCACGGAGTGATGTGGACATATAGCAACTTCCCTAGCATAAGTCCGTGTGGTCCGTTCTCTAATGGGGTCCGGGATCCTCAACTTCTAACTGTTCGAATCCGGGTTCTCAAAAAAGATGAACGAGCGTGCCAAATGGCGAAAATTTCCAACCGTGGCACAAACGGCACCGAAGAGGCATGAAATTCGAATCATGCATGGAAAAATGTGTGGCAAGCAACCCGGAACTAGCTGTGTACCATGCAGATCAACAAAACCAATTACTCTAAGAAGAGACCTACTTCACATGACGAGAACCAAGGAGCTACAATTGCATCCGATCTAGCTCTACCATGTGGTGGAGCTAGAATGCATCGATCTAGCTGTGTACCATGCAGATCAACAAAATCAATTACTCCAAGATGAGTTCTACTTCACATGACAAGAACCAAAAGCTAAAATTGCATTTGATCTAGCTCTACCACGTGTGGTAGAGCTGTATCCAACCTAGACCACATCGTAGATTGCTTTGAGGTCTAGCTCTACCATGTGGTGGAGTTAGAATTGCATTTGAGGTCTAGCTCTACCATGTGGTAGAGCTAGAATAGCTGTGTACCATGCAAATCAACAAAACCAATTACTCCAAGAAGAGACCATGACGAGAACCAAGGAGATAAACAAGTGTGTTGAATGGCGCTGGGACCCAACTTTGACACGTTGGGAGAAGTTATTGCTATGCCCAAATCCATGCACGGAGTGATGTGGACATAGAGCAACTTCCCTAGCACAAGTCCGTGTGGTCCGTTCTCTGATGGGGTCCCGGATCCTCAACTTCTAACTGTCCGAATCTGGGTTCTCGAAAAAGATGCAAATAAAAGCTCTCATGCAAAAAGAGCTCTTAATAAATGCGAGCTCTCATGGATAGGGAACTCACATGCATATAGAGATATCATGCAGCGCAAGAGAGCTCGTGCACTCAATGCAAATAAATGAAAATAAGAGATCTTATGCATAGAGATCTCTTGCAGCCATGAGATATCTAATGCTCTTATAAAAAACTCCCATAGCACCCTGATGGGTTGCAACATAAAAAAGAGAGCATTGGGTTTAGAGCTTACCACAACTCGGTAGGTGGTGAGGACCTAACACCAAAGCATGGTCAGGACGTGAGGTCAAGAGAATAACACAATAGAGAATTATTTACATACTTTTATTTACTGTGATGCATGTGTTATCGATTATGCATAGAGGGCTCTCATGCATAGAGGGCTCTCATGCATATAGATCTAGGATATATCTACGCAAGGTGAGAGCTCTCATGCATAGAGAGTTTTCATGCGTTGTGAGAGATCTTACACAAAGCTCTCAAGCGTGGATCTCTTCCATGAGAGATCCATGCATATAGATCTCATAAATATAGAGCTAACATTGTGTGTGATTCATTGTGAGAGCTCCCATGCATATAGATCGCAAATCTCACGCAAAGAGAGCTCTAATGCATATAGATCAGCTATTATCAAGTGCGAGTCATTGTGAGAGCTCCTATGCATAGAGGGCTATCATGCATATATATCTCATGCATGAGAGCTCTTATGCATATCGATGAGCTCTCATGCATATAGAGTTATCATACATGAGATCTTATGCATCGAGCTCTCTTGTATTCTAAGAGGTCTCATGCATGAGATCCCTCTTGCATTGTAAGATCTCTCATGCATTAATAGCTCTCATATGCATAGATCTCTCATATCATGCATGAGAGCTATAGAGATTTTGGTCTTGCACTAGAGCTCTCATGCAAAGAGCTAGGTCTTACATTAAGAGCTCTCATACATAGAGCTCCCATGCATAGAGCTTGGTCTTGCATTAGAGCGTTCATTCATAGAGATAGGTATTACATTAAGATCTCTCATACATAGAGCTCGCATGCATAGAGCTATATCTTGCATTATTATAAGAGTTCCCATGGATAGATCTCATGTATAGAGTGAAAGAGCTCTCATGCATAGAGCCAGGTCTTGCATTCAAAGCTCTCATACATTGATCTCACATGCATAGAGTTAGATCTTGCATTATTATGAGAGCTCTCTTACATACATCTCATGCATAGAGCTATAATATCTTGCATTATTATAAGAGCTCCCATGGATAGATCTCATGTATAGAGTGAAAGAGCTCTCATGCATAGAGCTAAGTCTTGCATTAAGAGCTCTCATACATAGAGATCGCATGCATAGAGTTAGATCTTGCATTAATTATTATAAGAGCTCTCATACATAGAGCTATATCTTGCATTATTATAAGAGCTCCCATGGATAGATCTCATGTAAAAAGTAAAAGAGTTCTCATGCATAGTCTCATGCTTAGAGAGTAAGAGCATTAGGAGCTACATCTTGCATTATTATGAGAGCTCTCTTGCATAGATCTCATGCTTAGAGTGTAAGAGCAGGAAAGTACAATTTCAAGCAAGGAGAGAGGGGAGAAGCTATGCTATGAATAGAGGTACGATATTAGATGGATGGTTTTTCATTTCAAGTAATCTTGCACTAGTTTAAGTCATTTCAACTCCAGCTCTACCATGTGGTAGAGCTAGAATGCATTTTTGGGTTGTTGCAAGATCAGGGTGTCCAGTTTTATCCAGTTTATGCTGGACTGGGACAATGCTTGGAGAGTAAATTTTTGGGGGCAAGGTACTTAAAATGAGATCAAGCAAATAATAGAAAATACGCTTGCCCTTAAATTAACCCAATATAACTTAAATTAATATAAATTAGTCTAATTAATCAAAATTAATAAAAAATATGATGAAATGATAAAAAAATGATCTTTTCATATTTACAGTGATCCAATTTATTTTTCCATAGATGCACCATTACAAGTACACTAGTCCCTATAGGTTTTAGATGATTCACATCAAAAATGTAATTTTACTAATTAGATTACTAATATTTGCAGGCCTTCTGATAGTCTGGAGGAATTTTGAAAAAGAGATCATTAAAAATCCAGCCATTGGATTTGTAATTTTTACTAACCATCACATTCTACTAATGTCTCAGTATCTACCCACTCTTTTGATCTACAAGATTGAGGATTTTAAGTGGTAGCTATTGTGGGTACAAAAAGTGACGTATATTATAATACTTTAAAGACCTTGAAATATTTAAATAAAATAGTCAAATATCTTAAAATTTTCTCAAAAAATCAAGTTAAGCTCCATATTATGTGAAGATCTAAGGTACAAAGTGGGAATCTCATATGAGTTTATATGTAAAAGATATTAGCATTTTATGGAATCAGTTCAAATTTGGGACAGGGTGTATACATTGACTTTGTACCTAAGAAAATGAGGACTTTTGACTATCTAATGCTTAATCAAATTATGCAACTATATTTTCAACTTTGAATATGATGTTCCAACAAAAGAACTTGAAACAAAATTCCTTCATTTACTAGGAGAGATTAGCCACTAAAGGTAAACAAATGCCTGTTTTTTTACTGTTTACAGGGTGCCTGAGTGGACAAAACTGGGCACCCTGATCTTGCAACCACCCTTTTCTAGCTCTACCATGTGGTAGAGCTAGAATGCATTTTTCCAGCTCTAGCATGTGGTAGAGCATTCAAATTATCCCACCCAATTTTAAATTCAAATTATCTCGCCCAATTTTAAATTCAAATTATCCCGCCCTTAAAGAATTTAAAATGGTCTTGCTATTTTTCAAGTTTTTCTTGACGTCCATGTCGTTTATGTAATACAAACCTACTTTCCCATCTTGTCATTGACAACTAGCACTTGGACATCACCGCATCTATTATCAAATTCAACGATACAACAAGGTACACATATTTTTGTCTCAATGCATATTAAATCATTATCTATGATTAGATTTAAAGTTTTAAACATGTCAATTAAAAATCAGATCATACACATTGACATAGAGTAGAAAATAAAAGCATGCAAGAATTCAAAAACTCAGGAAATTATGGTTGAAGAGAAAAAACCTAATTTAGAAGAGAAAATCCAAGTATATGCTGGCTGCTCTCTCTTATTGCTGTATAGAAGATGTGGCCTGCAACTATGCAATGTCTTGTATATGCTGCGTAGGAGAGTGGGCCTGCTCTCACAGCAATAAGAGATGCCTAAAGAAAACCAAGCATGAGAGATTTATGGCCAGGGCCTGTTTATTGCCCTTTATGACCTACAATGCTCTTGCTAATGAAACTACTACTGTAACATGCTCTATCTTTTTTATCGTCTGATTCAGAAGAGAAAATAAAAAAATTAAAGTTTAAGAGACGCCCATATACCTGCTAGAATCCAGATTGCATGGCTGTGGAGGGACGGATAAGCTTAGATAAATTATAACCCCACTGGCAGGTGTACATAATGCTAGGCATCCTTTGATTTGGAGGTAAATATCTACGAGTAGCTGCTAGGTAAGAGCAAGGTGGATCCAAAACTCTGTTATGGAGATTTTGCACTATCTTCATCGAGACCCAACTTTGACACGCTGGGAGAACTGATTGCGATGCCCAAATCCAAGCACGGAGTGATGTGGACATAGAGCAACTTCCCTAGCACAAGTCCGTGTGGTCCGTTCTCTGATGGGGTCCTGGATCCTCAACTTCTAACTGTCCGAATCCAGGTTCTTGAAAAAGATACACGAGGGTGCCAAATGGTGGAAATTTCCAACCGTGGCCCAAACGGCGCCGAGAGGCATGAAATTCGAATCATGCATGGACAAACATTTGGCAAGCAACCTGAATCTTTCTTGTTGTGTTAGATGCGATTCATACTCATTTCGGACCCGAAACTCTGTTATGGTGATTTTGCACTATCTTCGCCGGGACCCAACTTTGACGTGCTGGGAGAACTGATTGCGATGCCCAAATCCATACACAGAGTGATGTGGACATAGAGCTACTTCCCTAGTACAAGTCCGTGTTGTCTGTTCTCTGATGGGGTCCCAGATCCTCAACTTCCAACTGTCCTAATCTGGGTTCTCGAAAAAGATGCACGAGTGTGCCAAATGGTAAAAATTTCCAACCGTAGACCAAACGGCGCCGAAGAGGCATGAAAATCGAATCATGCATGGACAAATGTGTGGCAAGAAACCCGGATCTTTGTTGTTGTGTTCAGATGCGATTCGGAGTCATTTCGGATCCGAAACTCTGTTATGGCGATTTTGCACTATGTTCGCCAGGGACCTTGACTCGATGGGAGAAGTGATTGCGATGCCCAAATCCATGCACGGAGTGATGTGGACATATAGCAACTTCCCTAGCATAAGTCCGTGTGGTCCGTTCTCTAATGGGGTCCGGGATCCTCAACTTCTAACTGTTCGAATCCAGGTTCTCAAAAAAGATGAACGAGCGTGCCAAATGGCAAAAATTTCCAACCGTGGCACAAACGGCACCGAAGAGGCATGAAATTCGAATCATGCATGGAAAAATGTGTGGCAAGCAACCCGGAACTAGCTGTGTACCATGCAGATCAACAAAACCAATTACTCTAAGAAGAGACCTACTTCACATGACGAGAACCAAGGAGCTACAATTGCATCCGATCTAGCTCTACCATGTGGTGGAGCTAGAATGCATCGATCTAGCTGTGTACCATGCAGATCAACAAAATCAATTACTCCAAGATGAGTTCTACTTCACATGACAAGAACCAAAAGCTAAAATTGCATTTGATCTAGCTCTACCACGTGTGGTAGAGCTGTATCCAACCTAGACCACATCGTAGATTGCTTTGAGGTCTAGCTCTACCATGTGGTGGAGTTAGAATTGCATTTGAGGTCTAGCTCTACCATGTGGTAGAGCTAGAATAGCTGTGTACCATGCAAATCAACAAAACCAATTACTCCAAGAAGAGACCATGACGAGAACCAAGGAGATAAACAAGTGTGTTGAATGGCGCTGGGACCCAACTTTGACACGTTGGGAGAAGTTATTGCTATGCCCAAATCCATGCACGGAGTGATGTGGACATAGAGCAACTTCCCTAGCACAAGTCCGTGTGGTCCGTTCTCTGATGGGGTCCCGGATCCTCAACTTCTAACTGTCCGAATCTGGGTTCTCGAAAAAGATGCAAATGAGAGCTCTCATGCAAAAAGAGCTCTTAATAAATGCGAGCTCTCATGGATAGGGAACTCACATGCATATAGAGATATCATGCAGCGCAAGAGAGCTCGTGCACTCAATGCAAATAAATGAAAATAAGAGATCTTATGCATAGAGATCTCTTGCAGCCATGAGATATCTAATGCTCTTATAAAAAACTCCCATAGCACCCTGATGGGTTGCAACATAAAAAAGAGAGCATTGGGTTTAGAGCTTACCACAACTCGGTAGGTGGTGAGGACCTAACACCAAAGCATGGTCAGGACATGAGGTCAAGAGAATAACACAATAGAGAATTATTTACATACTTTTATTTACTGTGATGCATGTGTTATCAATTATGCATAGAGGGCTCTCATGCATATAGATCTAGGATATATCTACGCAAGGTGAGAGCTCTCATGCATAGAGAGTTTTCATGCGTTGTGAGAGATCTTACACAAAGCTCTCAAGCGTGGATCTCTTCCATGAGAGATCCATGCATATAGATCTCATAAATATAGAGCTAACATTGTGTGTGATTCATTGTGAGAGCTCCCATGCATATAGATCGCAAATCTCACGCAAAGAGAGCTCTAATGCATATAGATCAGCTATTATCAAGTGCGAGTCATTGTGAGAGCTCCTATGCATAGAGGGCTATCATGCATATATATCTCATGCATGAGAGCTCTTATGCATATATATCTCATGCATGAGAGCTCTTATGCATATCGATGAGCTCTCATGCATATAGAGTTATCATACATGAGATCTTATGCATCGAGCTCTCTTGTATTCTAAGAGGTCTCATGCATGAGATCCCTCTTGCATTGTAAGATCTCTCATGCATTAATAGCTCTCATATGCATAGATCTCTCATATCATGCATGAGAGCTATAGAGATTTTGGTCTTGCACTAGAGCTCTCATGCAAAGAGCTAGGTCTTACATTAAGAGCTCTCATACATAGAGCTCCCATGCATAGAGCTTGGTCTTGCATTAGAGCGTTCATTCATAGAGATAGGTATTACATTAAGATCTCTCATACATAGAGCTCGCATGCATAGAGCTATATCTTGCATTATTATAAGAGTTCCCATGGATAGATCTCATGTATAGAGTGAAAGAGCTCTCATGCAGAGCCAGGTCTTGCATTCAAAGCTCTCATACATTGATCTCACATGCATAGAGTTAGATCTTGCATTATTATGAGAGCTCTCTTACATACATCTCATGCATAGAGCTATAATATCTTGCATTATTATAAGAGCTCCCATGGATAGATCTCATGTATAGAGTGAAAGAGCTCTCATGCATAGAGCTAAGTCTTGCATTAAGAGCTCTCATACATAGAGATCGCATGCATAGAGTTAGATCTTGCATTAATTATTATAAGAGCTCTCATACATAGAGCTATATCTTGCATTATTATAAGAGCTCCCATGGATAGATCTCATGTAAAAAGTAAAAGAGTTCTCATGCATAGTCTCATGCTTAGAGAGTAAGAGCATTAGGAGCTACATCTTGCATTATTATGAGAGCTCTCTTGCATAGATCTCATGCTTAGAGTGTAAGAGCAGGAAAGTACAATTTCAAGCAAGGAGAGAGGGGAGAAGCTATGCTATGAATAGAGGTACGATATTAGATGGATGGTTTTTCATTTCAAGTAATCTTGCACTAGTTTAAGTCATTTCAACTCCAGCTCTACCATGTGGTAGAGCTAGAATGCATTTTTCTAGCTCTACCATGTGGTAGAGCTAGAATGCATTTTTCTAGCTCTAGCATGTGGTAGAGCATTCAAATTATCCCACCCAATTTTAAATTCAAATTATCTCGCCCAATTTTAAATTCAAATTATCCCGCCCTTAAAGAATTTAAAATGGTCTTGCTATTTTTCAAGTTTTTCTTGACGTCCATGTCGTTTATGTAATACAAACCTACTTTCCCATCTTGTCATTGACAACTAGCACTTGGACATCACCGCATCTATTATCAAATTCAACGATACAACAAGGTACACATATTTTTGTCTCAATGCATATTAAATCATTATCTATGATTAGATTTAAAGTTTTAAACATGTCAATTAAAAATCAGATCATACACATTGACATAGAGTAGAAAATAAAAGCATGCAAGAATTCAAAAACTCAGGAAATTATGGTTGAAGAGAAAAAACCTAATTTAGAAGAGAAAATCCAAGTATATGCTGGCTGCTCTCTCTTATTGCTGTAGAAGATGTGGCCTGCAACTATGCAATGTCTTGTATATGCTGCGTAGGAGAGTGGGCCTGCTCTCACAGCAATAAGAGATGCCTAAAGAAAACCAAGCATGAGAGATTTATGGCTAGGGCCTGTTTATTGCCCTTTATGACCTACAATGCTCTTGCTAATGAAACTACTACTGTAACATGCTCTATCTTTTTTATCGTCTGATTCAGAAGAGAAAATAAAAAAATTAAAGTTTAAGAGACGCCCATATACCTGCTAGAATCCAGATTGCATGGCTGTGGAGGGACGGATAAGCTTAGATAAATTATAACCCCACTGGCAGGTGTACATAATGCTAGGCATCCTTTGATTTGGAGGTAAATATCTACGAGTAGCTGCTAGGTA
Organism: Cibotium barometz; assembly: GCF_041138505.1. Lineage (NCBI taxonomy): Eukaryota > Viridiplantae > Streptophyta > Polypodiopsida > Cyatheales > Cibotiaceae > Cibotium > Cibotium barometz. The sequence goes on along the minus strand of NC_141095.1, from coordinate 33,463,672 downwards.
AGAGCAAGGTGGAGCTGCTGAAGGGGCGAGTGGCTGCAGAGAGAGAGCCGCCCAGAGAGAAGCAGGCCACGCTAGGTAAGAGCAACAAACGTTGCAGAGAGAAAGCCGCCCAGAGAGAAGCAGGCCACGCTAGGTTGGAGCAGCAAACAGACAAACGTGCGCCCCTATAGCCGTGTAGCTTGTGTTGATGGAGGGAGAGCCGCCCACGAACGTGGGCCCCATAGAGAGAGAGAGAGAGAGAGAGAGAGAGAGAGAGAGAGAGCCGCCCACGAACGTGCGCCCCGCAGAGAGAGAGAGAGAGAGCCGCCCAGAACTGAACCCGCAGAGAGAGAGCCGTCCGCAGAGAGAGAGCGCCGTCCGGATACGTTCGCCACGATAAGGTTGAGGATAAGTCTAAATTCAAGATTTTCATAAAATTAGCATTGGTATATAAAATTAGCATTCAATTTGGTAACAGATACCAAATTTGAAGTTATAAAATTTTCGTAATTTTCTAGATCTTAAAGTTTCCAAAGATCTCTTCATTTCTCCATACATTTGGGATTAGGCCATCCCATCATGTACACAATTTTGAAATAAAAAATCAAGAGCAAAGATAATTTCATATAATTCTTTTTTTGCTCTTGGATTTACTTAAATTATGAAGATCAATTATTACGAATTTATCTTGATAAATCACCTTGTTTTATCTTCTGAACATGCAATGGCTGTGCAAAATCAATATTGAGGTCCCCGGCTCTTGACGCCTAATCCATAGTTTCCTACTAGACTCATCTATGCTCCTTATGCATCCATACACACGTGTGCGCGCATAGCGGACCGACATAGCTCGAGACTAGATGTTGTATGAGTTTCAAAAAATTAAAGCTATTTCTATCAGTTATTGAGAGAACTAAGAGAACTTGGAAAAAAGAGCAAGATATTATAGTGATTTCTACTTGGTGAACCTCAAGTTATCAATTTGAGCCTTGTTAAGCATGCATCATATAGGCTTATGGAAAAACCGTAATGGTAATTTTTTATAAAAGGTGATTTCTATAATTGATTTAGTGAACTTGGAGCTCCGATTGAAACTAGATAAGTTTAAGAAGGCCAGGGTTATTTTTTTTTTGGGATTTATGCTCTTTCAATAGCCACAGCCACACAATCATCACCAAGTTGTTGAAAGTCGACACATTCAAATGGAAATACATATAAGATAGTCCCTTGATTGATAGTTTGCATCATGCTCTCATCCTTTAGAAGAACCATCTCATTCTTCCAAGATTGTTGGATTTGCATGTCAAGTTCTGGAGATGTTATCGGTATTGCATCTATAATTGGAGGTTCCACAGACTCTTCTTGATCTACATCACTACATCTTTCAGTCCACTCTCCAAATTCCAGCTCCCTTGTGAAAGGCCTTAAAAGCATTTTTGGCCAACGAACATTACTCCATAATGCATTTTTTAGATAAATGGTATCCATTGTAGGGAATAGTAGTTCCACATCCTTCAAGCATTCCTCCACAAGTAATGACACATTTCCTTGACCAATCTTTGTTCCACTACAAGTGGAATTTGGATCAATTCTACACACGCAGCCAATACCAACAGAATCTGTGAGATCCCTGTTCCCACCGAGCAACGGATTCAGGATACTGGCAGCGGAAGTAACACATCAAATGCGGGTAGGGGTCTCACACTCGAGGCCTCGCCCACGGATATCCGGACAAGAGACTAATCCGTCGGTTTGTCCAAAACCGAAACCGGAAAAACTTCCTTTACCCGGAAAGCATGGGCAATTCCACCAGGATAACTCTTTACTCTAACGTAGTCAAGATCGTTACGGATCAACTGATCTGACTGCACCTTTAACGGTACTTGGTCAAATCAAGGAAGAAACTTGCACTTGGATCATTGGGATCAACGCTTTTTTCCCCATCAAGAGGCACAGCCGTTGATTCCTATCCATAGAACAATTTCTATCCGGGATTTACTTCATCTATCGTAATAATAGAAATTAAATCTCGATTTACGGATCCATCAGTCCAGCCTAACCCCATCCGATCCCATGGGTTAGCCAACCGCCCAACCACTGTAGTGATGGGATCCAATTTGGAATTTGGTTAAGTTTTGTCCCGGGTACCAAGGAAGAGAGTTCCAAGGCCCCCTAGCCGGAAGTTCATGCAACATAAAATTAGGCACACCACTTACACACCCAATATGAAATTGCCTTTTTCTTATCATCAGCTAACTTTAAAACAATCCTTTAATGAAACCATAGTACCACTGATCACAGTCTTCCAAATTATCCGGTTGATCCTGAAATTTCCCATCATTCCTTCATCAGAGTATCTATGGCATCATTGGCAACTAGAACGCTCACCACCTGTCCACTCAGAGGCCGTTTCCATAGTTCCTAGCCCATAATACTCGGCAATATAATCACTTATCAAGATGGACTCTCGTTGAAGATCAGCAAGATCAACCAACAGATCCATATAAAAGAGTCATGGACTCATCCGTTGAGGACCAGCAAGGTCAGTCAACCAGATCCATGCCCGGTTTCACAAAACAACTCTTACTCCTTGTTCCAATATCTTCCTCGACGCACGCGTGGGTATCCTAGGCGACCCAGAGCCCGAGCACCGTATGGTCAGCACCCTCTAGGATCCTTCGCAGGTGACCTAGAGCTTCACTCATAGGCCGCTTCCTTGGTCCCTCATCCACCGTACCGGAAGCTCACCATTTTAATCGAACTGAGGCTGGTCAAGACCTCGGTCGACCTTGCTACGCGAGACGTCCTCCATTGACTCTCCGTCAGCAGTTGCAACTTTATCAGTTAGGTCTCCACGACCTTAATCACAAGACGGTCAAAATGCTTCCCCAGCATTCTTGACATAAAACAGCCATTTACAAACAGCATTTACAAACAGTTTACAAATACAGTTTCTATATTAACTCTCATTTTTCCACATTATCCCTCATTAATCCACATTACTTATTCCACATTCCATGTATATGTGTACTCATCCAATCACCTCCTATTCCATCTCTTCACTTCAGATTCCTTCACATCACATATCATATATTCACATCCATATCCACATCCATACATCCACATCCACATCCACATTCACATCCATACATCCACATCTACATGCTTATCTCCATTTTCACATCCTCATTTATACATCCACATCCCATATCCACATTCATACATACACATCCATACATCCACATCTACATCCACATACATACATACATCCACATCCACATTCCACATTCACATCTATACATCCACATCTACATTCACATTCACATACATCCACATCCACATTCCCATACATCCACATCTATACATCCACATTCCACATTCACATCTACATTCACATTCACATACATCCACATCTACATTCACATTCACATACATCCACATCCCCATTCCCATTCACATCTATACATCCACATCTACATCCACATACATACATACATCCACATCCACATTCCACATTCACATCTATACATCCACATCTACATCCACATTCACATACATCCACATCCACATTTTCATTCACATCTATACATCCACATCCATTCACATCTATACATCCACATCTACATCCACATTTACATCTATGCATATACATCTTCATGCATATATCCATTTTCATGTTCATACATCCACACTCCCATCTCCATATCCACACATCCACATACATACATCCATTTTCACATTCCCATTTATATAACCCCATATACCTTCACATCTAATCTTTTACATCACATCCATTCTCGCCCTATCACAACCCATATACATCTTATCCTATCACATACACTTCTTACCTCATCCCCCCATACACATCTTAATTCATCTTATCACATCCTAACTTATTGCATAAGCATCTTATCACCTCTTATCACACCTCTTATCACATCCTATCACTTTCCATACGCATCTTATCAATTCTTATCACATCTCATACACCTCTTATCACATCTTATCACATTTCATATCTTTTTTTTTTAAAAAGAGAATTATTTTATTTGATATAAGATTTCTCTACACATTTATTTATACATAAATTCCATTTAAGGAGACTAACACTTTCGAAATTAAAATCAATCTTTTATGCATCTTCTTATGCATAATTTCAATTTGGTAGGGAATTATACTTTTAGAATAAAAGAATTTCTCTTATGCATCTAAGTTAAGCATAAAATCCATTTATGAGGAAAATCATACTTTTAGTATAAAAAGAATATCTTTTATGCATACCTATATGCATGAAATCCAATATGATAAAAGTAACACTTTTGATATAAAAATTTTTCCTTTATGCATACTTCTATGCATGAAAATTAAAAATGATAAAAGTAACACTTTTGATATAAAAATTTTCCTTTATGCATACTTCTATGCATGAAAATTAAAAATGATAAAAGTAACACTTTTGATATAAAAATTTTCTTTTATGCATACTTTTATGCATGAAAATTAAAAATGATAAAAATAACACTTTTGATATAAAAATTTATCCATTATGCATACTTCTATGCATGAAATAAAAATGGTAAAAATAACACTTTTGATATAAAAATTTATCCATTATGCATACTTCTATACATGAAATAAAAATGGTAAAAATAACACTTTTGATATAAAAACTTATCCTTTATGCATGATATTAAAATTCAATTTCTCCATGATTGTAATGAAATTCTTTCAATTAATCTAGGATGATAATTCCTAGAATATGGTAGGAAGTCCTCTTTTTATGCTTTGAATGAGATTAGTTTATGCATAATTTTTATAAAAATTTTGCCATAGCTCCGCTGCTATGACTGATAAATCTCAATTTTTCTAAGGGATAATGCTTATCATTAAGAAAATAATTAAAATAATCTCTAATTGGATTATTAATCCATAATGGATTGAATCATTAATATACATAAACTAAAAGCATAGAAAAAAAAAACCATTAATTTGGCCTCAAGCATAGCTTAATCTTGGGTTAAGGAAAAGCTTTATGAAAAGCTTGATTTGGATTGAGAACGGATCATGAGTATGACCATTTCTTGAGTGAGAGAGAGAATTTACATAAAAATCATTAGAATTTAAACATAAATGAAAATTAACTTCAATAGCATTATGTAACTCTTCACTTCTATTCAAACTTCAATAGCATTAAAAAAAACCATACCAATTAAACTTCTCAAGCTTGAGAGGGGTTGAGAAGAGAGAAACATTGAGAAATTATAGAAAGATCAATATTCACTAATTACCTTACAACTTGCTTGATTCTTTGTTCACGGTAGAGGCCCCCAACCAATCAATTGGTTAAGTATGTTGATGGAGCCACTAATGGGGATTGAAGAAAGAGGGAAGCTCCAAAAACTAGTGAATTATTAAATGAATTCACAGTTCTTGGCTTAGGTGGAGTAGAGTAACGATGCATAAACACTATATATTTTTCAACAAGGGTGAGGCTTCTATTTATAGGAAAAATTGAGCTCCTAACCAAACAAACTGATTCTAGAATTTTCTAAATCAGTTTGGTCAATATTTGATCATTTTTAGGTCAGTTAAGCTAACTTTCTGGAACTAGACTTGAATGAGGAGAGAGGAGAGATGAAATATCTCAATTTTTATGAGTTTAAAACTCATTCAAGCATGTGAAATATGCACCTCCTTTAAAGAACTCCTCTTCCTTACATATGTGTCATAATGGAATCATTTTAATATTGCTCATAGTTTTTTTACTAATAATCCTTGTACATTTTCAACTCTTCATCCTTGTACATTTTCAACTCTTCATCTTATGTGAAATATGCACCTCCTTTAAAGAATTCCCCTTCCTTACATATGTCATATTTTTAATATTGCTCATAGTTTTTTACTAATAATCCTTGTACATTTTCAACTCTTCATCTTATGTGAAATATGCACCTCCTTTAAAGAATTCCCCTTCCTTACATATGTCATATTTTTAATATTGCTCATAGTTTTTTACTAATAATCCTTGTACATTTTCAACTCTTCATCTTATGTGAAATATGCACCTCCTTTAAAGAATTCCCCTTCCTTACATATGTCATATTTTTAATATTGCTCATAGTTTTTTACTAATAATCCTTGTACATTTTCAACTCTTCACCTCATGTGAGCATTTACTCATTTTTGGGTATTTTCTTTTTACAAGTTGGATTTATCTCCTCCCTACACATGGATTGATGCTATTGGTCCATAGGAACCTTAATTGGACCATAATCTAAAGATTTCTGAAAATCTAGACCCTTAGACTAAGGTTCTTTATACCTATTTCCAATTAATTCCAATTGCACATTGGAAAATTCTTTTTGAATTTCTGTTTCAGGGAAACTTATTTTAATAAGATGAGATAATTTTCTATCCAAAAATATTAAAAATCTGAATATTCTCTCTCTAGAATATTTTCTCTCTCTAGGTTAAAACAGTTAGAAACAAGTCTTTTATATTTCTGAAGAGGGATTGATTATAGAAGAAGATACTAGACATCAAAAAGGGGTTTGGGGGAGGAATCTTATAGAATCATTGTTCAACATCATGTAGACCCTCCCTCCAGATTGAAAATCCATCCTGCACATAATCATGTTGGACTTGTTAAACTAGTAATCAAATCTAGCAAGCAATTTTTTTTAGATTGAAACCTACATCAGACTCTACCATGAAGTATAGCTCTACCATGTGGTCGAGCTAGAACTAGAGCTAGAACTAGCTCTATCATATGGTAGCTAGAGATAGAACCCATTAAAGACTATCTCTACTATGTGGTGGAGTTAGACTTCAAAGCATTCTAGCGATACCATGGTGTCTAGATAGATTATTTTGATATAGCTCTACCACATGGTAGAGCTAGATCAATGAACTCTAGCTCTGTTACATGATATAGTTACATTGATGCATTCTAGCTCCACCACATGGTAGAGCTAGATCAATGAACTCTAGCTCTGTTACATGATATAGTTACATTGATGCATTCTAGCTCCACCACATCATGATATAGTTACCAGATAGTATAGCTAGTTCAATGTATTCTAGCTCCACCACATGGTAGAGCTAGACCTCTAGGCATTCTAGCTCTACAACGTGGTTTATGATACAGCTAGATTGATGCATTCTAACTCCACCACATGGTAGAGCTAGACCTTAAAGTTCTACAATGTGGTCTAGGTAGAATATAGCTCTACCACGTGGCAAAGCTAGATCAAATACTTTGAGGTCTAGCTCTACCATGTGGTCTAGGTAGAATACAGCTCTACCACGTGGCAAAGCTAGATCAAATACTTTGAGGTCTAGCTCTACCATGTGGTGGAGCTAGAATTGCATTTAAGGTCTAGCTCTACCATGTGGTGGAGCTAGAATGCATCGATCTAGCTCTACCATGTGGTGGAGCTAGAATGCATCGATCTAACTGTGTACTATGTAGATTAACAAAACCAATTACTCCAAGAGAGACCTACTTCACATGACAAGAACCAAGGAGCTAGAATTGCATTGGTAGAGCATGAATTGCATTTGATCTTGCTCTACCACGTGGTAGAGCTGTATTCTACCTAGACCACATCATAGAGCTGGAATTATTTGAGGTCTAGCTCTACCATGTGGTGGAGCTAATGCAGATCAATAAAACTAATTACTCCAAGAAGAGACCTACTTCACAAAATGAGAACCAAGGATCTAGAAAAAAGGTCAGACTCCATTACTCCTAAAAATAGGTTATTTATAAACTTAAATTATATGGGTTTATATATAAATAGGTTTGATTTATATAGCTATATAAAGTCTATAAATAAGTAAAGTATAATTGTAAACTATAAACATGCTTTAAGTTACTATAGTTAACCTACATATTTAAATATAGCTTTAATCCTATTTAAATAAGCGCTTCACGGCCCATCGCTTCTTCACAGTCCATCGCTCGCCTCTCTCTCCCATCCACGTGCCACTTCTACAAACACTAGGGTCTTTTCACATTACAATTAAAAAAAGACCTAACAGAGCTAAAAAAAGGTAAGTTGAAGAAGTTATAAATATCTATGCCAAATAATGATCAAAACTAGGGCAATGTTCAGTCTCAATACCTGTTAACCTGAGGCTCTTGATCATCAATTAATACACACATAAGCATAAATTTGTTGGTGGTTCTAGATTTAGAAGGTGAGATAGGGCCACGTATCAACTTGACCCATGCCCAACACATGACCTCAAAAACATCATATTCGACACACAAGCCTCACCTTATTGTTATAATTATTCCTATGCTTTACAAGGATTATCACAACCCTTTTTTGCAACCCGTGAGTTGGAATAAGTGCCTATAGGCACGGTGAGTTGGAATAAGTGCCAAATGTATTTCAAACTATGCCGCAAGTGGATAGTATCACCCTAGTTAAATGGCCTATTAAACAGCTGACAATGCTGGATGGGAGCCCATTGCAATGCTATGTTCCGCTTAATGGCATGCATGTTGAACATGCTGATGTATGTAATGAGGATAATGATGGAGATGTAACGAATGAGGTTATTGTTGCCCAAACCTCTGCAAAAAGATGCTACACTTTCATAAACAGGATTCTAAAGCAGAGACCACAACCAGCTTCTGCATTATATATGTCACGTGAATCAGTTCAAAGGATTTCATCCATTGATTGTTGTGCAAAAAAATGTTGTCAGCTAATCGATCGTGATGTACTAATGAGGATACGACAAGACTTTTGGGGACAATCTCAGGAGTCTCGTACAAATTATGTATATGATGTGCTTTCTACAGCTTGGCATCGTGATTCAACTCAAAAAATTAAATATGAATTTAGGATAAATGGGGTGATTGTTTATTGCAGAGCATGGTATGAGATGCATGGTATACCAAAGACATCCTTTTACCATTACAGGAAAAATTTTGAGTCCGGTGTGTGTCAATATCTGCATGGAAACACAAGGGGTATTGAGGAGAGGCCTACAACATGCTAGTGAGGCAAGAGCACTACTTGATGAATTTGTGAACATGAACTCCGAGCCTGCGCCACACAAAAGTAGAACAATGCTAGATGGCTCAAGGGAAACCAGGTTGTCGATTCCATCAATATTCAAGCAAGTTGACATTTTAAATGAAATCAACGCAACACTTGAGCAGTTGGGACATGAGAAGAGGCTATCAAAGTCATCGTTTAGTAGAATTTGGAATAAAGAGTACCCACAAGTGTCCCTAACAAAGGCAAGTGAGTTCTCCAAGTGCACCTTGTGTAGTGGTCTTAAGGCAAAACTAGAAGCCAAACCTAGTCTAGAAGAAAGAGCAAGGCTCCTCAGTGAAAGAGATATTCACATGCGACAACAACAAAGTTGCAGGAGCTTATACTATGCATGGCACATATTTTCGAAAACCCAAACACAAAAGTATGTATGCATCATCCATGACAAGATGGATTAAAAGAAAACAGCCATTCCCAAACTATGGGTCCTTCCCAAGGGTGTGGATTCAGGATATAATTTACCAATTGCATTGATTGGTATGATCACTCATGGCCATGCCGAAGGTCATTATGGACACTTTATTTTGAATGGTTTATGGCCATCTGATCCCAATCTAACAATTGGCTCAATTGCAAGTTGTTTACATAACTTAGAGAGGATGGATAAGCATCCTCTTGGTGATCTAGTAAAATGGGCTTCCAAGGAGCAATGTTTCACTTCTACATGCTTTAAATTCAAGGACAGCTTTAGACAACCACAATATGAGTGATGGTAAAGATCCCATTATTGAACCATGTATAAATCAGGAAGACACAATGAATTGGGTTTCCTCGTTTTGCAAGTTGCCAAAAAACTTGTTGCTACAACTAGATAATTGTGCTAGAGAAAATAAAAATCGGTACTTATTTGCCTATTTGTCATTGCTTGTTGCACGGGGTGCTTTCAAAACTGTACAGTTGGGATTTCTAATGGTCGGACATACACATGAGGATATAGATGCCATGCTACAACTAGATAATTGTGCTGGAGAAAATAAAAATCGGTACTTATTTGCCTATTTATCATTGCTTGTTGCACGGGGTGCTTTCAAAACTGTACAGTTGGGATTTCTAATGGTCGGACATACACATGAGGATATAGATGCCATGTTTAGCAGGTTTTCAGAGAAATTAAGAGTGGGACAAACCTTTCTGAACCCAGATGACACAAACATAGGGTTAAACACCACCTTTCTACATGATTATCAAACTCCTTTCAAAATATGTTTATGCACAAATACTAATTATACCACTTTTTTGGTTCGAACAGTGATTATCTCAACACTACCTTCCTTCGTTCTATATTAAGAAATTCCACAATAACTATTCCCACATTAAGTGGGAAATTCCCATAATACATGAAACCTCTCAATTTCAAAATTCCCATAATGCGAGATTTTTTCCATAATACCTAATACGGTCTTATTTCCCCCTTCCTGATGCCGATCGCATCCTCGTGATCGTGTTGGAGACCTTTGTGTGGGGAGAATTGACAAGCTTTGTTGATGTCCTTTGATGTTGAGTGACGGTCAATGGTCTTTGTTCCTCTGGAAGGAATAAGAAAGGCTAATTAGTAAATGAAAAGGTTAGAAATTAGCAGAAATTCCTAATGGGGTGGGTTGTTGGTGGGGTTTTTTGCGAGTGATTGTATTTTTATTTGTGGGGACTGGATGGGGTTAGGTTGGACTGATGGATCCGTAAATCGAGACTCAAATTCTGTTATTATACGATAGATGAAGTAAATCTCGACGGATAGTAATTGTTCTATGGATAGGACTCAACGGCTGTGCCTCTTGATGGGGAAAAAAGCATTGATCCCAATGATCCAAGTGCAAGTTTCTTCCTTAATCTGACTGAGTACCTTTAGAGGTGCAGTCGGATGAGTTTGATCAGTAATGGTCTTGACTACGTTACAGTAAAAAGTTATCCTGGTGGCCCTCGCCCGTGCTTTCTGCATAAAGGAAGTTTTTTCGAGTTCAGTTTTGGAAAAGTCGATGGATTAGTCTCTTGTCCGGATATCCGTGGACGAGGCCCCGAGTGTGGAACTCTGTCCCGCGCAAGAAATGCTACTTCCGCTGCTAGCACCACGAATCCGTTGCGCGGTGGAGACAGGGATCTCACAGTTGGTATCAGAGCAAATTGGTTAATAAAGATCAACTGAGGAGCCAAATATGTCAAAAATTTATCAAGAAGCACAAAAAGGTTATAATTGTGTGATATAATTCATACAATTTGATATTCAAACTGAAAATTCGTAAATTAGTAATTGGGTCTTCAGATGGAAGTACCGCAATCGTATGGAACCCTGACTTTCTTGAGGCCTAGACATGATGGTATTTACCTTATAGTTCCAAGTATCATGACTACCGGTATATACCGAGGGTATAACTACAGCTCTTTAATCGACAGTATATACGAGTAAATCTAAGACTTGAAATTATAAGCATTAATGCTATCCAGATGATGATTTCGAATGTGGTTGATATGATTTTTAATTCTATTTGAGAACTGATGAATTGATTTGGATTCTGATTGAAAAATGATGATTTTTGAAATTTAGTTGAAATATAATAACCTGAGCAAAACCACAATGTGGATGAATGGGACGAGTCCCTGTGTGATGATATTTATAACTAGAATGATGATAATGATTTCAGTAAATCACTATGAGATTAGTGGATTGTGCTGTCAAATTGCTACTGTTAACACTTGACACGGTAGATCAAGTTAAGGGATGACAAATTGAGAACTTGCTTGACTGAAATTTCCGTGGAGGAATGTTCAGAAAGAATTTTTTTTCGGTCTAATGGACCATTATCGTGTTAAAGATATGAATGATATGATCTGAATGAATTGTTATTTAATGATGAGTTCTATATAAGGGATATTTATCCCAGTATTCTGTTGGGTTGACCAGAATATAAGGAACCGAGAATAAATTGGATCTTAAGAAAAAGAGTTGTCCTCTACTTTGCGAGATGAGGACATCTCGCATTTTTTTTAAGTGGGGTAGAATGTAAGATTCTTCCCCCAGCCTTCGAGGTATACAGGAGTAAGAACCTCCCTTTCTGATCTTATAACTATTCTCTCTCTAAAAAAAAAGAAAGATTCTGTTTAAAAAGGAAGACCCTTTCCCCAGAATACTTTCTCAGGAGGCCCACCTGTTTTAAGGATTTAGAACGATGAGTTCAGAAGTGAGAACCGGTGTTTTGGGTGCCAAGGTTTTGGTCATCAGTTAAAAGACTGATGACAAATTGACACGGTAGATCAAGTTAAGGGATGACAAATTGAGAACTTACTTGAATAAAATTCCCGTGGAGGAATGTTCAGAAGGAAATTTTTCGGTCTAATGGACCATTATCGTGTTAAAGATATGAATGTTATGATCTGAATGAATTGTTATTTAATGAGGAGTTCTATATAAGGCATATTTACCCTCGTATTCTGTTGGGTTGACCAGAATATAAGGAACCCCAGAATAAATTGGATCTTAAGAAAAAGAGTTGTCCTCTACTTTGCGAGATGAGGACATCTTGCACTTTTTAAGTGGGGTAGAATGTAAGATTCCTCCCCTAGCCTTCGAGGTATACAGGAGTAAGAACCTCCCTTTCTGATCTTATAATTATTATCTCTCTAAAATAAAAGAAAGATTCTGTTTAAAAAGGAAGACCCTTTTCCCAAAGTACTTCTCAGGAGCCCCACTTATTTCAAGGATTCAGAACGATGAGTTCAGAAGTGAGAACCGATGTTTTGGATGCCAAGATTTTGGTCATCAGTTAAAAGACTGCCCGACTGCCACGACAAGGGCACAGGGAAGTCAAGAACCCAAATTCAGAGACCAATTCCTTCATACCAATCTAATCAAGGTCCGTCTCGAACAAGATTGCTTTTATATCTTTATGAATTGCATGCATCATCTGTTGCTCCATGTCGTCAAGCATTTGACTGGTCATCTTGACCCTAATCAATGGGTCTGACCTAGGTTACGCTAGTTCCTTCTTTTATATAAGTCGTAACTCTTACTTGTCGCTCACAGTAATCTTACTTCCATTGATCTCCTTTCTTTCTTAATCTCTTTTCTTTCTTAATCTCCTTTCTTTCTTAATCTCCTTTATGGCTTGGCAGCAAAAATTGGTTTTATCCATGATGATTTCTCACCTTCAAGACACAAGCGAGTCTATGAAGAAGGATTTTATAAAACTGTATGAGCGCTCACTTTTTCCTCACTTGGGAATTTCTGTAGCTCAGACCCAATGGCGGACCTATCAAGGCATAACTAGGGTAACACCGTGGAGTCAGCAGCACTTTCGTAACAATGCCCGCTTGGCTATGGTTATTGAAGCTTTGGGTTTGGGTCCCCGATACTATTGCATGATGAGATCAAGGCATGTTGGGTTTTCTGAGCAGGTCTTCTTACTAGCGTGTTTTCTTCCTCATCAGAAGATATGCCTTTATCCCATTTTTGGCTTGCCTCTTAGAGGTCCTTTTAATAGGTCACCTCATACCCGGATGAGATAGGTGCTGCAATAACTAGCCGAATTATTCCCATAGATGAGTTACCTTATACGTGTGCAGCTTGTGAGTGCTGCTTTTGTGACATATGATGGACGGGCTTATGGAAGTGTAAAAAGTTCTTCTATCTTTACTGTATATGTTCCAAGAGTGAATAAAGTTGAAATCTTTGTTCTTGTCTTGAGTCTTGCTCTCTTTAAGACTTTTCTTGGTGGTTAATCTTAATTAAATTTTCTCTCAGTCTCATATTCGTGTATCTTGCAAAATTACTCTCCAGTTTGCGAGATGAGAACATCTCGTATTTTTCAAATGGGAGAGAATGTAAGATTCCTCCCCAGCCTCTCAAGATATCCAGCATCTTCCCCTGTAATCAATCCCCTCTTCAAAAATATAAAAGATTTTATTTCTAACTGTTTTAATCTAGAGAGAGAAAATATTCTAGAGAGAGAATATTCAGATTTTGAATATTTTTAGATAGAAATTTTTTTATATTATTAAGATGAATTCCCCTGAAACAGAAATTCAAAAAGAACTTTCCAATGTGCAATTGGAATAAATTGGAAATGGGTATAAAGGACCTTAGTCTAAGGGTCTAGATTTTCAGAAATTTTTGGATTATGGTCCAATTAAGGTTCCGTTGGGCCAATAAGATCAATCCATGTGTGGGGAGGAGATAAATCCAATTTTGTAAAAGAAGATACCCAAAAATGAGTAAATGCTCACATAAGATGAAGAGTTGACTATGTACAAGGTTTATTAGTAAGAAACTATGAGAAATATTAAAAATATCAGATATTTTGGGTATAATGATTTCATTTTGACACATATGTAAGGAAGGGGAGTCCCTTCAATGCTCACATAAGATGAAGAGTTGAATATGTACAAGGTTTATTAGTAAGAAACTATGAGTAATATCAAAAATATGAGATATTTTGGGTATAATGATTCCAAATTGACACATATGTAAGGAAGGGGAGGCCCTTTAATGAGGCGCCTACTTCACATGTGCAAATTGAGTTTTAAATCATCAAAAATTGAGATATTTCATCTCTCCTCTCTCCTCATTCAAATCTAGTTCCAAAAAGTTAGCTTAAATGACCTAAAAATGGTCAAAAATTGAGATATTTCATCTCTTCTCTCTTCTCATTCAAGTCTAGTTTCAAAAAGTTAGCTTAAATGACCTAAAATGGTCAAAAATTGACCAAACTGATTTGGAAATTTCTAGAATCAGTTTGTTTGGTTAGGAGCTCAACTTTTCCTATAAATAGAAGCCTCCCCCTTTGTTGGAAAATAATAGTGTTTTATGCACTGTTACTCTACTCCACCCAAGCCAAGAGCTGTGAATTCATTAATAATTCACTAGTTTTTGACATTTCCCTCTTCCAAAGATTGGTGGCCACTCTTGTTCAAACAAGAGTTGAACCCTCAAACCATTAAGCCAAAGGAAAGCTATCAAAGTCATTAGTAAGTTGGTGATTCTTCTTTTCTTTCACTTATTTTATGGATTTTTATGGTTTTAAATGGTTTTTATACTTTATGTCTTTTCTATAATATTAGGCCTCATTACAAAAGGCATTCCCCTCTCTTCTCTAGCAAAACCAACCTTTCTCTATCCTAGGTGAATGGTTAATTGATTAATGTCAAGTTTTTATAATGTTTGTTTCAATTAAATGGATAAATGTTTACTTTAGGATAATTTCAATACGTTTGGTGCACTTTTAATTAGTTAGAAATTTAAAAAATGGTCAGCCATACAAAGGAGGTTATGGCGAAATTTTTAGAAATTAGTGAATTAAAATTCATCTTTCTAAAAGAGTAATCCTTATGGTTTCTATATTCTAAAGTATCATTTTCATACATAGAAGATGCATTTTGATTATGTGTATAAAAGATAATTTTTATTATAAAAGTGTTACTTTTATCATATTTGAATTTCATGCATAGAGGTATGCATAAAAGTTGATTATTTTATTGCAAAAGTGTTACTTTTATCATATGGGATTTCATGCTAAGAGGTATGCAAAAAAAAGATATTCTTTTTATACTAAAAGTGTGATTTTCATCATAAATGGATTTTATGCATATATTAGATGCATAAGAGAAATTCTTTTATTCTAAAAGTGTAAATCCTACTAAATTGAATTTATGCACAAGAAGATGCATAAAAGATTGATTTTTAATTCAAAAGTGTCATTCTCATCTAAATTGAATTTATGCATGGGAAGATGCATAAAAGATGGATTTTAAATTCAAGTGTCAATTCTCATCTAAATTGAATTTATGCATAGGAAGATGCATAAAAGATGGATTTTTAATTCAAAAGTGTCAATTCTCATCTAAATTGAGTTTATACATAGGAAGATGCATAAAATATTGAATTTTAATTCAAAAATGTCATTTTCATTTAAAATAAATTTATGCATAGGAAGATGCATAAAAGATTGATTTTTATTTCGAAAGTGTTAGTCTCCTTAAATGGAGTTTATGCATAAATAAATGTGTAGAGAGATCTTATATCAAATATAAGAATTCTCTTGTATTCTATAAATAGATGTGTATGAGATGTGATAAGATGCGTATGGGAAGCGATAGGATGTGATAAGAGGTGTATGAGATGTGATAAGATGTGATAAGATGCGTATGGGAAGCGATAGGATGTGATAAGAGGTGTATGAGATGTGATAAGATATGATAAGAGGTGTATGAGATGTGATAGGATGTGCTAAGATGAGTTAGGATGTGATAAGATGTGTATAGGATGAGGTAAAAAAGTGTATCTGATGGGATAAGATGTATATGGGTTGTGATAGGGCGAGAATGGATGTGATGTGGATTTATGCATGTAGATGTCGATGTATGGATGGGAATGTGAATATCAATGTGGAAATGGATGTATGGATGTAGATACGGAGGTGGATGTATATATGTGAATGTGGATGTATGAATGAGGACGTGAAAATGAATGTTTGCATGTAGATGTGGGTGTATGGATGTGTATGTATGAATGCAGATATGGGATTGGATGTATGATGTGGATGTACGAATATGGATGTGTATGTAGAATAATGAATGTGATTGTGTATGTGAATTAATGTGTCGTCGAGATGAGGGAATGGATAAGAATGAGTACACATTGAATGGAATGTAGAATAAGTAATGTGGACTGAGGAGGGATAATGTGGAAAGATGAGAGTTCAATATAGAAACTGTATTTTGTGATTGTTTATAAATGACTGTTTTATGTCAAGAATGTTGGGTAAGCATTTTGACCGTCTTATGGATTAAGGTCATGGAGACCTAACTGATAAAGTTGCAACGACTGACGGAGAGTCAATGGTGGAGGACGTCTCGCGTAGCAAGGTCGACCGAGGTCTTTACCAGCCTCGGTTCGATTTAAATGGTGAGCTTCCCCTATGGTGGATGAGGGACCAAGGAAGCGGCCTATGAGTGAAGCACTAGGTCACCTGCGAAGAATCCTAGAGGGTACTGACCATACGGTGCTCGGGCTCTGGGTCACCGAAGATACCCACACGTGCATCATGGAAGATATTGGAATAAGGAGTAAGAGTTGTTTTCTGAAACCGGGCATGGATCTGGTTGATTGACCTTGCTGGTCCTCAAACGGATGAGTCCATGGCTCTCGTATATGGATTTGTTGATTGATTTTGCTAATCTTCAACGAGAATTCCATCTTGATTTTTATATGTGGAAATATTGTCGGGTACTATGAGCTAGGAACTATCGAAAAGGCCCCTGAGTGAACAGGTGGTGAGCGTTCTAGTTTGCCAGTGATGCCATAAGTACATCGATGAATGAATAATTGGAAATATGGATTCAACCAGAGATTTCAAGGATTGTCATCAGTGACATAATGGTTTCATTAAAGGATTGTTTTATAGTTAGCTAATGCTGAGAAAAAGGCAATTTCATATTGGGTGTGTAAGTGGTGTAACTAGTTTTATGTTTGCATGAACTTCCGGCTAGGGGGCCTGGGAACTCTTTTCCTGGGTACCCGAGACAAAACCTAACCAAATTCCTAATTGGATCCCATCACTACAGTGGTTGGGAGGTTGGCTAACCCATGGGACTGGATGGGGTTAGGCTGGACTGATGGATCCGTAAATCGAGACTCAAATTTTGTTATTACGATAGATGAAGTAAATCCCAGATAGTAATTGTTCTATGGATAGGAATCAACGGCTGTGCCTCTTGATGGGGAAAAAAGCATTGATCCCAATGATCCAAGTGCAAGTTTCTTCCTTGATCTGATCTAGTACCTTTAGAGGTGCAGTCGGATCAGTTTGATCAGTAATGGTCTTGACTATGTTACAGTAAAAAGTTATCTTGGTGGAATCACCCGTGCTTTCCGGATAAAGGAAGTTTTTTCGGGTTCAGTTTTAGAAAAACCGACGGATTAGTCTCTTGTCTGGATATCCATGGACGAGGCCCTGAGTGTGGGACTTTGCCCCACGCAAGAAATGCTACTTCCGCTGCTAGCACCACGAATCCGTTGCGCAGTGGGGACAGGGATCTCAACAGCCCCTCTCAAGCTCATGATGTACTGCCATAGATGAAGATGTAGATGAGATTGGGCTATCAAAGCTCTCAACACTCCCCCTCAAGCTCATCCCACATACTCCAAACATAGTATGAAAGTACTCAAACTTCTCCCTGCTAAGTGGCTTTGAAAAGATGTCGGCCACCTGCTCTTTAGTCTTCACATACTGTAGATCCACTGTACCATCCAACACTTTCTCTCTGACAAAGTGATAGTGGACCTCTATTTGTTTGGTCCGCGCATGAAAAATTGGATTCCTGGCCATGTTGTCACAATGAATGACAACCTTGCCATCAATAGGCTCACCCAAATCTGCCAAGAGACTCTTTAACCATATTCCTTCACATGTAGCAATGGCTGCACCCCTATATTCAACCTCTGTAGTACTGGATAAAGCAACAATAGGTTGCTTCTTGCTACTCCAACTCACCACACACTTCCAAGTGTAAAGGCATAACCACTAGTAGACCTCCTGTCATATAAGCTACCTGCCCAATTTGCATCTGTGTAGCCATGTATATCTAAGCCTTTACCATGCTCATAAAGAAGACCATAATGTGGAGTGGTCTTTACATATCTCATAATGCATCTCACTGCATCCAAATGAGGTTTTTTGGGGCTCAGCATAAATTGGCTTACTAGTCCCACAACATAACTGAGATCCGGGCGTGTGATAGTCATGTAAATAAGGCTTCCAACCATCTTTCTATACATAGATGGATCATCCAACTCTTCACCAAAATCAGCCCGCAACTTCGCATTCTGCTCCAAAGGTGTACTCATTGGCTTACACCCTGTCATCCCATATTTTGCCAACATATCCAATGCATATTGGCGTTGCACTAACCGTGTACCTGCATGGTCTTTGATCACTTCAATTCCAAGAAAGTATCTTAATTCACCCAAGTCTTTCATGTCGAATTGCCCACTCAATGCTTTCTTGACATGCATCACATCTATAGCATGATCTCCTGTGACAATCACGTCATCCACATAGATAACAAGTAAGACAATTCCATGATCTGTTTTCTTCACATAGAGTGAAGAATCTACTGTAGAAACCTGAAATCCAAGTGAGATAAGATATCAGCTCATCTTATCACTCCAAGCACGAGGTGCTTGCTTCAGACCATATAAATCTTTCTTTAATTTGCATACAAGAGTGGGATATCTTGGATGTACATATCCTTCTGGCTGTGCCATATAAACTTCTTCTTGTAGATCACCATTTAGAAATGCATTTTTCACATCCATTTGATGCATTTCCCAACCATTTGCTACAGCCATAGCAATGACTGCTCTCATTGTTCCCATCTTTGCAACTGGACTAAATGTTTCCTCATAGTCCAAGCCTTGGGTTTGTGGATAACCCTTAGCTACCAATCTTGCTTTATGGCATTCAATGGAACCATCTGACTTGCATTTCACTTTGTAAACCCATTTGCAACCAATAACATTTTTGTCCTGTGGTAATGCAACCAAATCCCATGTTTCATTTTATGAACCAATGCATCCATCTCAACATCCATTGCCTTCTCCCATACATGCTTTCCAATAGCTTCTGTATAGCATGTAGGTTCCACATGCTTCACCAAAGAGGTCAGATATATGCGTAATGCATAGCAAAATCATGATATGTCAGCCTGTCGACAAGTGGATACCTGACCCTTTGGGATCTACGCAATGCATGCGGATCACTCTGAACACCTGTCACTCAAGCATGTGGAGGCACATATCTATCCTGCCTTGCACCACGTGTGCGCAAAACTGGTATTCCAAGTTCCTCATCCAAACTCTCTGAACTTGACGACTCATAACCTGTAGTTCCAATTCCTTCAACCTTCTTCTTTCCTTTATCCATAGCACTACTCCCACCAGTGCTCACACTGTCATGCCTCAAGCATCCTGACCATGGACCTATGGTGCTACTCTCAGACTCTGCTGGCCCAAACATAGAAATAGAACTTGCTTGTGGGAATTTCACATGCACATCAGCATCAAGTGAATTAATGACACCCTCATCCTTTGCTTTGTACCAAATACCAAGTTCATCAAACACCACATCTCGTGAGATAACCACTTGCCTAGTTTGTGGATTGTAACATTTGTATGCCTTGCCATCCTGTGCATAACCAACAAACACACACTTTTCTACCTTAGGATCCAACTTCCTCCTTCTCTCGTCAGGCACACGTACATAAGCTATGCAACCAAACACTTTGAGGTGTCCAATGTTTGGCCTAAAACCTATAAGCTGCAGCTCTGGCGTACTTCCATGTATGGCTGCTGTGGGCGCCTTATTAAGTATATACACTGCAGTGGCACATGCTTCTGCCCAATAATAGTCTGGCATGCTCTTTTCATTGAGCATCGCCTTGGCCACTTCACAAATGACTTTATTCTTTCTCTCAGCAACAACACCATTTTGCTGAGGTGTATACCTGCAAGTTAACTGTCTTCTTATGCCATGCTTTCTCAAGAAACGCTCAAAAGCATGTGAGGTGTATTCACCACCTCCATCTGTCCTCAAACATTTTATCCAAGAGCCATATTGCTTCTCTGCAAAAGCTTTGAAATCCATAAACTTTTCCAACACTTCACTTTTCTCTCTGAGAAAGGAAATCCAATTCATTCTGTTGAAATCATCAATGAATGTCACATAGTATAAGCTGCCTTTAATGGATGGATTTTCTGCAAGACCCCATACATCACTATGAACTATTTCAAGTGGCCTGCTACTCATGTTGCCTTCTCTAGGAAACGGCAACCTTACCTGCTTTCCAAACTGACAGGCATCACAAACATGCATATTCCCATCATACTTGAATCTAGGCAGCCCACTAACAAGGCTTCTTGCCTGCATGTTCTTTAACCTTTGTATGTTCACATGTCCAATCCTCTTATGCCACATGGAAATGTCCTGTACCACATTTCGGCTTTTAGAGAACATGGCTGATTTCAACTCAGGAATCCCAGCATCGAGCTTAAATAACCTGCCTTCTTTCTGGCCTTTGGCAATGACTCTACATCCATTTTTGAAATCCTCAACGAAGCAACCATGCTCCTTGAAACGAACCTGTAAACCCTGTTCCACCATTTGACCAACTGAGGCCAAGCTTTTTGTAATAGAAGGCACATACAAGACATCTACCATATATTTTGTTTCACCATTGTGCATAACCAATGGTACACTTCCAACATGTGTGATAGCATGTTGGGTATCATCTCCTGTCTCCACATAGCCTTTCACATCCATAGGCTTCATGTGCTCAAAACATTTGCCATGACAAGTCATATGTTTTGATGTGCCAGAGTCCATGTACCAAGTGTCATCACTTTCAGCATTTGTCATCATAGATCCCACAACATGTTTCATGGCAAACAAGTGATTTACGCTGCCATCATTATTGCTTGATGCCATATGACCAAATTTCCCACAGTAATGGCATTCCACATTTTGGATGTTTGTTGGCCTTGCCAACGTCCTCTACCACGAGGATTACCTTTGCCTCTCTGAGGTGTATATCCATGACCACCTCTAGCACCATATGTAGGCTGAATATTCTGTTGTAGTGACTTGTCCTGCTATCCACAACAATTACCACAGCCATGTGATGCAAATCTCCCCCTACCTCTAAATCCTCTTTGTGAATAGAAAGCCTGTAGATACATCATGAAAGAAGTCACTGAGTTTGATTTCCTCAACAAGCAAGAGTGAAACCAATTACTCATCAAAATTTGATAAACCTGTACTCCGAACCAAGATGGATGTATCATGTAAGATTACTCCCAGCCTCTGAAGATGTCCAGCATCTTCCCGTATAATTAAATTCCTCTTCAGAAATATAAAAGATCTTGTTTCTAATTGTTTTAACCTAGAGAGAGAAAATATTCTAGAGAGAGAATATTAAGATTTTTGAATAAAAAATTATCTCATCTTATTAAAATAAGTTTCCCTGAAATAGAAATTCAAAAAGAACTTTCCAATGTGCAATTGGAATAAATTGAAAATGGGTATAAAGGACCTTAGCCTAAGGGTCTAGATTTTCAAAAAAAAATTAGATTATGGTCCAATTAAGGTTCCTATGAGCCAATAAGATCAATTTATGTGTGGGGAGGAGATAAATCCAATTTGAAAAAGAAATTATCCAAAAATGAGTAAATGCTCACATAAGATGAAGAGTTGAATATGTACAAGGTTTATTAGTAAGAAACTATGAGTAATATCAAAAATATGAGATATTTTGGGTATCCCAAAAATGAGTAAATGCTCACATAAGATGAAGAGTTGAATATGTACAAGGTTTATTAGTAAGAAACTATGAGTAATATAAAAAATATGAGATATTTTGGGTATCCAAAAATGAGTAAATGCTCACATAAGATGAAGAGTTGAATATGTACAATGTAAGAAACTATGAGTAATATAAAAAATATGAGATATTTTGGGTATCCAAAAATGAGTAAATGCTCACATAAGATAAAGAGTTGAATATGTACAAGGTTTATTAGTAAGAAACTATGAGTAATATAAAAAATATGAGATATTTTGGGTATCCAAAAATGAGTAAATGCTCACATAAGATGAAGAGTTGAAAATGTACAAGGTTTATTAGTAAAAAACTATGAGTCTTACTAAAAAAATAAGATATTTTGGGTATAATGATTCCATTTTGACACATATGTAAGGAAGGGGAGTCCCTTAAAGGAGGTGCATATTTCACATGCTTGAATGAGTTTTAAACTAAAAAATAATGTGATATTCTTATCTGTCCTCTCTCTTAAACCAAACCAAATCAAAATGGAACCAAACCGAATAAAAAAGAAACCAAACTAGATCTAAATCTAGTCCAAATTCAACCAAACTAAAATCTAGAAAATTCTAGAAATCAGTTAGCCTTGGTTAGAGCCTCCCTCTCCTATAAATAGAACATGAGTCCTTTGAAAAAAATAGGAGAATTTTACTATATTAGAATTATGCTGAAATAATGCTAATTTTTACTATTCTCTAAAATTCTCTCCAAATTGATGAAATTGGAGCTTCCCTCTTTCTTCAATCCCCATTGGTAAACCTCCCCCTACCTCTAAATCCTCTTTGTGAATAGAAAGCCTTTTTTTTGCCATTATCATCATGGCTAGTAGATGCATCATGAAAGGAGTCACTGAGTTTGATTTCTGGAGAGACGGAAAAACTCTCTCACTTGTAGCAAGAGTAGTATGATCCACACTTAGCTCAATCCAATGCGAGTGGATGAGATCTGATAAGGATAAATGAGGAAAGATGTGATGAGATGAAAATGATGTGATCAGATGAGAATGGGAATTCTTATGAAATGGATGTGATTTAAATAATGTGGATTAATGTGGAAAGATGAGAGTTCATTTTAGAAACCGTATTTTTTAGACCTGTTTTTAAATGGTTGTTTTATGTCAAGAATGTTTGGGAAGCATTTTGACTATCTTGTGAATGAGGTCGTGGAGACCAAATCTGATAAGTTGCAACAGCTGATGGAAAGTCAATGCAGGACGTCTCGTGTAGCAAGGTCCGCCAAGGTCTTGACCAGCCTCGGTTTGATTCAAATGGTGAGCTTTCGATACGGTGGATGAGGGACCAAGGAAGCGGCCTATTAGTCTCCTTAAATGGAATTTATGCATAAATAGATGCGTAAAGAAATCTTATATCAAATATAAGAATTCTCTTGTATTCTATAAATAGATATTAGGATGTAATTAGAGGTGTATGAGATGTGATAAGATGTAATTAGAGGTGTATAAGATGTGATAAGATGCATATGGAAAGTGATAGGATGTGATAAGAGGTGTATGAGATGTGATAAGAGGTGTATGAGATGTGATAAGATGTGATAAGATGCGTATGGAAAGTGATAAGATGTGATAAGAGGTGTATGAGATGTGATAAGATGTGATAAGATGCGTATGAGAAGTGATAGGATGTGATAAGAGGTGTATGAGATGTGATAAGATGGATAAGATGCATATGGGAAGTGATAGGATGTGATAAGAGGTGTATGAGATGTTATAGGATGTGATAAGATGTGTATGAGATGTGATAAGATGTGATAAGAGGTGTATGAGATGTGATAGGATGTGATAAGATGTGTATGAGATGTGATAAGATGTGTATGAGATGTGATAGGATATGATAAGAGTGTATGAGATGTGATATGATGTGCTAAGATGAGTTAGGATGTGATAAGATGTGTATGGGATGAGGTAAAAAGTGTATCTAATGGGATAAGATGTATATGGGTTGTGATAGGGCGAGAATGGATGTGATGTGGATGTATGAATGTAGATATGGATGTGAATGTGAATGTGGATGTGTATGTATGGATGTATGGATGTAAATGTGGATGTATGTATGTATGTGGATGGGAGGATGTGAAAATGGATGTATGCATGTAGATGTGTATGTATGGATGTGAATGTGAATGTGGATGTGGATGTATGGATGTAGATACGGATGTGGATGTATGTATGTGAATGTGGATGTATGAATGAGGATGTGAAAATGGATGTATGCATGTAGATGTGGATGTATGGATGTGAATATGGATGTGGATGTGGATGTGGATGTGGATGTGTATGTATGGATGTGGATATGGATGTGTATGTATGAATGCGGATATGGGATTGGATGTATGATGTGGATGTACGAACATGGATATGTATGTAGAATAATGAATGTGAATGTGTATGTGAAATAATGTGTCATGGATTCCATTTTGTTATGTGAATATATTGCCGGTTACTATGACCTAGGAACTATGGAAAAGGCCCTTGAGTGAACAAGTGGTGAGCGTTCTGGTTGCCAAAAATGCCATAAATACACCGATGAATGAATGATTGGAAATCTGGATTCAACCAGAGAATTTGAGGATTGTCATCAGTGACAATGGTTTCATTAAAGGATTGTTTTTAAGTTAGTTGATGCTGAGAAAAAGGCAATTTCATATTGGGTGTGTAAGTGGTGTGACTAGTTTTATGTTTGCATGAACTTTCGGCTAGGGGGGCTGGGAACTCTTTTCCCTGGTACTCGGGATAAAACCTAACCAAATTCCTAATTTGATCCCTTCACTACAGTGGTTGGGCGGTTGGCTAACCCATGGGACTAGATGGGGTTAGGCTGGACTGATGGATCCATAAATTGAGACTCAAATTCTGTTATTACGATAGATAAAGTAAATCCCGGATAGTAATTGTTCTATGGAATCAACGGCTGTGCCTCTTGATGGGGAAAAAAGCGTTGATCCCAATGATCCAAGTGCAAGTTTCTTCCTTGATCTGATCGAGTATCTTTATAGGTGCAGTCGGATCAGCTTGATCAGCAATGGTCTTGATTACGTTAGAGTAAAGAGTTATCCTGGTGGAATCGCCCGTGCTTTCCGGGTAAAGGAAGTTTTTTCAGGTTTGGTTTTGGATAAATCGACGGATTAGTCTCTTGTCCGGATATCAACGGGCGAGGCCCCGAGTGTGGGACCCCTGCCCCGCGTAAGATGTGCTACTTCCGCTGCTAGCATCCCAAATCCATTGCACAGTGTGCAGCTTGTGAGTGTTGCTTTTGTGACCATATGATGGACGGGCTTATGGAAGTGTAAAAAGTTCTTCTATCTTTATTGTATATGTTCCAAGAGTAAATAAAGTTGAAATATTTGTTCTTGTCTTGAGTCTTACTCTCTTTGAGACTTTTCTTGGTGGTTAATCTTAATTAAATTTTCTCTTAGTCTCATATTCGTGCATCTTGTGAAATTACCCCCAGTTTGCGAGATGAGAACATCTTGCGTTTTTCAAGTGGGAGAGAATGTAAGATTCCTCCCCAACCTCTCAAGATGTCTAGCATCTTCTCGTATAATTAAATTCCTCTTCAGAAATATAAAAGATCTTGTTTCTAACTATTTTAACCTAGAGAGAGAATATTAAGATTTTTAATATTTTTGAATAGAAAATTATCTCATCTTATTAAAATAAGTTTCCCTGAAACAAAAATTCAAAAAGAACTTTCCAATGTGCAATTGGAATAAATTGGAAATGGGTATAAAGGACCTTAGCCTAAGGGTCTAGATTTTAAGAAATTTTTGGATTATGGTCCAATTAAGGTTCCTATGAGCCAATAAGATCAATCCATGTGTGGGGAGGAGATAAATCCAATTTATAAAAGAAATTATCCAAAAATGAGTAAATGCTCACATAAGATGAAGAGTTGAATATGTACAAGGTTTATTAGTAAGAAACTATGAGTAATATCAAAAATATGAGATATTTTGGGTATCCAAAAATGAGTAAATGCTCACATAAGATGAAGAGTTGAATATGTACAAGGTAAGAAACTATGAGTAATATAAAAAATATGAGATATTTTGGGTATCCAAAAAATGAGTAAATGCTTACATAAGATGAAGAGTTGAATATGTACAAGGTTTATTAGTAAGAAACTATGAGTAATATAAAAAATATGAGATATTTTGGGTATCCAAAAATGAGTAAATGCTCACATAAGATGAAGAGTTGAAAATGTACAAGGTTTATTAGTAAAAAACTATGAGTCTTACTAAAAAAATGAGATATTTTGGGTATAATGATTCCATTTTGACACATATGTAAGGAAGGGGAGTCCCTTAAAGGAGGTGCATATTTCACATGCTTGAATGAGTTTTAAACCCAAAAATAATGTGATATTTTTATCTCTCCTCTCTCTTGAATCAAACCAAATCAATATGGAACCAAACCGAATAAAAAAGGAACTAAATTAGATCCAAATCTAGTCCAAATTCAACCAAACTGAAATCTAGAAAATTCTAAAAATCAGTTAGCCTTGGTTAGAGCCTCCCTCTCCTATAAATAGAACATGAGTCCTTTGAAAAAAATAGGAGAATTTTACTATATTAGAATTATGCTGAAATAATGCTAACTTTTACTATTCTCTAAAATTCTCTCCAAATTGATGAAATTGGAGCTTCCCTCTTTCTTCAATCCCCATTGGTGGCTCCATCAACATACTAAACCAATTGATTGGTTGGGGGCCTCTACCATGAACAAAGAATCAAGCATTTTTTAAGGTAAATGGTGAATTTTGATCTTTTCTATAATTTCTCAATGTTTCTCTCTTCTCAACCCCTCTCAAGCTTGAGAAGCTTAATTGGAATTGTTTTTGAATGCTATTGAAGTTAATTGATAAATGGTAGTGAAGAGTTACATAATTTGATGAATGCTATTAAAGTTAATTGATTAATGATAGTAAAGAATTACATAAATTTCCATTTATGCTTAATTCTAATGGTTTTTATGTAATTTCTCTTTTCTCAATCCAAATGAAGCTTTTCATAAAGCTTTTTCTTAATCCAAGATTAATCTATGCTTGAGGCCAAATTAATGGCTTTTTTCTATGCTTTTAGTTTATGTATTTCATGAATATTGATGATTCAATCTATTATGGATTAATGATCCAATTAGGGATCATTCTAATCATTCCCTTGAAGATAAGCTTTATCTTTTAAAATAATTGAGATTTATCAATCATAGCAGCGGAGCTATGGTAAAATTTTTGTAAAAATTTACACATAAAATAATTTCATTCAAAGCATGAAAAGAGGACTTTCTACCATATTCTAGAAATTATTATCCTAGATTAATTGATAGAATTTCATTGTATTCATGGAGAAATTGATTTTTATATTATGCATATTTGATTTTCATGCATAGAGGTATGCATAAAAGATTATTATTTTAATGTAAAAGTGTTATTTTTATCATAATTGAATTTCATGCATAGAGGTATGCATAAAAGATTATTATTTTAATAAAAAAGTGTTACTTTTATCATATTTGGATTTCATGCATAGAGGTATGCATAAAAGATTATTATTTTAATGTAAAAGTGTTACTTTTATCATATTTGGATTTCATGCATAGAGGTACGCATAAAAGATTATTTTTTTAATGTAAGAATGTTGGGTGGTTGCAGGATCAGGGTGTCCAGTTTTGTCCACTCAGGCACCCTGTAAATAGAAAAAAAACAGGCATTTGTTTTCCTTTAGTGGCTAATTCTCCTAGCTAATAAAGGAATTTCCTTTCGAGTTCTTTTGTTCCAACATCACATGCAAAGTTTGGAATATAGTTGCATAATCTGATTAAGCATTAAATAGTCAAAAGTCCTCATTTCCTTAGGTACAACGTCAATGTGTACACCGTGTCCCAAATTTGGACGGATTCCATAAAATACTAATATCTTTTGCATATAAACTCATATGAGATTCCCACTTTGGACATTAGATCTTCACATAATATAGAGCTTAACTTGATTTTTTGAGAAAATTTTAAGCTATTTGTCTATTTTCTTTAAATATTTCAAAGTCTTTAAAGTATTATAATATATGGCACTTTTTGTACCCATAATATCTACTACTTAAAATGCTCAATCGTGTAGATCAAAAGAGTGTTAGATAAAGAGACATGAGTAGAATGTGGTGGTTAGTCAAAATTTCAAATCCAATGGTTGGATTTTTAATGATATCTTTTCCAAAATTCTTCCAGGTTATCAGAAGGCTTGCAAATATTAATAATCTAATTAGTAAAATTACATTTCTAAAGTAAATAATCTAAAACCTATAGGGACTAGCGTACTTGTAATGGTGCATCTATAGAAAAAAAATTGGATCACTCTAAGTATGAACAGATCAAATTTTTATCATTTTAATATATTTTTGATAAATTTTCATTAATTAGACTAATTTAAATTTTTGGAGCAATTTTAGTGCATGTGTATTTTCTATTAGTTTCTTGATCTCATTTGAAGTACCTTGCCTCCCCAAATTTTCTCTCCAAGCATTGTCCCAATCCAGCATAAACTGGGACAAAGCTGGATACCCTGATCTTGCAACAACCCTGTTATTTTTATCATAATTGAATTTCATGCATAGAGGTATGCATAAAAGATTATTATTTTAATGTAAAAGTGTTACTTTTATCATATTTGGATTTCATGCATAGAGGTATGCATAAAAGATTATTATATTAATGTAAAAGTGTTACTTTTATCATATTTGGATTTCATGCATAGAGGTATGCATAAAAGATTATTATTTTAATGTAAAAGTGTTACTTTTATCATATTTGGATTTCATGCATAGAGGTATGCATAAAAGATTATTGTATTAATGTAAAAGTGTTACTTTTATCATAATTAGATTTCATGCATAGAGGCATGCATAAAAGATTATTATTTTAATGTAAAAGTGTTACTTTTACCATATTTGGATTTCATGCATAGAGATATGCATAAAAGATTATTATTTTAATGTAAAAGTGTTACTTTTATCATATTTGGATTTCATGCATAGAGGTATGCATAAAAGATTATTATATTAATGTAAAAGTGTTACTTTTATCATATTTGGATTTCATGTATAGAGGTATGCATAAAAGATTATTATTTTAATGTAAAAGTGTTACTTTTATCATATTTGAATTTCATACATAGAGGTATGCATAAAAGATATTTTTTAATACTAAAAGTGTGATTTTCATCATAAATGGATTTTATGCATAAATTAGATGCATAAGAGAAATTCTTTTATTCTAAAAGTGTAATTCCTACTAAATTGAATTTATGCATGGAAAGATGCATAAAGAATTTATTTTAATCCAAAAGTGTCATTCTCATTTAAAATGAATTTATGCATAGGAAGATGCATAAAAGATTGATTTTTATTTCCAAAGTGTTAGTCTCCTTAAATGGAATTTATGCATAAATAGATGCGTAAAGAAATCTTATATCAAATATAAGAATTCTCTTGTATTCTATAAATAGATATTAGGATGTGATAAGAGGTGTATGAGATGTGATAAGATGCGTATGGGAAGTGATAGGATGTGATAAGAGATGTATGAGATGTGATAAGATGTGTATGGGAAGTGATAAGATGTGATAAGAGGTGTATGAGATGTGATAAGATGTGATAAGAGGTGTATGAGATGTGATAAGATGTGATAAGATGCGTATGGGAAGTGATAGGATGTGATAAGAGGTGTATGAGATGTGATAAGATGTGATAAGATGCGTATGGGAAGTGACAGGATGTGATAAGAGATGTATGAGATGTGATAGGATGTGATAAGATGTGTATGAGATGTGATAGGATATGATAAGAGTGTATGAGATGTGATAGGATGTGCTAAGATGAGTTAGGATGTGATAAGATGTGTATGGGATGAGGTAAAAAGTGTATCTGATGGAATAAGATGTATATGGGTTGTGAAAGGGCAAGAATGGATGTGATGTGGATGTACGAATGTAGATATGGATGTGAATGTGAATGTGGATGTGTATGTATGGATGTATGGATGTGGATGTGATAGAAATCTTTTGATCCTATACTTCCATGCCTGGAAGTTCTTCCTATCCAATTTTTCACCCACAATTTGTATTGGATTATCTGACATATTTGCTCAATGCAAATGTACCTTCCGCATATGTTCCAAATCTGTAAACGAGCCTTCCTCAGCTCAACCACACTCTAATGAGTGTTCCAGATACTCCAAAGTAGTCAACAAACTTCACTTTTGATATAGAAAATCAAACTGATTGCATCCAAAATGAACTGGCATACGCAGTCCAAGATACCCTATTTTGGTGCGCTTTCCAAGGCTTCAAATTGCAATGTAGTGGTTCAATCAAGTGTGGATAACTTGCATTGACACCTAAACAAGCTCAATGTTTCATATCAACACCATCCAAGGTGCGTACATACCAATTTTGTCAAACCCCCTTCTCTGTTTTGAGAAAAACCAAAAAAACCAGTAAAACCAATAGTAGAATTGCTCTAATTTCTTCAATGCTTGTCCAAATTGAGAGACCAGGCGTTCAATAGCTTAGCAATGATGTCCACTAACTCCATGTAAAAGGAATTAGACCAATTGTGTAAGATGAGAGAGTAATTAGTCGATTAATCACACTCTGTTTTACTAATGACAATAGATAGCCTGTTTAATCAGCTCATTTCCAGCTCCATAGATCATAATTGCTCCAACCAATCATGTAGCAACCTCCTCACTAGTGTGAATAACAAATTTGCTAAGCCAATTTTGGAAGCTATCAATCACAACAGTTGATTTGAGTTCTCCACTTAGCAAAAATATCAGAAAATGCTCTGTTTTCTTTGTATGAGTTGCGCCGCCTGCTGTAGAGGGAATTTGGGAGCTTTGTAGTGTCAATTGATAGTACATATGATTGCCTAACACACCAAGGAATGTGTACAATCCATCAAATGTATGATTTTTGCAAAAAACTAGGTTTAATTTCATTCACCAAGTGATTCTTTTTCTCTGTTTTGTGAGAGCTTCAAAAACAGTAATTTTCAATCACTCAAATGCATCATATTTGCTCCAAATTCAGTGTAGGCCTTGCACATGAGTTGCCAATACATTCCCATTTTCCACCTACATGTTTCTTTGTCAGATTTGCATCTATTTTCACCATACATCACCGCTTCCAAGCTCCAATGGAAAGCTTGCAAAAAACTAGAATTTTCTTTTGCTTTGGGCAACCCTAATTTGCTTTGTTTCTGCTTGAATCACTTGCAATCTGCTCAAGGGTGTTTAGTAGTCCTTACCCGGTAGGCCAAGCTCTCAGATCTGATAAAAATCGGTGTGCTCCATGCTTCACAGCATCAATGGCAAGCTTCACAGCTTTTCTTCACAGCTTCTTCTCCCTCTTCTCTCACTCACTCATAAACCCTAATAGAGAGCACCAGGCTCTGATACCATGATGAAAAATAGGTAGAGGGAGAGGAGACCTACACACAGGAGCAAACCCTAATGTATATTGCAAACCCTAACCATAGAGGGAAGCCATCTCCCTTCTTACACAATGCATAAAGCCATAATCCATAATACACAAGACACACACTGTGTTGTGTCCACACACTACTAACCCTAGCTAATGTCCACACACCATGACTAGCTGGAC
This sequence comes from Cibotium barometz, assembly GCF_041138505.1. Lineage (NCBI taxonomy): Eukaryota > Viridiplantae > Streptophyta > Polypodiopsida > Cyatheales > Cibotiaceae > Cibotium > Cibotium barometz. The sequence goes on along the minus strand of NC_141095.1, from coordinate 33,431,586 downwards.
GCAATCATTTATGTCTCACACATGCTGCTACCTAACATGCCAGCACATAGCACAACTGGCACACATTGACATCAAGCTTGAATCTCAACAATCACTGGTACCCCCACTATAAGAGTCAAAAAATTAGGGCAACACTTTGAAGGAGACAAACTCAACGCTGCACTATCCCTGACCTTCAATAGCCTTCAAGTCACCACCATATTGGATGGAGGAGCGGGAGTGATTATTGTTACTAAGCAATGCTGGGAGAAACGGAGAGCACCTACCATCATGGATGACATGGCTTTACTTGTGAAACTTGTTGATGTGCTGCTGATGGAAGCGTTTGAAGATTAAGACCCTTAAGACCAACTGTAGATTGTCGACTACTACTTGCATTCATGTTAGCCATCTTCATTTCTATTCAAAATTGCAAGACACAGCTTTGTGGTGATGACCACAATAGCTTGCTTCTTATGATTACATCCCGAGACGCCCCTTCATGAGAGAGACCAAAATGATCCATGACTGGGACAGGGATCATATCTATATTTGAAAGAAAGACCAAACAATAAAGGTCAACCTGCACACTTGGAAATTCCATCCCATGAGAGGCCGACCCTTTATAGAGGATTTGATAACAACAACCTGATCCACCACAGTCCACTTATGCCAAAAATGCCATAAGACGATAGACAAGGAGAGGTATAGCATGGAATTTGGACCGCTCCCAGAGCCAAAAGACTCTGAGAAAATTGGATGCATATCCTAGCTACCTTGGATGCATATCCTAGCTACCTTGGATGTGAAATCCCTGTCCCCACCGCACAACGGATTCGGGGTGCTAGCAGCGGAAGTAGCACTTCTTGCACAAGGTAGGATCCCACACTCGGGGCCTCGTCCACACGGATATCCAGACAAGAGACTAATCCGTCGGTTTTTCCAAAACCGAACCCGGAAAAAACTTCCTTTACCCGGAAAGCACGGACGATTTCACTAGGATAACTTTTTACTCTAATGTAGTCAAGACCATTACTGATCAAGCTCATCCGACTGCACCTATAAAGATACTCGGTCAGATCAAGGAAGAAACTTGCACTTGGATCATTGGGATCAACGCTTTTTTCCCCATCAAGAGGCACAGCCGTTGATTCCTATCCATAGAACAATTGCTATCTGGGATTTACTTTATCTATCGTAATAGCAGAAATTGAGTCTCGATTTACGGATCCATCAGTCCAGCCTAACCCCATCCGATCCCATGGGTTAACCAACCACCCCAACCACTGTAGTGATGGGATCCAATTAGGAATTTGGTTAGGTTTTGTCCCGGGTACCAGGGAAAAGAGTTCCCAGGCCCCCTAGCCGGAAGTTCATGCAAACATAAAACTAGTCACACCACTTACACACCCAATATGAAATTGCCTTTTTCTCATCATCAACTTACTTTAAAACAATCCTTTAATAAAACCATTATGTCACTGATGACAATCCTTGAATTCTTTGGTTGAATCCATATTTCCAATCATTCATTCATCGGTGTACTTATGGCATCATTGGCAACCAGAACGCTCACCACCTGTTCACTCAGGGGCCTTTTCAATAGTTCCTAGCTCATAATACCCGTCAAAATTTTCACATATAAAAATCAAGATGGAATCCTCATTGTAGAACAAGAATCTTCCTAGGACTTACTTTAACTACCGTAACTTAATCTTAACTGAACTTAGCTATAGGAATCCACCAATCTTCAGGAGTGGGAGCCTGCACAATGCTTGACGGGATTCTTGAATGTCGTACATGGTGAGGTGGGGGAACTTCAATATGAAGGTCGTGCACCAAGTGATCTCGCAAGAAGTAGAACATATTTCTATGACTCATTTTATACCTTGCCCACTCAATCGAGTCGACATGGAAAGTTGGAACGTATTCCGTTGCCCGCACTTGATAGTCCTGAGTGGCCATTGCTTGACACAGAAGTGATAGAGTCATACAGGACCAAAATGTTTAATGATATTAAATGTGCTATGAAGCCTAGCATTGGTGCAAGAAATGTGTACTTAAGTTTGTTTGTTCCAATTGCATGCTTTGTTCATTTATTTTCTGATTGTAAACAGTTGAGAAAAACTAGAACAACTTTTGTGTGCAAAGATGTAGATGAAGCCTGGCTTGATCATTTGTTTGACAAAGGTTGGAGAGTGAAATCATCAAAGGGAGATGATTTGATCGAATGTCGATTGAACACCTCCGACATTGCATTTCGGTGAGTGTTTTAACATTATAATGTATTTTTGTGAAAAGGTTACAACGCTTATTTGATTATACTCGAAAAATTATCCTAATGATATTTTGGAATCAGATACTATATTGCCAGGCAACATCTGTGCATGTCATTTACTTATAGAAGGTGGCGATGGATCAACAACAACTGGGAAAGCATGGACCAAGATACAAGAGATGGCAGCCACTCTTGCTTGATAGATATAGTTATGATTCGACAGGGTCACCCATCTTTGACATTGGAAGTGGAAGAGAATTGGACTCTCGAATATGTTAGGAAGGAATTAGAAGTAGCTATTCAGAATCCTCCAGATCAATTTTGCTTCAAGCTCGATGGTCGGAAGCTAAGTAAAAGAAGAGAGCATCAGATCATTTGTAAAGATGTTGCAGCCCCACATGAATTGGAGGCACTAGAAGATATATGATGTGACCATGTATACGGTGACAATGTATTTTCCATATGCAATAAACTTATCTATTCAGAACATTGCTTTTGTAATGCTTTATTGTTTAAAACAATGTAATGAAGGCAAGAATTCCCCAATTGAATTTTTATGTACACAAAAAAGGCTTAAAGTAAGAAAGCAAGCAGTGAAGGAACACAGTAGCAAATTTGATCCTCTGATTTTCAAATGAAAAGTGTATTTACAATTGATGTTCTCTCTTCAATACATGTATAGCTGCATATTTACAAACGTACATTTGTTGGAAGAAGGAAAAAACTATTTATTGCTGGAACCCATAGGTATCGGCTTCAAGATGGAGCCATGGCTCTTCTCCCAAGTATGGAGCCCATGTAAGAGGCTCAGGGAGGCCTATCCCCCCTCGTGGATTCGGCGGGATGAAGTCCACTGGCCCGTCTGGAGGCATAACTTTAGCGACCTCGATCAATTTCGCAATCGTTTACGTTTGGACGTCTAGGTCCACGTAGCGAGACATTGATGGAAACTGCCATCACAATTCATCAAGGCATAAATAAGATCAACATGACAATATATAAGAAGATAAACAAGAGCACGCATGCGTATGGGAGCTGAAAATGCTTACATCCTCTGAAGGGAGCTGAAAAATGCTTCGTAGCAGCAACATTGCATTAAGTGCAACCCTCCACCCACAGCTGTAGCCATCTTCTTGTTTGGGGACACTAACCCTTCAGATGGTCGATCGATCCAGGGTGTCTATGTCCATGCTAAGGCTCTCGTAAGCTGCCATTAGTTTCCTGACTCCACTGTAAACAGAGACCAATCATTAACCTGATCAATCCGGACTTCTAACTCAAACAATAATATGTATCTTAATGATTTTTACTTACAGCAAAACATTTCCATGGACACCAGATGTCGAATTTGCAAGGTAAATGACATTTTCTTGCACGTCGACTAGTAGAAGACTCCAATGGGAACTGCACAATAGATTTCTATTAGTTTAAATCCAAAGGAAGCACTATATAACTCGTGTACAGTGATTCACAATAGAGAGAGAGAGAGAGAGAGAGAGACAAACTCACTTTTCATGATATGCCAAAAAAAATACTCGGGCATCGTCCAGCTGGACCTCCCGAAACCAGTTCAGCACATCGAGGTACGGAACTGACTCTACTAGCAACAGTGTTGAGACCAGTGAATCAATCTGGAACACTCGTTGCTGTACATCCTCGGGCAATAGCGAAATAACAAAACTGCACAAGGAAACATATCAAGAGTGAGGCATCAACTTTAAGAGCCAAGAATGTAAAATTGTGGGAGGACAGAGAAAAGAGTATACCTTAAAACACATCTGAGCACTTTGTCGTTGACTTCAGTTTTGGGATCAAACAAAATGTTGATTTCTTCAGCATGAATCAGGAAATAACATCTATGCCCTCTAATATTAAAGGGTACATAGAACTCCGGCAACAAAAATTGCAGCGCCTCCCGATTCATGGCGTGGAGTGCGCGAACATTTTTCCTTTTTGTTTGCAATGCAAGCATTGCAGGCTTGATGATCCCTTTGAGCGCTTGTCATTAAATTTGCCCGAGTCTGATGTTCATGATCTGGACCTCCCTCGGTCACCTCTTCAATTCTCACTTTTTGTACAGGACGGACATCCAAAATTTGTAACATTCGTTCATCAGTAAACGTAACTGGTCTAAGTAACTTATCGTATCTGAAACGAAGGGCTACTAGGCTGAAAAAATCTTTGTTCATTACTGTCACCCTGTGTGCGTGGGCAGCAAGAACGTAACTATCCAAAAAAAATTCGATCATCCAATCTTCTGTGGCCTCCTGCAGCAAAACAAGGCCGATGCCTTCCACCTAAACAAAATTCCATTCTGCTCACAAATTCTCCTGGTAAGCCTCTGGAAAGGCAATCTGGGAATAGCAGCTTCATAAACTTTTTGATTTCTCGCAGGGCTGCCGAATGCTCTGCGAAACGCCTTAGTCTAGGCTGCGTTTTGGACAATCGGGAAGGACTGCTTGATTTCCTGGATCTTGAGGCTTTCAGGACGCCCATCTTCTTCCCAGTAGATGAGGGAGCTGCATTATCAATGGGTCTAGCTGTATGCCTTACACGAGCCATCTGAAAACGCAAGAAAAAGCAGAAAACTTTGCTATTCAGTAGTACACGATTAACAATTCACCATAAAGCGAGAAAGTGTGGTCAAGAAAGCAATATGCACTTCCTCGCGTTATGGTGAATCCATTCACCATAACGCGAGATGAAGGCCCACAGAAACACAATAATCCTTCTCGCATTATGCTGAATTCATTGACACCAATAAGAGGCGGAATATCGTGCATCCTTTGAGCTTTGATCTCGCGTTATAGTGATTTGATTCACTATAACGCGAGACTAAGAGCCAGTCAAAGCAAAACAATCCTCCTCGCGTTATAGTGAATTGATCTACTACAACGGGAGGAGGGTTCTCCCGAATCTCTTACCGTTCCGTCTTGCATTTTGGTGATTCGATTCACCATAACACATAGAGCAGTATTGAGATTCTAATGACTCGTCGTCTGCTTTATGGTGAATCGAATCACCACGACAGAGGGCAAACAGTCAAAGAGAAAACAATGGCAGAGGGCAAACAGTCGAAGGAAAAACAAAACAATCAAGTATTATACAAGAAACTCACAAAATAATCAAGTAATACACTTTCATCACATTCTATGAGTGGATGGAGACTGTCGTGTAGGAGGTGAATTAATTGACACCAATAAGATGCGGATTATCGTGAATCCTTTGCCCTTGGTCTTACGTTATGGTGAATCGATTCACCATAACGCGAGTCTAAGGGCCAGTCAAAGCAAAACAATCCTCCTCGCGTTATAGTGAATCGATTTTCTACAACGGGAGGAGGATTATCGCGAATCTCTTACGTTTGCCTTCTGCCATGGTGATTCGATTCACCATAAGACATGGAGCTTATTGAGATTCTAATGGCCCGTCGTGTGCTTTAAGGTGAATCGAATCACCACGGCAGAAGGCAAACACTCGAAGAAAAAACAATGGCACAGGGCAAACAGTCGAAGAAAAAACAAAACAAACAAGCAATATACAAGAAACTTACAAAACAATCAAGTAGTATACAAAAACTTACATTTCTTGCGTGCGAATGGTTGGAGACTGTCGTGCAGGAGGTGGAAAATCGGTTCAGTACTGTGGCGGTAGTCGGAAGTCACCTGGAGGCAAGCAGGAGGACGGACAAGGCAAAATCGATAAGAGGACGAAAAGGTGGCGTGATTAACGGCTTTGATTAGTCTTTAGAGCGAACACACGTGCTGGCGGGCTGCCAGGGCGACTAGGCGGCGCTGACGTGTCGCATAGCATTAAAAAGGGCTTTGATTAAACTTTATAGCTTGTACACGTGCTAGGTACACGGCGGGCTACCACGTGGCATTCATGGAATGGCGGGTGAAAACGCGGCGCTGACGTGTCGCGTAGCATTAAAAACGGATTTTCTAGGATACTCATCTCATTTATTGCCTCTCTTGGAGTTCGTATTCTCATTTATCTCCCCACCAACGGTCTTCATCTCCATCAACGACTGACTATCTCCTCCAACCCTCCTTCATCAATCATCCTCCTGTATCCAACGTCAAAGACAAACCTCCAACCTCTTTCATCTCCATCTCCTGCGACGATTGTATACAATTCGTTTTCCTGGTATTTTTATCTCTTTTGTGCTTCATTTTTCTTTTGTTATTTCGTTGTTTTGGTTTCAGTCAGGGAGAACTTCTTGCTTTGTCTTTTCATCGCGTTAAGGTGAATTGAAAACCTATGACTCCTCGCCTTATGGTGAATTGACTGCGAAGAAGAGTATTTTAATTCGTTTGACACCTCCTCTCTCAGTATGGGTACTGGAGAACTATCTTTATTTGTAATTCACCATAACGTAAGAGGCATTGCCAAAGGATGATAAAGTCGTCATGTTGCGGTGAATCAATTCACCATAACGCGAGCGAAGGTCCCATAGGAAGTACAATATTCCTCCTCGCATTATGGTGAATCGATTCACCATAACGCGAGAAGAGGTCCTTGACTTAGCTACAATTTTATTTGCGTTAGGGAAAATAGATTCACTGCAACGCGAGGAGGAATACCTGGATTCCTCTGGCATCTCCTCTCGCGTTATGTTGAATCCATTCACACCACACAGAGATTTGTTGTTTAAGATCGACTGTCTCTTGATTCATTGCTTGAACTTATATTTTCCATGTCTTATCTACACCCTTGAATTCAGCCATGGCGCAAGTTCAAGTCGAGTTTGATGTGGAGGAAGAGATTAAAGAAACACCTGCAACTCTATTATATGACTTCCTCTACAAATGTCGACATCATGATTTGCACCCTGCAATTTCGTTGATGTTCAATTGCGATTTTTCTTTGGAGGATACATTTTCTAGTCATCATGGATACTTTGAAGAGGCAAAGCAAGAGTTTGACGAGCTCACAAATGAAGAACCAATGATGATTGATGGGAAAAATCACATTCATTTTAATCTCAAGGTGTCGCCAGAGAAGAAGCAGAGGTTAAACAGGGATTGGCACAAGGTGCCATGTGATAAGAAGAGAGCTTTGCTATGCCCTTTTCACAAAAGAAAATGCCGCTTGATGGAATACTCTTATGCCTTCTTATGCTTCTTGCACATGAACGTGCAATTAACAGATGAAGAATGTACAGAGCCGCATGCAACAAATGAAAGTGAAGACACGATTTCTCGTCAGGCTAGTCCCACCGTTGAGGATGTTGCTGAAGAGGAGGACACTTCTCATGTGATTGAGGAGTTTAATGTTGAAGAAGAGAGGAAGCTCAGTTCGGCGGTTGATATTGAGGCAGTTAGAGAACAAAACAGTGATATAGGTTAGCTTGTGATTGAATCAGATGACTCCTCCCCCATTCCAACGCCATTACTCCCCTCCTACCAAGTAGGAGATTCAGAGTATATATTGCTAACAGACATACAACATGTATTTAACTTAAGGGAGGACCATTGCATAGCTTTCATAGCCCAAAATCTGGAGGTCGATGACAATTTTGTAGATGATGATGGGATAGACAAGTACTTACTAGTGGATAGCCATGTGAAAGACACCGAGTTCCTATCTGCTGCAGCAACACTAAAGATGATCTATGCTGATGCCCTTAGATATGAAGGAAAAGATGCCACAGAGGAAGAGCTACAAGAAGCAAGGGACAGACTGAATATCACCAACATGGGAGGGTTTAGGGATGTGCCAAATAAGTCAGCGGAAACCGTTCCTAGTTCGAGCACTAATTTATGGCAAGACGCCTTGCTTGAAGCAGATGAGAACCAAGAGGTTAGTTTTTTTTTGTTGTGGATTTGGCTTTATCAACTTTGTCCTGAAATGTTTGGTGATGTTGTTTCTGGCTAATGCTCCTTTATTTTTTCAGTTGGAAATATATGAAGACACATTCCTCAAACATGCTTCAGGCAAGCGTATGGCGGGATTGGGCCACGATTCGACACTAGGAACATATATACATCGCCTAAAATTCCCTCAAATTGTGATATTTCACGCTAGCTTCTCCAAGGACAATGCCAGTTTTCCTCTGATGGCGATAAAGACTCTATCCAGGTATTTAGGTGGCTATCACTTAAGGCTGAATGCAAACAAGGCAATACTTCTGGAGCGGCAAGCAGCTGTTCGAATTTTTGGAGAGGGACCTGGAGTATATTCGTTAAGATGTAAATATTATTTAACATATGCTGCTTACGGGTTGGCATGTGGAATCACAGATCCTAATTTGTTGAGTGATTGCGGGAAGAAGCATCTTCTTAGAACAGCAAGGCCAAAGGTCCCTGTTGTGCCATTGATAGAGGATGAAGAAGATGATGCAGAAACGTCATCAAAAAAGGCTCGGCTGGGGGAAGTCTCAGCTCCAGATTAACAAATTTAGATTGTTCCAGTTGCTAAGAAGTTTCGTCATATTTCTCAATACTCTTCTTGTTTACCATTACAAACTATGGAATGTATATATATTGGAAACATTTATATGGGACATAGATGAAAGCTCTTGTTCTTTTAAAATCTTTCACAGTTACATCATTGTTTTACAATATATATTTCAATGATCAATTTTCTTCCACACTCTGCCCTGTCTTTGTCGTTGTCTTAGCCATTCAGCATGATTCTGCTTTCCCTGTGAGGAGACATATATTGAACGTCTCCGTTCAGCCTGAACCTTTCTTATTGCACATGACACAGCTGATTCAGCATGTTTGATCTTCACACGAGCCCTCACTTGAATCCGCCTATACCACCACTGACATAGTTGCTTCATGGGATTACTTTTCTTTATTCCTCCTCCATGTTGAGTGGCCCTTTGATAGGCACAACGTGCTTGCCAATGAGATCTTTCCATGCCTTGGGTAGACCAAATCCCAAGGCTTCCAAACTCTTCCGCAAAAAAGGTTTCATGTGCATGCAAAATGTGCTACAAATGCTCAACAACAACAAGACATTTAGTATCGTACAATATTTTTTGAACAACAAAAAAAACTCAAAGCTGTAGGTTTTCAAGTAATAACCATGTATTGTGTCAAGTTTGTCGCACCCCATGCCTTTTCATAGCTAGTGTAGAACTCTGTCACAACTGCCTCAAATTTCTGAACATCCCCATCTTCAAACCTTGCTTTTTGCAACAAAGGTGCTAGGCGATCAAGTGCCAACCACGCTTTGGCCTTTGCCACCCTTGCTTGTCCTGAAGATCCTCGATCAGGTACAGCTGCATGAAGCTTCCTCCACACCTCAAAATCTGTACCCAGATGACCTCTCTGGGTATGATTAGATAAGAACTTTCTGGCTTTTGCACCTCCAAAACATGGTTTGCTAGGAACATTTCCGGTCTTCCCTGATCTTCTCAAGTCCTTCTCAATCTTCACTTGACCACAATGTAAACCTGCATCTGAAAGCACTTGCTCTATTTTTTTAATAGTTCTTTCACTCTCTACTGCTGGTTTCATATTCCATGAAAATTCGATGTACATGTAGACTAGTTTCTCAATTATTCTAACCAGCGCATGCAAAACACAAATATGAACTCTGATCAAAGGGATAGGAAGAATTGGATCCCAATTAGGATCCACTCCTGGAGCATCATGATTTGGGGGTTCACGCCTATTACTGATTGCATTTAGGCATTTCCATTCTCTCTCTTTTCCTCCTTTGGAGACACCTCGTTCGATCATACAATACAGGCAAGGATACTTGGCCATTGCTCCTTGGGAAATACCAAACATGCATTTCAAGGTTTTAAGATCTGCAGCTAGGTGCCATTCAACCTCATATTCACCATATCCTTCTACATAACGCTTTTTGCCATTCGGATAGTGGAAGGAAGCTCAATCTGGTTGAAGTACCACTTCAGAATTTCATGGGTCTCTGTTGGAACCTGTTAACAACAACTGTTAGATTGTCTACAACATCATAACAAGAGGATAGCAACATAATATTCTTTTTTTAAAAATGGATAGCTCGTCACCTCAAATGCAGCCAGCCACCAAATCTCATTTTCGGATTGTACACTAAAGTGCTTCTCATCAGCATTACTGATACTTGCATCCAAAGCTCTATTCATTAAAGTAATGCTAACCCTTTCTAGCTTCTGTCCTTTGATCACCTCTCATCAAGTTTCAAAACAAATTTCAGCCTTCCATTGCACTCATGTACACTGATGTCATAAAATTTCACCATAGCCATTTGTAATTTTTGAACATCCATGATGAAATTGTTGAACTCTGTAAGCTCTATAATTTTCTGTTCCCCACTCTTTTTAGTCACTGTCAATGTGCTAGGACACGTGACAAGGCTCTCCAACAAGTTCGACCATTCCCAAGTTGAGAATATTTCTAGCTTTGTTCACGTGAAATGGTTTTGGAATGGGAATTACTGTTTTTTTTCCAAGCTTACAATTGAAACCCTCTTTAACTTTATTAAACAACATCCTGTAAGACTTTGTGCTTATACCAGCCATGTCACATATACCTTGTGCATCTGCAGGCGTGAATGCTTCACTCACCTCCTGCAAGGATGTAAGATTCCTCCCCCAAACCCCTTTTTGATGTCTAGTATCTTCTTCTATAATCAATCCCTCTTCAGAAATATAAAAGACTTGTTTCTAACTGTTTTAACCTAGAGAGAGAAAATATTCTAGAGAGAGAATATTCAGATTTTTAATATTTTTGGATAGAAAATTATCTCATCTTATTAAAATAAGTTTCCCTGAAACAGAAATTCAAAAAGAACTTTCCAATGTGCAATTGAAATTAATTGGAAATGTGTATAAAGGACCTTAGTCTAAGGGTCTAGATTTTCAGAAATTTTTGGATTATGGTCCAGTTAAGGTTCCTATGGACCAATAGCATCAATCCATGTGTAGGGAGGAGATAAATCCAATTTGAAAAAGAAGATACCCAAAAATGAGTAAATACTCACATAAGATGAAGAATTGAAAATGTACAAGGTTTATTAGTAAAAAATTATGAGCAATATTAAAAGTATGACATATGTAAGGAAGAGGAGTTCTTTAAAGGAGGTGCATATTTCACATAAGATGAAGAGTTGAAAATGTACAAGGTTTATTAGTAAAAAATTATGAGCAATATTAAAAGTATGACATATGTAAGGAAGGGGAGTTCTTTAAAGGAGGTGCATATTTCACATAAGATGAAGAGTTGAAAATGTACAAGGTTTATTAGTAAAAAATTATGAGCAATATTAAAAGTATGACATATGTAAGGAAGAGGAGTTCTTTAAAGGAGGTGCATATTTCACATAAGATGAAGAGTTGAAAATGTACAAGGTTTATTAGTAAAAAACTATGAGCAATATTAAAAATATGACATATGTAAGGAAGGGGAGTTCTTTAAAGGAGGTGCATATTTCACATGCTTGAATGAGTTTTAAACTCATAAAAATTGAGATATTTCATCTCTCCTCTCTCCTCATTCAAGTCTAGTTCCAAAAAGTTAGCTTAACTGACCTAAAAATGGTCAAATATTGACCAAACTGATTTAGAAAATTCTAGAATCAGTTTGTTTGGTTAGGAGCTCAATTTTTCCTATAAATAGAAGCCTCACCCTTGTTGAAAAATAGATAGTGTTTATGCATCGTTACTCTACTCCACCTAAGCCAAGAACTGTGAATTCATTTAATAATTCACTAGTTTTTGGAGCTTCCCTCTTTCTTCAATCCCCATTAGTGGCTCCATCAACATACTTAACCAATTGATTGGTTGGGGGCCTCTACCGTGAACAAAGAATCAAGCAAGTTGTAAGGTAATTAGTGAATATTGATCTTTCTATAATTTCTCAATGTTTCTCTCTTCTCAACCCCTCTCAAGCTTGAGAAGTTTAATTGGTATGGTTTTTTTTTAAATGCTATTGAAGTTTGAATAGTAGTGAAGAGTTACATAATTTAATAAATGCTATTGAAGTTAATTTTCATTTATGTTTAAATTCTAATGATTCTTATGTAAATTCTCTCTCTCACTCAAGAAATGGTCATACTCATGACCCATTCTCAATCCAAATCAAGCTTTTCATAAAGCTTTTCCTTAACCCAAGATAAAGCTATGCTTGAGGCCAAATTAATGGCTTTTTCTTATGCTTTTAGTTTATGTATATTGATGATTCAATCCATTATGGATTGAGGATCCAATTAGAGAATCATTTTAATTATTTCCTTAATGATAAGCTTTATCCCTTAGAAAAATTGAGATTTATCAGTCATAGCAGCGGAGCTATGGCAAAATTTTTATAAAAATTATGCATAAAAAAATTTTCATTCAAAGCATAAAAAGAGGACTTCCTACCATATTCTAGGAATCATCATCCTAGATTAATTGAAAGAATTTCATTATAATCATGGAGAAATTGAATTTTAATATTATGCATAAAGGATAAATTTTTATATCAAAAGTGTTATTTTTACCATTTTTATTTTCATGCATAGAAGTATGCATAATGGATAAATTTTTATATCAAAAGTGTTACTTTTATCATTTTTATTTCATACATAAAAGTATGCATAAAAGAAAATTTTTATATCAAAAGTGTTACTTTTATCATTTTTAATTTTCATGCATAGAAGTATGCATAAAGGAAAATTTTTATATCAAAAGTGTTACTTTTATCATTTTTAATTTTCATGCATAGAAGTATGCATAAAGGAAAAATTTTTATATCAAAAGTGTTACTTTTATCATATTGGATTTCATGCATATAGGTATGCATAAAAGATATTCTTTTTATACTAAAAGTATGATTTTCCTCATAAATGGATTTTATGCTTAACTTAGATGCATAAGAGAAATTCTTTTATTCTAAAAGTATAATTCCCTACCAAATTGAAATCATGCATAAGAAGATGCATAAAAGATTGATTTTAATTTCGAAAGTGTTAGTCTCCTTAAATGGAATTTATGTATAAATAAATGTGTAGAGAAATCTTATATCAAATAAAAGAATTCTCTTTTTTTTAAAAAAAAAGATATGAAATGTGATAAGATGTGATAAGAGGTGTATGAGATGTGATAAGAATTGATAAGATGCATATGGAAAGTGATAGGATGTGATAAGAGGTGTGATAAGAGGTGATAAGATGCTTATGAAATAAGTTAGGATGTGATAAGATGAATTAAGATGTGTATGGGGGGATGAGGTAAGAAGTGTATGTGATAGGATAAGATGTATATGGGTTGTGATAGGGCGAGAATGGATGTGATGTAAAAGATTAGATGTGAAAGTATATGGGGTTATATAAATGGGAATGTGAAAATGGATGTATGTATGTGAATGTGGATGTAGATGTGGATGTATAGATGTGAATGTGGAATGTGGATGTGGATGTATGTATGTATGTGGATATAGATGTGGATGTATGTGAATGTGAATGTAGATGTGGATGTATGTGAATGTGAATGTAGATGTGAATGTGGAATGTGGATGTATAGATGTGGATGTATGGGAATGTGGATGTGGATGTATGTGAATGTGAATGTAGATGTGGATGTATAGATGTGAATGTGGAATGTGGATGTGGATGTATGTATGTATGTGGATGTAGATGTGGATATATGGATGTGTAAGTATGAATGTGGATATGGGATGTGGATGTATAAATGAGGATGTGAAAATGGAGATAAGCATGTAGATGTGGATGTATGGATGTGAATGTGGATGTGGATGTGGATGTATGGATGTGGATATGGATGTGAATATATGATATGTGATGTGAAGGAATCTGAAGTGAAGAGATGGAAAAGGAGGTGATTGGATGAGTACACATATACATGGAATGTGGAATAAGTAATGTGGATTAATGAGGGATAATGTGGAAAAATGAGAGTTAATATAGAAACTGTATTTGTAAACTGTTTGTAAATGCTGTTTGTAAATGGCTGTTTTATGTCAAGAATGCTGGGGAAGCATTTTGACCGTCTTGTGATTAAGGTCGTGGAGACCTAACTGATAAAGTTGCAACTGCTGACGGAGAGTCAATGGAGGACGTCTCGCGTAGCAAGGTCGACCGAGGTCTTGACCAGCCTCAGTTCGATTAAAATGGTGAGCTTCCGGTACGGTGGATGAGGGACCAAGGAAGCGGCCTATGAGTGAAGCGCTAGGTCACCTGCGAAGGATCCTAGAGGGTGCCGACCATACGGTGCTCGGGCTCTGGGTCGCCTAGGATACCCACGCGTGCGTCGAGGAAGATATTGGAACAAGGAGTAAGAGTTGTTTTCTGGAACCGGGCATGGATCTGGTTGACTGACCTTGCTGGTCCTCAACGGATGAGTCCATGGCTCTTTTATATGGATCTGTTGGTTGATCTTGCTGATCTTCAACGAGAGTCCATCTTGATAAGTGATTATATTGTTGAGTATTATGGGCTAGGAACTATTGAAACGGCCCCTGTGTGGACAGGTGGTGAGCGTTCTAGTTGCCAATGATGCCATAGATACTTTGATGAAGGAATGATGGAAAATTATGAATCAACTGGATAAATTGGGAGATTGTGATCAGTGGTACTATGGTTTCATTAAAGGATTGTTTTAAAGTTAGTTGATGCTAAGAAAAAGGCAATTTTCATATTGGGTGTGTAAGTGGTGTGGCTAGTTTTATGTTTGCATGAAATTCCGGCTAGGGGGCCTTGGAACTCTTTTCCTTGGTACCCGGGACAAAACCTAACCAAATTCCAAATTGGATCCCATCACTACAGTGGTTGGGCGGTTGGCTAACCCATGGGATCGGATGGGGTTAGGCTGGACTGATGGATCCGTAAATCGAGACTCAAACTTTTGTTTTTACGATAGAAAAAAAAAATCCCGGACAGTAACTGTTCTATGGATAGGAATCAACGGCTGTGCCTCTTGAATGGGGAAAAAAGCGTTGATCCCAATGATCCAAGTGCAAGTTTCTTCCTTGAACTGACTAAGTATCTTATAGATGTAATTGGATCATCTCGATCAGAAATGATCTTGTCTACGTTAGAGTAAAAAGTTATCCTGGTGGAATCGCCCGTGCTTCCGGTTAAGAAAGTTTTTTCCGGGTTCGGTTTTGGAATAACCGACGGATTAGTCTCTTATCCGGATATCCGTGGGCGAGGCCCCGAGTGTGGGACCCCTGTCCCGCGCGAGAAGCGCTACTTCCGCTGCCAGTACCCCGAATCCGTTGCTCGGTGGGAACAGGGATCTTACAGTTGGTATCAGAGCCTTTGGTTAATAAAGATCAACTGAGAAGACAAATATGTCAAACATTTATCAAGAAACACAAAAAGGTTGTAATTGTGTGATATAAGTCATACAATTTGATATTCAAACTAAAATTTGTAAATTGGTAATTGGGTCTTCAGATGGAAGTACCGTAATTATATAGAATCCCTGACTTGCTTGAGGCCTAGACATGATGGTAATTACCTTATAATTCCAAGGGCCGTGACTACCCGTATATACCGAGAGTATACTGCAGCTCTTTACTGACAGTATATACGAGTAAATCTAAGACTTGAAATTTTAAGCGTTAATGCTATCAAGATGATGAATTCGAATGTGGTTGATATGATTTTTAATTCTGTTTGAGAACTGATGAAATTGATTTGGATTCTGATTGAAAAATGATGATTTCCGAAATTTAGTTGAAATGTAATAAGCTGAGCGAAACCACATGAGGATGAATGGGACGAGTCCCTGTAATGATAAATGATGATAATGATTTCAACAAATCACTATGAGATTAGTGGATTGTGCTGTCAAAGTACTACTGTTAACACTTGACTCGGTATATCAAGTTAAGGGATGACAAATTGAAAACTTGCTTGACTGAAATTCCCGTGGAGGAATGTTCAGAAAGAAAAAATTTCGATCTGATGGACCATTATCGTGTTAAAGATATGAATGATATGATCTGAAATGAATTTATTTAATAATGAGTTCTATATAAGGGATATTTATCCCCGTATTCTGTTGGGTTGACCAGAATATAAGGAACCCTAGAATAAATTGGATCTTAAGAAAAAGAGTTGTCCTCTACTTGGCGAGATGAGGACATCTCGCACTTTTTTAAGTGGGGTAGAATGTAAGATTCCTCCCCAGCCTTCGAGGCATACAGGAGTAAGAATCTCCCTTTTTGATCTTAAAATTATTCCCTCTCAAAAATAAAAGAAAGATTCTGTTTAAAAAAAGGAAGACCCTTTCCCTAGAATACTTCTCAAGAGTCACGCTGTTTTAAGGATTCAGAACAATGAGTTCAGAAGTGAAAATCGGTGTTTTGGATACCAAGGTTTTGGTCTTCATTTGAGTACGGCACAAAAGAAGTTCTTTATCTATTGGGGAGTTTAAGAAGTTATCCCCCAGATATTGTGAGCCTTATCTGACTTCAAAGAAAGTAAGTGACTTAGCTTACGAGCTTCTTTTATCTCCTCATCTCAAAGTTCTTAATGCCTTCTATAGAAAATTGTGCCAAACCCAAATCATGGAAAGACGGTAAAACTTCAGTGGCAAGCTACCGTTGGCTTCTAAGTTACGCTAGCTCCTTCCTTTATATAAGTCGTAACTTGTCGCTCACAGTAATCTTACTCCCATCGATCTCCTTTCTTCCTAATCTCCTTCATGGCTTGGCAACAAGAATTAGTTTTATCCATAATGATTCCTCACCTTCAAGACGCAAGTGAGTCTGTGAAGAAGGATTTTATAGAACAGTATGAGCGCTCACTTTTCCCTCACTTGGGAACTTCTGTAGCGCAGACCAAATGGCGGACCTATCAAGACATAACTAGGGTAACACCCTGGGGTCAGCAGCACTTCCGTAACAATGTCCGCTTGGCCATGGTTATTGAAGCTTTGGGTTTGGGTCCCCGATACTACTGCGTCATGAGATCAAGACATCCTGGGTTTTCTGAGCGGGTCTTCTTACTGGCGTGTTTTCTTCCTCATGAGAAGATATGCCTTTACCCCGTTTTTGGCTTGCCTCTCAGAGGTCCTTTTGTTAGAACACCTCATACCACTGAGATAGGCGCAGCAATAACCCACAGAATCATTCCTATAGATGAGTTACCTTATACTTGTGCAGCTTGTGAGGATTGCTTTTGTGACCATATGATGGACGGGCTTATGGAAGTGTAAAGAGTTCCTCTATCTTTACTGTATAAGTTCCGAGAATGAATAAAGTTTAAATCTTGTTCGTATTTTGAATCTTGCTCTCTTTAAGACTTATCTTGGTGGTTAATCTTGATTAAAATTTTTCTCTAAGTCTCATATTCGTGAATCTTGCGAAATTATCACAAGTTGCGAGATGAGGACATCTCGCGTTTTTTAAGTGGGGTAGAATGTAAGATTCCTCCCCCAAACCCCTTTTTGATGTCTAGTATCTTCTTCTATAATCAATCCCTCTTCAGAAATATAAAAGACTTGTTTCTAACCGTTTTAACCTAGAGAGAGAAAATATTCTAGAGAGAGAATATTCAGATTTTTAATATTTTTGGATAGAAAATTATCTCATCTTATTAAAATAAGTTTCCCTGAAACAGAAATTCAAAAAGAACTTTCCAATGTGCAATTGGAATTAATTGGAAATGTGTATAAAGGACCTTAGTCTAAGGGTCTAGATTTTCAGAAATTTTTGGATTATGGTCCAATTAAGGTTCCTATGGACCAATAGCATCAATCCATGTGTAGGGAGGAGATAAATCCAATTTGAAAAAGAAGATACCCAAAAATGAGTAAATACTCACATAAGATGAAGAGTTGAAAATGTACAAGGTTTATTAGTAAAAAATTATGAGCAATATTAAAAGTATGACATATGTAAGGAAGAGGAGTTCTTTAAAAGAGGTGCATATTTCACATAAGATGAAGAGTTGAAAATGTACAAGGTTTATTAGTAAAAAATTATGAGCAATATTAAAAGTATGACATATGTAAGGAAGGGGAGTTCTTTAAAGGAGGTGCATATTTCACATAAGATGAAGAGTTGAAAATGTACAAGGTTTATTAGTAAAAAATTATGAGCAATATTAAAAGTATGACATATGTAAGGAAGAGGAGTTCTTTAAAGGAGGTGCATATTTCACATAAGATGAAGAGTTGAAAATGTACAAGGTTTATTAGTAAAAAACTATGAGCAATATTAAAAATATGACATATGTAAGGAAGGGGAGTTCTTTAAAGGAGGTGCATATTTCACATGCTTGAATGAGTTTTAAACTCATAAAAATTGAGATATTTCATCTCTCCTCTCTCCTCATTCAAGTCTAGTTCCAAAAAGTTAGCTTAACTGACCTAAAAATGGTCAAATATTGACCAAACTGATTTAGAAAATTCTAGAATCAGTTTGTTTGGTTAGGAGCTCAATTTTTCCTATAAATAGAAGCCTCACCCTTGTTGAAAAATAGATAGTGTTTATGCATCGTTACTCTACTCCACCTAAGCCAAGAACTGTGAATTCATTTAATAATTCACTAGTTTTTGGAGCTTCCCTCTTTCTTCAATCCCCATTAGTGGCTCCATCAACATACTTAACCAATTGATTGGTTGGGGGCCTCTACCGTGAACAAAGAATCAAGCAAGTTGTAAGGTAATTAGTGAATATTGATCTTTCTATAATTTCTCAATGTTTCTCTCTTCTCAACCCCTCTCAAGCTTGAGAAGTTTAATTGGTATGGTTTTTTTTTAAATGCTATTGAAGTTTGAATAGTAGTGAAGAGTTACATAATTTAATAAATGCTATTGAAGTTAATTTTCATTTATGTTTAAATTCTAATGATTCTTATGTAAATTCTCTCTCTCACTCAAGAAATGGTCATACTCATGACCCATTCTCAATCCAAATCAAGCTTTTCATAAAGCTTTTCCTTAACCCAAGATAAAGCTATGCTTGAGGCCAAATTAATGGCTTTTTCTTATGCTTTTAGTTTATGTATATTGATGATTCAATCCATTATGGATTGAGGATCCAATTAGAGAATCATTTTAATTATTTCCTTAATGATAAGCTTTATCCCTTAGAAAAATTGAGATTTATCAGTCATAGCAGCGGAGCTATGGCAAAATTTTTATAAAAATTATGCATAAAAAAATTTTCATTCAAAGCATAAAAAGAGGACTTCCTACCATATTCTAGGAATCATCATCCTAGATTAATTGAAAGAATTTCATTATAATCATGGAGAAATTGAATTTTAATATTATGCATAAAGGATAAATTTTTATATCAAAAGTGTTATTTTTACCATTTTTATTTTCATGCATAGAAGTATGCATAATGGATAAATTTTTATATCAAAAGTGTTACTTTTATCATTTTTATTTCATACATAAAAGTATGCATAAAAGAAAATTTTTATATCAAAAGTGTTACTTTTATCATTTTTAATTTTCATGCATAGAAGTATGCATAAAGGAAAATTTTTATATCAAAAGTGTTACTTTTATCATTTTTAATTTTCATGCATAGAAGTATGCATAAAGGAAAAATTTTTATATCAAAAGTGTTACTTTTATCATATTGGATTTCATGCATATAGGTATGCATAAAAGATATTCTTTTTATACTAAAAGTATGATTTTCCTCATAAATGGATTTTATGCTTAACTTAGATGCATAAGAGAAATTCTTTTATTCTAAAAGTATAATTCCCTACCAAATTGAAATCATGCATAAGAAGATGCATAAAAGATTGATTTTAATTTCGAAAGTGTTAGTCTCCTTAAATGGAATTTATGTATAAATAAATGTGTAGAGAAATCTTATATCAAATAAAAGAATTCTCTTTTTAAAAAAAAAAAGATATGAAATGTGATAAGATGTGATAAGAGGTGTATGAGATGTGATAAGAATTGATAAGATGCATATGGAAAGTGATAGGATGTGATAAGAGGTGTGATAAGAGGTGATAAGATGCTTATGAAATAAGTTAGGATGTGATAAGATGAATTAAGATGTGTATGGGGGGATGAGGTAAGAAGTGTATGTGATAGGATAAGATGTATATGGGTTGTGATAGGGCGAGAATGGATGTGATGTAAAAGATTAGATGTGAAAGTATATGGGGTTATATAAATGGGAATGTGAAAATGGATGTATGTATGTGAATGTGGATGTAGATGTGGATGTATAGATGTGAATGTGGAATGTGGATGTGGATGTATGTATGTATGTGGATGTAGATGTGGATGTATGTGAATGTGAATGTAGATGTGGATGTATGTGAATGTGAATGTAGATGTGAATGTAGATGTGAATGTGGAATGTGGATGTATAGATGTGGATGTATGGGAATGTGGATGTGGATGTATGTGAATGTGAATGTAGATGTGGATGTATAGATGTGAATGTGGAATGTGGATGTGGATGTATGTATGTATGTGGATGTAGATGTGGATATATGGATGTGTAAGTATGAATGTGGATATGGGATGTGGATGTATAAATGAGGATGTGAAAATGGAGATAAGCATGTAGATGTGGATGTATGGATGTGAATGTGGATGTGGATGTGGATGTATGGATGTGGATATGGATGTGAATATATGATATGTGATGTGAAGGAATCTGAAGTGAAGAGATGGAAAAGGAGGTGATTGGATGAGTACACATATACATGGAATGTGGAATAAGTAATGTGGATTAATGAGGGATAATGTGGAAAAATGAGAGTTAATATAGAAACTGTATTTGTAAACTGTTTGTAAATGCTGTTTGTAAATGGCTGTTTTATGTCAAGAATGCTGGGGAAGCATTTTGACCGTCTTGTGATTAAGGTCGTGGAGACCTAACTGATAAAGTTGCAACTGCTGACGGAGAGTCAATGGAGGACGTCTCGCGTAGCAAGGTCGACCGAGGTCTTGACCAGCCTCAGTTCGATTAAAATGGTGAGCTTCCGGTACGGTGGATGAGGGACCAAGGAAGCGGCCTATGAGTGAAGCGCTAGGTCACCTGCGAAGGATCCTAGAGGGTGCTGACCATACGGTGCTCGGGCTCTGGGTCGCCTAGGATACCCACGCGTGCGTCGAGGAAGATATTGGAACAAGGAGTAAGAGTTGTTTTCTGGAACCGGGCATGGATCTGGTTGACTGACCTTGCTGGTCCTCAACGGATGAGTCCATGGCTCTTTTATATGGATCTGTTGGTTGATCTTGCTGATCTTCAACGAGAGTCCATCTTGATAAGTGATTATATTGTTGAGTATTATGGGCTAGGAACTATTGAAACGGCCCCTGTGTGGACAGGTGGTGAGCGTTCTAGTTGCCAATGATGCCATAGATACTTTGATGAAGGAATGATGGAAAATTATGAATCAACTGGATAAATTGGGAGATTGTGATCAGTGGTACTATGGTTTCATTAAAGGATTGTTTTAAAGTTAGTTGATGCTAAGAAAAAGGCAATTTTCATATTGGGTGTGTAAGTGGTGTGGCTAGTTTTATGTTTGCATGAAATTCCGGCTAGGGGGCCTTGGAACTCTTTTCCTTGGTACCCGGGACAAAACCTAACCAAATTCCAAATTGGATCCCATCACTACAGTGGTTGGGCGGTTGGCTAACCCATGGGATCGGATGGGGTTAGGCTGGACTGATGGATCCGTAAATCGAGACTCAAACTTTTGTTTTTACGATAGAAAAAAAAAATCCCGGACAGTAACTGTTCTATGGATAGGAATCAACGGCTGTGCCTCTTGAATGGGGAAAAAAGCGTTGATCCCAATGATCCAAGTGCAAGTTTCTTCCTTGAACTGACTAAGTATCTTATAGATGTAATTGGATCATCTCGATCAGAAATGATCTTGTCTACGTTAGAGTAAAAAGTTATCCTGGTGGAATCGCCCGTGCTTCCGGTTAAGAAAGTTTTTTCCGGGTTCGGTTTTGGAATAACCGACGGATTAGTCTCTTATCCGGATATCCGTGGGCGAGGCCCCGAGTGTGGGACCCCTGTCCCGCGCGAGAAGCGCTACTTCCGCTGCCAGTACCCCGAATCCGTTGCTCGGTGGGAACAGGGATCTTACAAAGGACTGCTTTGCTATGTCTGATCAAAGTCTTGCAAACTTAGGATGCTGTATTGCTGACTCCACGATGTCTTTTGTCAGAACTTTGCTAAATATATCAGAACCTTGCTCTTTTGGACCCACAACATCTGTGACCATCCTGAAGCAACAACGATAGCTATTTCAGTCCACCATTCATCTAACTATACCACCCCCACACCCAATCCCCCATCTCCAAAAAAGGAACTAAAGATGAAAATGAAAGTGAGTGCTCAAAGAAATTTAAGCTCAAAGAAATTATAGATACCAATACCTGCAAGCTTTTACACGACGCTTCCATTGGCCACCTCCAACATTGAGTTCTTCCAATGGTTTGATCTTTCTCTTGCGTAATCGAGCACCCAATGGCATGTCTTTCAAATATTGCAATTTTCTGTTGAACTTTTCAAGTTGTTTTCGAAGGTGTGCATTCTCACTCTCCAATGTAAAATTGTTGATTTCTCGAACTGCCAAAATTTCATTCTTCTCCTTAATAGTATCCTGCATCTTACAAATAGTCTGCTGCAAATGATCAAACTCTTTTTGTAACCCAGCACAAACTTTTGCTTTGTCCTCGTTTGAAGCTTGCAAAGCTGTTGTGATCGATGCCAAGTAAAAATTCGCACCTTCAAGCATTTTTATCCTGGCATCTCTATCACTCAAATGTCTTTCAAAGATACTTTGACATTGTCCAAACAGTCTTTTGCAATACCCAAGCAATCCATTTTCACCCTCACACACAAACTTGAAGAAACATGTCAACCCAAAGAATGATGGAGATTGAGAGGAGGTTGGATCTGGTGGGTAAATACTACCATCCAACCATAGGTCCATATTTTTTTTTCCTTCATTTCGAAGCTCAGTAATGCGGGCTCGCATGCAGGCCTAGACCAATTTCTCTTACAGCAGGGAGCATAATCGGGTTCTACTTGGAAGTGGATGTCCACCTTTTTCCTCTTTTGCTGCACAGGTTCCATTGCATTGTTCTGTGCTTTAACAACACCAAAAAGCATCATGAACTCACACATTCACACAAAAAAAAACCAAAGATATTACACTTATCTCCCGTGAAGAAGATTGCTTCATTAAAACCAAAAGACAACATCACTAAATAATACCTCCTTGTCCATCAAACAAACTTGTTGGTATCCTCGATGAACCAAAATGTACAGAGTACTTGTAAGCACAACCCTCACTTGAAAAAGGTAAGAAATGGGATTGTTATTCATGCACAAGTAGGTATGGCGCATGAAGAACAAATACTTTTCCATCCTTTTTCAAAACTTGCCGCCTTGAGAAGAAGAGAAAATCAAAAACCTCCCGCTCAAAAAAATTCGGATTTGGAGTGGTTGTGGTTGTGCAGTCGGGAAGACAATGAGGGAGACAATGCAAGATGATGGGTTGCAGGGACGAAGTTCGGTTCAAGTTTGGTTAGCAAAGTTGGCTTCGTTACATTCAAAAGTGTAATGAAGAAAGAGAGTGGTGTCTTTTTTCAATAAAATAAGGCACCATAGTGGGAATAAAAAACTATACTCAAGATGCATTGTTTTGAATTAAAAAACACCCTACATGTCAGTTAATGGAATAAAGAACTCAAAAATGACGCACGTACCCTCCAATATTATATGTGGATTTATTGGCTTGCTTTGTCCACATCACCATCCCAAGGGATCTCTTACAAGGCCCCTTTTTGAGTCCAAATTTTCCCTAATGAAGGTAACCAACAAGGAGGACAACAACAGCAACAACAACAGCAACAACAACAGAATCAGCAACCAGCTCAAGCTAATGTACTTTTGGTTTATCTCTCAGATCAGAAAGAGTGTGATGGTGTTAGTCAACCAACACAGGAGCAGCATAAGCAAGAAGATAAGGAAGAGTGGGTTTCTGATTGTAATGAATGCATGCAAGTTGATGATGTTGAAGTCGTGGTGGCTATCACTAGATCCAAAGCAAAGGGGCCAATAGATTGGAAGGAGCAGAAAGGAATTAGGGATCAGGTACAGAAGCAGATTCAGCAGGAGCAGAGGAAGCAGGTTGTGCCTGCATACATCGGAGTCAGAAAGTTAGTCCGACCAACACCAACAAAAGGATAACATTAAACTTGAGGTAAATCAGGACAAAGATTGGTTTGAGGTACTCAAACCAATCTTTGTGCCTGCATCGGCGGAGTCAGAAAGTTAGTCCGACCAACACCAACAAAAGGATAACATTAAACTTGAGGTAAATCAGGACAAAGGTTGGTTTGAGGTACTCATCAACTCTCCCTTACAATTGTCATTAGATCAATTATTGTGCTTGGTGCCAGCTTTTAAGGAGAGGTTGTTGAGGAAACTTCAGCATCAAGACAACCAATTATTGGTTCATCAAATAGGGTTCCTAGTAGTAAACAACATTGATCCAGCAGATGTTGATTTTGTTGTGCCTGTAATCAAAGTTCAGTTTGAGGGGAGGATTTTTGAAGATGTATTGTTGGATGGAGGATCCGGAGTAAACATTTTATCTGAAGTTGTTTATACACAAATGGGCTTGGGAAAGTTGACCCCAGTACCTTTTCAGGTGAAGATGGCAGATCAAACAAGAGTACAACCCTTAGGAATTCTCAAACAGCAACATATTGCAATTGCAGGTATGATCTTCTTGGTCAATTTTGTGGTCATGCAAATGTCAGATTCAGCGTCCTCCTATGAAATGCTATTGGGAAGACCTTGGCTCAGAATGGCCAAAGTCAGACAAGATTGGGGAGAGAATGTGGTTGTTATAAGAAAAGGCAAGAAGAAAGTGACTATACCTATGCAAGGGAGGAAGAATATTCCACTCAAGGAGAAACCATTGTTTGCACAAACTATCAACTTGGCAGAAGAAGTTGAAGATGATGAGGAAGAGGAGTTTTTGAAGGAAAATCCAACAGTTGTTCCAGTGTTTGACGTGGATGTGGAACATATATTACAGGCGGATAAAGAACAGGTTCAGGAAAGGTCCGGTGTAGCACCTGGACAAGAGATTCAGGGAACAGAATTCAAGCAGCTAATGGATCACACAGCAGAATCTTCTACCAAGGAACAGATTGAGCAGGAGGAGAAGGATGTAAGAATTATGGCTAAAAGAATCTATGACAAGAAGTTTGAAACTTCTAGTAGGGTTAAGGAGGATGAATTGAAAGAAATTAATTTGGGTATAGAGGCTGACCCAAAAATGGTAAAGGTGAGTGTCCATGCTAAAGGAGAATTTTTGAAGGAGTTGTTATAGTTGTTGCAAGAATACATGGATGTATTTGCTTGGGAGTATTCTCAGGTGAAAGGTATAGACCCTGCATTACATCAACATCATATTAACTTGCAGAAAGATGCAGTTTCGATTGTGCAGCAAAGGTACAGAATGAACCCTAGTTTTGCAAAGCAGGTTAAGGAGGAGATAGATAAGCTGTTGGCAGTAGGCTTCATCAAGCCAGTGAATGAGGTGTCATGGTTGTCTCAAATTATAGTGGTACCTCTAAGAAGAATGGGAAGCTGAGAGTATGTGTGGACTATAGAAAGCTTAATGCAGCAACTATTACTGATCCTTTTTCAATGCCGTTTTGTGATATAGTTTTGGATGTAGTTGCAGGTCATGAAATGCATAGCTTTCTGGATGGGTTTTTTGGGTATAATCAGATTCACGTTGCTGAGGAGGATCAATATAAAATAGGGTTCATTACTGAGTGGGGTGCATTTGTGTATACAGTAATGAGTTTTGGCTTGAAGAATGGACCACCATCATTCAACTTTGTCGCACATAAGGTATTTGAGCCATATTTGCAGGATTTTATGAGGGTTTTTGTAGATGATTTTTTGGTTTTTGGCAAGAAAGATTTGCATTTGCTACATCTGAAGTTATGTTTGGAGAGATGTAGACAGTTCAGAATGGCACTGAATCCTTACAAGAGTGTCATAGCTGTTAGAAGTGGGGTACGAATTGGTCATGTGGTTTCAAGTGAAGGGATGGCCATTGATGTAAAGAAGATTGAAGCCATCCAATCTGCAAAGGCTCCACTCAATGTTAAAGAGTTGATGAGATATGTGGGTCAAATTAAGTGGCATTCAAGGTATCTCAGATATTTAGCTAATGTGTGTTTACCACTAACACACTTAACTAAGAAAGAAGTAGCTTTTGTTTCGGCTGATCCTCAGGAAAGATCATTCCAACTTTTAAAGAAGATGATCTTTGTTGCACCAGTTCTACAGTCTTCGGAGTGTTCTTTGCCTTTTCATGTCTTTGTGGATGCGTCTGATGTGGCCGTGTTGATGCAAGAGAAAGTCAGAGGTTGGTTTAGGCCAGTGTATTATGCAAGCAGAGTACTCACATCAGCTGAGAGGAATTATGTTGTCACTGAAAGAGAAGCATTGGGCATGGTATATGCTTTGAAAAAATTTAGGCACTATTTGTTGGGAAATAGGGTAATTTTCCATGTTGACCACCAAGTTTTGTAGTACACCTAATCAAGAAGCCAATGCTATAACAGGAAGGTTGGCTAGATGGATGTTGTTATTATAGGAGTTTGATTTTGTTATTCTTCATACTCCAGGAAAAGAACATGCCATTGTTGATTACTTGAGTAGGTTAGAGACATGTGAAGAACCAGTGGGAGTGAATGATGATTTACCAGATGCTTCATTATTTGAAGTTCAGCCTGCTGTGTCGGATTCTTGGTATGACCAATTATTGATATTTCTGACTGACGGCACTATCCCAGGTGAGTTTACTACTGCAGATCAGAGGAGGAAGTTTGCTCTGCAGAGTAGACCTTTTTTGGTAATTGCAGGGGCATTATATAGGAAGGGCATTGATCAAGTCATCAGAAGGCGTGTTCCAGATTTTGAACAGAATGCTGTTATTCAAGAAGCACATTCTGGTGCAGCAGGTGGACATTTCTCAAGAGATATAACAGAAAAGAAAATTCTCTAGGCTAGATTATGGTGGCCCATAGTTTTGGAGGATGCACATGAGCATGCTAAACGGTGTGTCATATGTCAAAAGACTGGTCAGCCAGATAATAAAGATAGAATGTCATATCATCCTATTCTGCCACACTGGGAGCCTTTCCAAAAGTGGGGGATGGATTTTGTGGGACACCTGTTAAGCCTACAACAAGGAAAGGATGCAGGTATATTTTGGTTACAACAAACTATTGTACTAAATGGGTAGAAGCCATAGCTTTGAAGGATAATAAAGCTTCGGTTCTTGTATCACAACATAATGACTAGGTTTGGGTGTCCTGTGGAGCTTGTGAGTGATAGGAGATCTCATTTCTTAAATGAGGTGATAGATGAATTGACTAAAACCCATATGATTATGCACAATAAGTCTACAGCTTACCATCCTCAGGCTAATGGGCAGGCTGAAAGTACTAACAGAACATTGGTTAGAATTTTGAAGAAGATAGTGGTAGACAATCATAAGGATTGGGATGACAAATTGGACTCAGCATTATGGTCTTTTAGAATAGCCTTTAAGGTAACAACAGGGATGACACCATTTAGATTGGTGTATGGATTAGAAGCTCTGGTGCCTATGGAGTTTGTGGTGCCAAGTCTTAGAATCACAGCTGAGAAGATGTCTCCTAAATTGTCAGTTCAGCACAGGAGTAAATATATGATGCAGTTGGAAGAAGACAGGTTGGTCAGTTCATATATCAATGAGGTGATTCCGAAGAGACGACATGCATGGGTGAGTATGAATGTCAAATTTAAAGTGTTTCAAGCTGGTGTGACTGGGTGATGGTGTACAACTCTCGATTGGGACCTCATCCAGGGAAGTTGACACTTAGATATAAAGGACCTTATCAGATTGTGGAGGATTTGGGTCAAGGAACCTTTATTGTTGCAGATGTCTTTGGAACAAGGGTAGAGAAGCCAATCAATGGTTTTAGGCTGAAGAAGTTTCAAGGGAAACCACCACATCTTGACTGGCCAGTTTCAGCTTTGATGCATGTTGAGGATGTCAGATTCAACTCACCAGAAGTTAACACAGCACAGAGATGGATGTTCTTAAGGTAGAACATAGGTGTTGAGATGATGGCAAGAAGCTTAATTGTTGGCACAGGGTGTTTTGACACAAAGAAGGAAATTTGCTGAAGCTTTTGTCAAGGTTGGTTTGATTGAATTGTGCCGTGTTGGAAGTCGCTTAGTCGGACTTTACTGGCTCGGAGTTTTTAAAATTAATATTTTTTCCACAAGACTCCAGTTGGGGACTGCATGCCCAGTAAGAGTGATGATTATTTTATAGAGGTGTGTGTGGAGTCACAAGTGTGAGCCATCGCGTCTTCTTTTCCCTCATGCATCGCCCTTTACGATTTTTGTCTGTGCTTTTAGAGCCCCTTCTGTCTCCCATGCCTAAGGCAAAACCCCTTGCCACCATGCGACCTCTTCAAGATGATGAATTGCCAGAAGTGCTGAAGACGAGGCTGTGCCGCAAGGGAGCTAGCATGCGAGTGGATGTGACTAGCTCTGACGAAGACTTGGAGGGTTCGGCGGATGAAGAAGCTAGCATGCCTACAGCTATGTCAGCAGCAGCAGCAACTGGCAAGATGATGCAGTCCTTAATGGACCCATTCATGGACTTCAAGGTGGAGATTGATATTCAGGCAGATAAGAATGCCACCTGGTTGTAGAAAATTGGATTGCACGAATTTGCTACTTTGCCATGGTATTAATGGAGGAATAATCTCTATTCAAAGTCACAGGTGGATATTTTGAGGAAAACAAAAGGACGGATTTCTTCAAAGGTAGTATTA
The DNA here is from genome assembly GCF_041138505.1 of Cibotium barometz. NCBI lineage: Eukaryota > Viridiplantae > Streptophyta > Polypodiopsida > Cyatheales > Cibotiaceae > Cibotium > Cibotium barometz. Next base: position 33,402,538 of record NC_141095.1, on the reverse strand, counting down.
ACTCTTGAAATTGTTGCTGAAGTGTTTAAGTTGCCCTGTTTTTCACAAGGTCCTATACCTAAGTGCAGTAATGAGGACTCTTTGAAAAAGGAGTCTGGTCCTCGCGAGGGTGGAAGACAGTATTATATGCTGAACAATGTCAGTTATGCAAGAAGGGAGCAGCTTAAGTGGTATTTGGAAAGACTGTGTTTTCTTCTTAAATTTGATTATATTTCAAAAGAAAAGTATGCTCTATGTTGGGCTGAGAAGGGTGAACAGGTCAGTTGGGCACATTGGTTGTATGAGAGGATGTACAGTGAAGTGTTTGTGTCTGACAAAAGGAAGAGACTAATAGTAGGCTTTGTGCTTACTTGGCAGCTTTGTTTTACTATGCTCAGAAAGCTGATGAAGGGGATGTGATGTTTCCAGACAAGGACAAATATTTGGGGGGTGAGCAATCTCAGCATGCAGAGTCGCAGGTTTTGCAGAAATCAGAGATGTCTGATTTGTCTAAAGACAAAATGGAGGTTTTTCAGCACATGACGGAAGTTGGATACAATATAAAAGAGTCTTTACCATTAGTTGACTCACCACAGTGTTCAGAGTATTTTGGGGAGTTGGAGGTACATTCTCCAATGGAGGTGATGGAAGCACAAAGACCAGCTAAGTTGGGTAAGACTTTCACTTTGTCCAAGAGAAGAAAAGCTCATAGTAGCATCAAGAAGTTGGTGACTAACTTTGATTTTGGTGGTGCTGAAACTGTTTTTACTCAGTCTCAGTTTCACGTAAAAGATGGAGTCATGGCTAATAAGATGTTCACAGCTGTACAAGCTTTTATTGGTAAGCAATAGGTTCAGTTTGAACAACACAGGCAGTAGATGGTAGAGTATGGTCTATCATCTGATGTGTTGCAAACAAAGGAGTTGCAGATACAGCAATTTCAGAATGAGCTGCAAACAACAGGTGAAGGAGAATCATAGTAAGGAAATGAAGGATATGTTGGAGCATCATTCACTTGAAATGGTACAAGTGAAGAGGTCTTTGGGAATGTTCAAGGAATGGACACAGAACCTCGAAGAGAAGGTTGGTTTGGAATTGCAACAGTTGGCCCAAAGGAATATAGAGATATAAGTTCATAATGATGTGCTAAACTTGAGGTTGCAACCATTGCAGATTATGGAGAGGCAGGTACTAGCTCAAGAGGAGTTGGACATTAATAGAGTTCTGATGGGGGCAGAAGGTGATGTGACAGTGCTGAAGCAGCAGTTGGAGGACAATTCAAGAAAAACTATCTTTTGTGTTAAAGTATCCTTATGATGTGTTGAAGATAGGTTTTATTACAGAGCATGAAGCAATATTAGTGGAAGAGATTGCTCAATTGAAGAAGGAAAAGGAATTTTTGGATGCAGAAAGTGCAGGACCTGGAGAAAACCCAGAGTTTCAAGACACAAGTTGCAGATTTGCTGGCAGAATAAGTTGAGATAGTTACAGACCAAGTGCCTACGGTAGAGATGTATGGTGCAGAGCAGATACAGGTTAATGTGAGCAGTTCAAGGAACCAGTTTTATTACAAAGTGTGGATGTAGCAGTAACAGACAAGGATGTTCAGGTTATTGAACTTGATGTTATGAAGGAGGTGGACTAGACTTTTGATGTTGCTACAATTGTTTAATGTAGCAGCATGATTTTACTTTTGTCTGCCATTTTGAGCTGATCAAGGGATGTGTGGATCCGAGTCAGATTTCTTTGAAATCTACCATCGGGACGTGCCATGTGTTGAAGGCATAGTTCTCTTAAGTTGAATGTTGCTAAGTCGGATATGTAGTAAGTCGGATATGTAAGAAGTCGGATATTTAGTAAGTCGGCGGATATATGCTAAGTCGGAATTATAAGGTGGTAGGAATGTATGATGACTTTCTTGGGATCTTGGAAGTTAAGATAGGTAACGGTTATTCAAGAATAACGTTTTGGGGAACGAGTAACATTTTTGAGTAAGGTAGAAAAGAAGGGGAAGCAATGTAATGTGAAGGAGAGAGAATGAAGTAGAATTTTGAGTGTTTAATCTCTTGTGTGACCTTACTCTGTCGAATCTATGTCTGTGCATTGCATTTCTGCTGTGTCAGAATTTTTGTTTTTGCCTAATCAACATGTTTCTTATTGAGCAATTGTGTCTGTTTGTTACATTACTGTTTGTGTTGTTGAACCCCAACAGAGATCCAATTTCATAGTTTTAAAGTTCACTTAAATAATTCTCTTGCCATCCATGAATATCTTCCTCGACATATGCATGGGTGTCCTAGCAACCACCGCGAGCCCATGCATCGCCTGGTCAGAACCCTCTAGGATCCTCCTTAGGTGTCCTAGTACTTCACTCAGGGACCGCTTCATCGGCCCTCACCCATCGTATCGAAAGCGCACCATTTCATAACCATACCGAGGCTAGTCTAGACGTTGGCAGGCTTAACTGGGAGACATCCTTCCACCAGTTGTTGCAACATAACTCTCCTTAGATTAAACCATAAGCCAAATGCTTCCTCTAGCATTCTCGCATAAGATAGTCCTTTACAAAAACAAAGTTTCTATGCAAGTAAGAATTTCCCATTGAGTCGATTTCACAAGACCCTCTTTCCCAAAACCCAGACTTTCAACAAAAATCACAAGTCTCGTATCTCGGTGATCCACCCATCAATTACAACAACGAATTTCTAACCTATTTCTCGACGATTTCGGGTCTTAAGAAAAACTTCTCTAAGTCAGTTGGTTATCCATTCTTCGTACTACTGAAGAAATGAGAATGGTCATAAGATTTGGTCTAATTTCTGATTCAAGAGATGGGAAAGCATCTTACTGATCCGCCTTTCTCATGTGGTCATGGTTGGAGGTGGTATCAGCCATTCGGTCACTCTGTTTGTGTACGCATCCCCAAAATAGAGTGGGCACTCCTAGATTGAATTCGAAAGTGTGCATGAGCTAGATTTTAAGGTCCAGAAAATGAAAGGGATGATGGACGTGTGGATAGTGAAGAGGAAGGTGGTGCAGGGGATTCTAGAAGAAAAAGATACTGAATTGGGCCTCGGGGGGGTGTGCGCAGGAGGAGGCGTTGCCTTTTTTGCCTGGGTCACCTACAATGGTTGTGGTTGGTGGCGACTGAGAGAGGAGGCAAGTACTTTTGCAACTGGAGGGCGCTCCTCTCAGTGGATGGTGGATGCCAAGAGGTTGGCGGGTTCTTCCAGAAGGAAAGGTCCACAGCAAAACGTGGGAGAGACGGGAGGAGGCAGGTACTTTGGCAACTGGAGGGCGCTCCTCTCAGTGGATGGTGGATGCCAAGAGGTTGGCGGGTTCTTCCAGAAGGAAAGGTCCACAGCAAAACGTGGGAGAGACGGGAGGAGTCAAGGAGGGAGAGGCCCGTGGAGCAGTGGTTATGGGGGGATCCCACCACCTCTGTAGGGACTGGGTTGCCGCCTATGGAGGGAAAGATTGAGAACGTGTGTGGTGGACTGGCTGTGGATACAGGTGTTGCCTTAGTTTTGGGGAAGGGTTGCTTGTGAACTGGTAGAGGCTGCTGGTGGCGACAGAGAGACGTTGAGACAGACTGGTGACTAGCGATGAGCTGGGGGAGCTGCTTGGTGCTGTTGATTGGCTAGGGGATGTTGGTGTCAAAGACCTCAGAAGGCAACGAAGAGAAGAGAGCGTCGACTAGTTGGAGAGCTGCCTGGGGGTAAAAGAAAAGAAGGAGGCCGACTGTGCGAGGAAGCCTGAAGGGGTGGCAGTAGTGGGGGCGTGTGTCGTCTGGTACACAGCAGTAGCTCTGTAGTAGTAGAGGTAGCCGGTGCTGGCTGAAGCAAAAGAAGGAGGGAGTAGAGCCTAGCGTTGGTTTTGGTGGGCTGCTGTGGTGGCTGGTGTGAACAGAGAGAAGAGCAGAGCTACCAGTCCCCTGTAACATGCAGGCAGAGAGGTATGAAAGAGTGTGGTGCCGATTGCTGAAGTCGGCCGCTTGTTGCTGGTAGAGAAGCGAGAGGAGTTTGTTGTACAGGTGACCACCTCTGAAGAGAGAGAGAGAGGCAATGATAGAAGGGTGACTGGTTTTTTGCTTTGAGAATTGGCAGTGTGCTGGTGGCGTAAGAGAGAGTGGTCTTCAGCTGAGGTGCAGTGCAGAGAAGGAAGGGGTCGGCTACAGAGAAGCAAAAGAGCGAAGGGACAAGGAGCGACCAGGAGCTCGAGTGGGCTGATTGTGAGTGGGTGCTAGAAAAAGCTCGTTCTGAGGATATCTTGGATGTCCAACTCTGTAGAGATGAAGGTCTGTTCTGAAATATAAGTCTTGTTCATGCTCTTGGGTCTGGTGTTCTGGTGTGTTTGTATGCGTGTGTGGAAGTGTGGCACTCTATAGAGGCGTAAACAGCTTTACCGCTTCCGTGTCATCACTTTTTGGTGCCTCCACAGAGGAAGAAAATTTCCTTTGGTTTGTGAAAGAGAATAGGGGCTATGTGAAGAAAGATTGAAGAGATGGCTCAAGATTTTCCGGAGTATTGGGGATTGCCACAGGAGAGTGCAATCACGGAGTCTACACCCTTGATGAAAGACAGGGGAAACCCAGATATCCTTTCTCAGATTTTGACTTATTGCTTGCAAGGTGATGCAAAAGTATGGCTACTATTTTTGTGACTACACACAGGAATGTTCATCAATAGGATCCTGAGTACCGTGTAGTCAGAGCTACATTTTTGGCACAGTTTGTCCATGTGAAGAGTCCGAATGAAGTGTGGAAGGAGCTGTGTAACATTCAGCACAGAAGGGAAGTCAGGATGTGGATCAATATTTGATTGAGTTTTGTAGACTGTGGAGTCTATGGTGTGAGGCTTTGATTCCTGAAGTACCCCTACAGATGATAAAGAGAGACCGGTTTGTGGCTGGTCTAGAGCCAACCCTCTGTCTGAAGGTGGAGCTGAAGAACCTAGATCGCTTTGAGGAGGCTGTCAGAGTTGCTCGAGAGAAGGAGTGGAAGGTGAAGCATATGAGGCAGTTGGGAATACAGGAAGAGCAAAAGAGGTTTGTGAAGATGCCAGAGATTGAGAGTATGCATCCTGGAGGAGAAGCTGTTGTTCCTAAACTGGAGGATTCATTGAAGAAAGAGGTTCATGAAGTAGTGGAGTTCATGAAGTCTTTAAGCTTGAATTGGATAGAGTCTGCAGGAAGAGGAAGAGGCATAGGTGTTATGGGAAGGAAGACTGATGCATCATTTGGTTCTGAAGGAAATTCAGCACATATTGGAAGAGGGAGAGGGTATCCGAGTGATGTGCAATACTGGGATTGTGGTGGGTGGGGACATATAATTGGTCCACAATGCGAGAGACCAGCCAAAGCTAATGGTGGTATATATCACTTGTCTATGGGAATGAATGGTAGGGTGAAGGACCCTAGTATGCAGATGAAGGATGCAATCCAACCCAATGTTCATGAAGTCTGTAAGGTCACTTTTGCAGAGCAAGATATGGGACATATTAACCTGTTGGAAATGGAGAAGGGTGAGGTTTCTGGAATCAACCCTGAAGAGTTTTCAGAAGATGAGGAGGAGGAGGATGGGAGTATTGATGATGCTGTGGATTGTGAAAGTGATGCTAAAGCTGAGGAGCCTGATGTGTTTGAGTATGGATATGACTTGAATGATCTCCTTGATTCAGAAAAGAGTAATGACTTGCATGTGCCAGTACTTCAGCCAGTCAAGGTAGAGGATGATGATCAAAATGTTACTAATGAAGATACTGTGGATGAAGTACATATTGATGATCCGGGTGATGAGTTGGATATTGCAGCTTGTGAGAATTTGGATGGTGAGTTCAACTGTATTCTTGATAATTCATTGGATGATCTATTGGAATTGGCTTCTTTGGAGAAGATAACACATACTTGCATACCAGTTGTGCAGGAAGGGAATGATGGTGTGACTAATGATGCTGTTTTGGATGATCACGTGATAGATTCTGCATGTGCGGTTGCTGATCATAAGGTGTGTGTTCCTTGTCATGCCCAAGAGAATGAGTCGGTTCAGTAGTCCACATAGAGGAAGAAAATTTCCTTCGGTTTGTGAAAGAGAACAGGGGTTTGTGTGAAGAAAGATTTGGAGATGGCTTAGGATTTTCCAGAGTATTGGGGATTGCCACAGGAGAGTGCAATCAGGTTTCTGGAGAAGATGGAGTTTACAGCTTTGATGAAAGACAGGGTAACCCCGGAGATCCTTTCTCGGATTTTAACTTGTTGCTTGCAGGGTGATGCAAAAGCATGGCTATGGATGTTTGTGACTACACACAAGAATGTTCATCAGCAGGATCCTGAGTACCATATAGTCAGAGCTACATTTTTGGCACAGTTTGTCCATGTGAAGAGTCCGAATGAAGTGTGGAAGGAGTTGTGTAACATTCAGCAGAAGGATAGTCAGGATGTGGATCAGTATTTGATTGAGCTTGGTAGACTGTGGAGTCTATGGTGTGAGGCTTTGATTCTTGAAGTACCCCCACAGATGATAAAGAGAGACCGGTTTGTGGCTGATCTGGAGCCAACTCTCCGTCTGAAGGTGGAGCTGAAGAACCTGGATAGCTTTGAAAAGGCTGTCAGAGTTGCTCGTGAGAGAAGGAGTGGAAGGTGAAGCGTCTGAGGCAGAAGGGAATGCAAGAAGAGCCAAAGAAGTTTGTGAAGATGCCAGAGATTGAAAGTATGCATCCTGGGAAGAGAAGCTACTATTGTTCCTAAATAGGAGGATTCATTGAAGATTCATGAAGCACTGGAGCTCATGAAGTCTTTAAGTCTGAATTGGATAGAGTCTACAGGAAGAGGAAGAGGCATAGGTGCTATGGGAAGGAAGACTGATGCATCATCTGGTTCTGAAAGAAATTTAGCAGATATTGAAAGAGGGAGAAGGTATCCGAGTGATGGGCAATACTGGAATTGTGGTGAGTGGGGTCATATCAGTCCGCAATGTGAGAGACCAGCCAAAGCTAATGGTGGTACATATCAATTGTCTATGGGAATAATAGGGTGATTGACTCTAGTATGCAGATGAAGGATGCAATTCAGCCCAATGTTCATGAAGTCTATAAGGTCACATTTGCAGAGCAGGATATGGGACAGATTAATCTATTGGAAATGGAGAAGGGTGAGGTTTTTGGAATCAGCCCTGAAGAGTTTTCAAAAGATGAGGAGGAGAAGGAAGGAAGTATTGATGATGCTGTGGATTGTGAAAGTGATGCTAAAGCTGAGGAGCCGGATGTGTTTGAGTATGGATATGACTTGGATGATCTCTTTGATTTAGAAATGAGTAATGACTTGCATGTGCCAGTACTTCAGCCAGTCAAGGTGGAGTGTGATGATCAAAATGTTACTAATAGCGATACTATGGATGAAGTACATATTGATGATCCGGGTGATGAGTTGGATATTACAGCTTGTGAGAATGTGGATGATGAGCTGAACTGTATTCTTGATAATGCATTGGATGATCTGTTGGAATTGGCTTCCTTGGAGAAGATTACTTGCATACCAGTTGTGCAGGAAGGGAATGATGGTGTGACTGATGAGATGAGTTAGATGCTATTTTGGATGATGATGTGATAGATTTTGCATGTGCGGTTGCTGATCATAAGGTGTGTGTTCCTTGTCATGCCCAAGAGAATGAGTTGGTTGTCAGTAGAGTGAGGATGCATGTGAGGCTATTGTTGTTGGTCGAGGAGACCAAGATGCTTTTCCTGGGAGTTTAGGGAGCTTAGACTTGGTAGGGATGCCTGTGCAAGATGTGGAGAATCTTGAAGGTACACCAATGGTCTTGAAGCTGGAGAAACTACAGGGAAGTGACAATGATGAGTCTACGGTGCATGAAGTTGCTGTGTTTGATGTTGATGGGTTGAAGGAAAATGGGTTTATGGTGGACACACCTCATGTTGATGCTCAACATATGGATGAGTGGTTTGGCTATAGTCCGAGTTTGACAGTTTTGTCCAGAGGAAGGGTTGGAAGCCAATGATGTAGGCTGCAAATTGGATGATCATGAGATGGAAGCTGATGATTAGATGTTTGTTATTTCGGTATATGATTATGAGTGGGGATCAGATGTGTCAGAGGGGAGTAGAGGTGAGGAATGGTTGTTTCCATCACAAGATTATGTGAGCTGGTATGGAGGAGGAAATACAATGGAATATATTGATGAAGCCATATATGAAGAACCCGGGGGGTTGCTGAAAGTAGAAAACCATGACAGGGTGTATCAATGGTTATTTGACAAAGGAAAATGCTTGAAGGATTGGAAGGTAGATGCACCGAGATTTCTATTTGATCCAGGAGGATAAATGGTTTCTGTTTGTACAGCTGCTAGACATAAATGTCTCAGCAGAAAAAAGGGGGTTGCTAAATATGTGTGAAGATTTTTGAAAACCTCAAACTCAACTTGTACATGTGTACATGAGTGATGTTTCGTATTGTGGTAGAGTCATGGAGCGCCCATTGACTCAGGGAGGGCATCATGGATGCGGCAATCAGGCTTTAGGCTTTGATGGAAGTGTATACAGAGGGAAAATGATGAAATCCTAGAAGCACAGGCTTGTCCGGAGCGTGGTTTGCTGGAGGTGGTATCAGCCATTCGCGGTCACTCTGTTTGTGTACGCGTCCCCAAAATAGAGTGGGCACTCGTAGATTGATTTCGAAAGTGTGCATGAGCTAGATTTTAAGGTCTAGAAAAGGAAAGTGATGATGGACGTGTGGATAGTGAAGAGGAAGGTGGTGCAGGGGATTCGAGAAGAGAAAGATACTGAATTAGGCCTCGGGGGGTGTGCGCAGGAGGAGGCGTTGCCATTTTTGCCTGGGTCGCCTACAATGATTGTGGCTGATGGCGACGACTGAGAGAGGAGGCACGTACTTTGGCGACTGGAGGGCGTTGCTCTCAGTGGATGGTGGATGCCAAGAGGTTGGCGGGTTCTTCCAGAAGAAAAGGTCCACAGCAAAATGTGGGAGAGATGGGAGGAGTCGAGGAGGGAGAGGCCCGTGGAGCAGTGGTCATGGGGGGATCCCACCACCTCTACAGGGAGTGGGTTGCCGCCTATGGAGGGAAAGATTGAGAACGTGTGTGGTGGACTGGCTATGGATACAGGTGTTGCCTTAGTTTTGGGGAAGGGTTGCTTGTGAACTGGAGAGGTTGCTGGCAGCGACAGAGAGACGTTGACAGACTGGTGACTAGCCACCACGAGCTGGGGGAGCCGTTTGGTGCTGTTGTTGCTGATTGGCTAGGGGATGCTGGTGTCGAAGACCTCAGAAGGCAACGAAGAGGAGAGAGCATCGATTGGTTGGAGAGTCGCCTGGGTGTAAAAGAAAAGAAGGAAGCTGGCTGTGCGAGGAAGCCTGAAGGGGTGGCAGCAGTGGGGGCGTGTGTCGTCTGGTATGCAGCAGTGGCAGCAGTGGGGGCGTGTGTCATCTGGTATGCAGCAGTAGCTGCAGTAGAGGTAGCTAGTGGTGGTTGAAGCAAAAGAAGGAGGGAGTAGAGCCTAGCTTTGGTTTTGGTGGGCTGTTGCGGTGGCTGGTGTGAACAGAGAGAAGAGCAGAGCCGCTAGTCCCCTGTAACACGCAGGCAGAGAGGTATGAAAGAGTGTGGTGCCGATTGCTGAAGTAGGCCGCCTGGTGTTGCAGGTAGAGAAGCGAGAGGAGTTCGCTGTATAGGTGACCACCTCTGAAGAGAGAGAGAGAGGCAATGATAGAAGGGTGACTGGTTTTTTGCTTTGAGAATTGGCAGTGTGCTGGTGGCGTAAGAGAGAGTGGTCTTCAGCTGAGGTGCAGTGCTGAGAATGAAGGGGTCGGCTGCTGCAGAGAAGCAAAAGAGCGAAGGGACAAGGAGCGACCAGGAGCTCGAGTGGGCTGATTGTGAGTGGGTGCTAGATAAAGCTCGTTCTGAGGATATCTTGGATGTCCAACTCTGTAGAGATGAAGGTCTGTTCTGAAATAGAAGTCTTGTTCATGCTCTTGGGTCTAGTGTTCTGGTGTGTTTGTATGCGTGTGTGGAAGTGTGGCACTCTATAAAGGCGTAAACAGCTTTACCGCTTCCGTGTAATCACCGTTGGATTAGCAACTGCCTCGGTGTGACAACGAGTGTGGAAGGATGGCGGTGATGAGCGACTACGATGGAGCTGGTCGAGCTCGGTAGGTAGATCGGTAACTTCCCACAACAAGCTAGGGTTGGATTAACATCTTTGGTACCCCTGCCAGGGAGCACCAATCCACTACTTAACAAAGCCTTCTTTGATTCAAATCTGACAGAGTCTCCATAGGCCACGCTGCCAAGTAAGTAACTATGGCATTCGGTTTTTGGGGTGTTTGATTTGTTTTGTTGAATTTTTTTGTTGTTTTTGTCTTGATTTTGTGCATGCTTGTGGCTAGGAGTAGGATTAGCAAGTGTTTGAGCAAAAAACTAGAGATTTGAGTGATTAGAGAGATAAAAAAAGAGGGTTTTTTTCTTAAACATAGAGTGTCTTTTGCTATTTTTTTGCTTTCAAATATGCTTTTTGTTAAATTAGTGTACATAGGTAGCTTAGGAGTGTAAGATAGAACCCTAATCAACCAAAAAACACAATACCAAGGACCTCATAGAGTGACTGAATGCCCTCAAAACAAAAGCCTACCAATGGCATCACAATATCATTGTTGTGGAATCGACCATTACTTCAAGGATTTTCCCTTGCAACAATCAATTTCTCACTCCACAATCAAAGGCATGCCATCCCTCAATGTGTTGAGCATTCAACATGGGAAGATATCCACTGTCCCATTGAACGTCGGCACATGGTTTTGTAGGCCAGACTCAAGAAGGCCAATAAACCCAAGCAATCCAACACCTTAGTTACTACTAAATGTGCCCCATCTAAAAAGAAACAACTCTCTAAGCACATTGGCCAAAGTGATGATCGGGTTAGCATCCTCTGTAGTGGCTCAACAAAGACCACATCCTCCTCCTTTCAGAGTGATGATCATGTCGTAATGCCACTCCCCCATGAAACCCACCAAAAACTCACCAAACAACAAAAATGACTGGCCAAATATCCCAATCCCATCCTCGAGCAGCAACGTCTTCAGGAGGCCCGAGCACTAGTAGAGCACTACCAAGGTCAACTTGAACCACCGCTGTAAGATTCCTCCCCAGCCTCTCAAGATGTCCAGTATCTTCCCCTGTAATCAATCCCCTCTTCAGAAATATAAAAGATCTTGTCTCTGCCTATTTTGACATAGAGAGAGAAAATATTCTAGAGAGAGAATATTCAGATTTTGAATATTTTTAGATAGAAAAATTTCTCATATTGTTAAAATGAATTCCCCTGAAACAGAAATTCAAAAAGAACTTTCCAATGTGCAATTGGAATTTATTGGAAATGGGAATAAAGGACCTTAGCCTAAGGGTCTAGATTTTCAGAAATTTTTGGATTATCGTCCAATTAAGGTTCCTATGGGCCAATAGCATCAATCCATGTGTAGGGAGGAGATAAATCCAATTTGTAAAAGAAGATACCCAAAAATGAGTAAATGCTCACATAAGATGAAGAGTTGACTATGTACAAGGTTTATTAGTAAGAAACTATGAGTAATATCAAAAATATGAGATATTTTGGGTATCTAAAAACAAGTAAATGCTCACATAAGATGAAGAGTTGAAAATACACAAGGTTTATTAGTAAAAAACTATGAGCAATATTAAAAATATGAGATATTTTGGGTATCCAAAAATGAGTAAATGCTCACACAAGATGAAGAGTTGAAAATGTACAAGGTTTATTAGTAAAAAAACTATGAGCAATATTAAAAATATGAGATATTTTGGGTATAATGATTCCATTTTGACACATATGTAAGGAAGGGGAGTCTCTTAAAGGAGGTGCATACTTCACATGCTTGAATGAGTTTTAAACTAAAAAATAATGTGATATTTTTATCTCTCCTCTCTCTTGAACCAAACCAAATCAAAATGGCACCAAACCGAATAAAAAAGGAACCAAACTAGATCCAAATCTAGTCCAAATTCAACCAAACTGAAATTGAAAAATTCTAGAAATCAGTTAGCTTTGGTTAGAGTCTCCCTCTCCTATAAATAAAACAGTTAGCTTTGGTTAGAGCCTCCCTCTCCAAACTGAAATTGAAAAATTCTAGAAATCAGTTAGCTTTGGTTAGAGCCTCCCTCTCCTATAAATAAAACATGAGTCCTTTGAAAAAAAGATATAGGAGAATTTTACTATACTAGAGTTATGCTGAAATAATGCAAATTTCTACTATTCTCTAAAATTCTCTCCAAATTGAAGAAATTGGAGCTTCCCTCTTTCTTCAATCCCCATTGGTGGCTCCATCAACATACTTAACCAATTGATTGGTTGGGGGCCTCTACCGTGAACAAAGAATCAAGCAATTTGTAAGGTAAATGGTGAATTTTGATCTTTTCTATAATTTCTCAATGTTTCTCTCTTCTCAACCCCTCTCAAGCTTGAGAAGCTTAATTGGAATGGTTTTTGAATACTATTGAAGTTAATTGATGAATGGTAGTGAAGAGTTACATAATTTGATGAATGCTATTGAAGTTAATTGATTAATGATAGTAAAGAATTACATAAATTTTTATTTATGCTTAATTCTAATGGGTTTTATGTAATTTTATCTCTCTCACTCAAGAAATGGTCATACTCATGACCCATTCTCAATCCAAATGAAGCTTTTCATAAAGCTTTTCCTTAATCCAAGATTAATCTATGCTTGAGACCAAATTAATGGCTTTTTTCTATGCTTTTAGTTTATGTATTTCATGAATATTGATAATTCAATCCATTATGGATTAATGATCCAATTAGGGATCATTCTAATTATTTTCTTAATGATAAGCTTTATCCCTTAGAATAATTGAGATTTACCAGTCATAGCAACGGAGCTATGGCAAAATTTTTATAAAAATTACACATAAAATAATTTCATTCAAAGCATGAAAAGAGGACTTCCTACCATATTCTAGGAATTATCATCCTAGATTAATTGAAAGATATTCATTGTAATCATAGAGAAATTGATTTTTATATTATGCATAATTGAATTTCTTGCATAGATGTATGCATAAAAGATGATTATTTTATTATAAAAGTGTTACTTTTAGCATAATTGAATTTCATGCATAGAGGTATGCATAAAAGATGATTATTTTATTATAAAAGTGTTACTTTTAGCATAATTGAATTTCATGCATAGAGGTATGCATAAAGGATGGTTATTTTATTACAAAAGTGTTACTTTTAGCATAATTGAATTTCGTGCATAGAGGTATGCATAAAAGATGATTATTTTATTACAAAAGTGTTACTTTTAGCATAATTGAATTTCATGCATAGATGTATGCACAAAAGATGATTATTTTATTATAAAAGTGTTATTTTTATCATATTTGAATTTCATGCATAGAGGTATGCATAAAAGTTGATTATTTTATTATAAAAGTGTTACTTTTATCATATTTGAATTTCATGCATAAAGGTATGCATAAAAGTTGATTATTTTATTATAAAAGTGCTACATTTATCATATTTGAATTTCATGCATAGAGGTATGCATAAAAGTTGATTATTTTATTATAAAAGTGTTACTTTTATCACAATTAAATTTCATGCATAGAAGTATGCATAAGAGTTGATTATTTTATTTTAAAAGTGTTACTTTTATCATATTTGGATTTCATGCATAGAAGTATGCATAAAAGATATTTCTTTTATACTAAAAGTGTGATTTTCATCATAAATGGATTTTATGCATAACTTAGATGCATAAGAGAAATTCTTTTATTCTAAAAAAGTGTAATTCCTACCAAATTGAATTTATGCATAGGAAGATGTATAAAAGATTGATTCAAAAGTGTCATTCTCATCTAAATTGAATTTATGCATATAGGAAGATGCATAAAAGATTGAATTTTAATTCAAAAGTGTCATTTTTATTTAAAATGAATTTATGCATAGGAAGTTGCATAAAATATTGATTTTTACTTCGAAAGTATTAATCTCCTTAAATGGAATTTATGCATAAATAAATGTGTAAAGAAATCTTATATCAAATATAAGAATTCTCTTGTATTCTATAAATAGATATGAGATGTGATAGGATGTGATAAGAGATGTATAAGATGTGATAAGAGGTGATAAGATGCTTATGAAATAAGTTAGCAGGTGATAAGATGAATTAAGATGTGATAAGATGTGTATGAGATGAGGTAAGAAGTGTATGTGATAGGATAAGATGTATATGGGTTGTGATAGGGCAAGAATGGATGTGATGTAAAAGATTAGATGTGAAGGCATATGGGGTTATATGAATGGGAATGTGGAAATGGATGTATGTATGTGGATGTGTGAATGTGGAGATGGGAGTGTGGATGTATGAATGTGAAAATGGATGTATGCATGAAGATGTATATGCGTAGATGTGAATGTGGATGTAGATGTGGATGTATGTATGTGTGTGGATGTATAGATATGAATGGGAATGCGGATGTGGATGTATATATGTATGTGGATGTAGATGTGAATGTATGTGGATGTAGATGTGAATGGGAATGTGGATGTGGATGTATGCATGTATGTGGATGTGGATATATGAATGAGAACATGATAATGGATGTATGCATGTAGATGTGGATATATGGATGTGAATGTGAATGTGAATGTGGATGTGGATGTAGATGTAGATGTGGATGTATGGATGTGGATGTGGATGTGGATGTGGATACAGATGTGGATACAGATGTGGACATGATAATGGATATATGCATGTAGATGTGGATATATGGATGTGAATGTGAATGTGGATGTGGATGTAGATGTGGATGTGGATGTGGATGTAGATACGGATGTGGATGTATGTATGTATGTGGATGTAGATGTGGATGTATAGATATGAATGGGAATGTGGATGTGGATGTATGAATGTGAATGTGGATGTGGATGTGGATGTGGATGTATGGATGTGGATATGAATGTGTATGTATGAATGTGGATATGAGATGTGGATGTATAAATGAGGATGTGAAAATGGATGTATGCATGTAGATGTGGATGTGAAAATGGATGTATGCATGTAGATGTGAAAATGGATGTATGCATGTAGATGTGGATGTATGGATGTGTATGTGAATTAATGTGTCGTCGATATGAGGAAATGGATGAGAATGAGTACACATTGAATGGAATGTGGAATAAGTAATGTGGACTAAGGAGGGATAATGTGGAAAGACGAGAGTTCGATTTAGAAACTGTATTTTGTGACTGTTTGTAAATGACTGTTTTATGTCAAGAATGCTGGGGAAGCATTTTGACCGTCTTGTGGATTAAGGTCATGAAGACCTAATTGTTAAAGTTGCAACTGCTGACGAAGAGTCAATGGAGGACGTCTCGCGTAGCAAGGTCGACCAAGGTCTTGATCAGCCTCGGTTCGATTTAAATGGTGAGCTTTCGGTACGGTGGATGAGGGACCAAGGAAGCGGCCTATGAGTGAAGCGCTAGGTCACCTGCGAAGGATCCTAGAGGGTGCTGACCATATGGTGCTGACCATATGGTTCTCGGGCTCTGGGTCACCGAAGATACCCACACGTACGTCGTGGAAGATATTGGAACAAGGAGTAAGAGTTGTTTTCTGAAACCGGGCATGGATCTGGTTGATTGACCTTGTTGGTCCTCAACGGATGAGTCCATGGCTCTCTTATATGGATCTGTTGATTGATCTTGCTGATCTTCAACGAGGATTCCATCTTGATTTTTATATGTGAAAATATTGTCGAGTACTATGAGCTAGGAACTATTGAAAAGGCCCCTGAGTGAACAGGTGGTGAGCGTTCTGGTTGCCAATGATGCCATAAGTACACTGATGAATGAAGGACTGGAAATATGGATTCAACCAGAGATTTTGAGGATCGTCATCAGTAACATAATGGTTTCATTAAAGGATTGTTTTAAAGTTAATTGATGCTGAGAAAAAGGCAATTTCATATTGGGTGTGTAAGTGGTGTGACTAGTTTTATGTTTGCATGAACTTCCGGCTAGGGGGCCTAGGAACTCTTTTCCCTGGTACCCGGGACAAAACCTAATTAAATTCCTAATTGGATCACATCACTACAGTGGTAGGGAGGTTGGCTAACCCATGGGACTGGATGGGGTTAGGCTGGACTGATGGATCCGTAAATCGAGACTCAATTTCTGTTATTACGATAGATGAAGTAAGTCCCGGATAGTAATTGTTCTATGGACAGGAATCAACGGTTGTGCCTCTTGATGGGGAAAAAAGCGTTGATCCCAAATGATCCAAGTGCAAGTTTCTTCCTTGATCTAACCGAGTATCTTTATAGGTGCAGTCGGATCAGTTTGATCACTAATGGTCTTGACTACGTTATAGTAAAAAGTTATCCTGGAGGAATCGCTCGTGCTTTCCGGATAAGGGAAGTTTTTCTGGGTTCGGTTTTGGAAAAACCGATGGATTGGTCTTTTGTGCGGATATCCATGGACGAGGCCCCGAGTGTGGGACCCTGCCTCACGCAAGAAGCGCCACTTCCGCTACTAGTACCCTGAATCCGTTGCACGGTGGGAACAGGGATCTTACAATTGGTATCAGAGCAAATTGGCTAATAAAGATCAACTGAGAAGCCAAATATGTCAAAAATTTATCAAGTAGC
Organism: Cibotium barometz; assembly: GCF_041138505.1. Taxonomy (NCBI): domain Eukaryota; kingdom Viridiplantae; phylum Streptophyta; class Polypodiopsida; order Cyatheales; family Cibotiaceae; genus Cibotium; species Cibotium barometz. The sequence goes on along the minus strand of NC_141095.1, from coordinate 33,385,854 downwards.
ACATAAAGGTTATATTTGTGTGATATAATTCATACAATTGATATTCAAACTGAAAATTCGTAAATTAGTAATTGGGTCTTCAAATGGAAGTACCGCAATTGTATGGAACCCGAACTTGCTTGAGGCTTAGACATGATGGTATTTACCTTACTATAGTTCCAAGTACCATGACTACCCATATATACCGAGGGTATAACTGCAGCTCTTTATCGGCAGTATATACAAGCAAATCTAAGACTTGAAATTATAAGCATTAATGCTATCCAGATGATGATTTTGAATGTGGTTGATATGATTTTTAATTCTGTTTGAGAACTGACGAATTGATTTGGATTCTGATTGAAAAATGATGATTTTTGAAATTTAGTTGAAATGTAATAAGTTGAGCGAAACCACAATGTGGATGATTGGGACAAGTCCCTGTGATGATAAATGATGATAATGATTTCAGCAAATCACTATGAGATTAGTGGATTGTGCTGTCAAATTGCTACTGTTAATACTTGATATGGTAAATCAAGTTAAGGAATGACAAATTAAGAACTTGCTTGACTGAAATTCCCGTGGGGAAATGTTCAGAAAGAAATTTTTTGGTCTAATGGACCATTATCGTGTTAAAGATATGAATGATATGATCTGAAATGAATTGTTATTTAATGATGAGTTCTATATAAGGGATATTTATCCTCGTATTCTGTTGGAATATAAGGAACCCCAGAATAAATTGGATCTTAAGAAAAAGAGTTGTCCTCTACTTTACGAGATAAGGACATCTCGCACTTTTTAAGTGGGGTAGAATGTAAGATTCCTCCCCCAGCCTTCGAGGTATACAAGAGTAAGAATCTCCTTTTCTGATCTTATAATTATTCCCTCTCTACCTTCTCAGGAGTCCACCTGTTTTAAGGATTCAAAACGATGAGTTCAGAAGTGAGAATCGGTGTTTTGGATGCCAAGGTTTTGGTCATCAGTTAAAAGACTGCCTGACTCCTACCATGAAAAGGGCACAGGGAAGTCTAGAACCCAAATTCAGAGACCAATTCCTTCATACCAATCTAATCAGGGTCCGTCTCGGACAAGATTGCTTAAACTAGGTTCGACCCATTGATTAGGGTCGAGATGACCAGTCAAATGCTTGGCGACATAGAGCAACAGATGCAGGCAATTCATAAAGATATAAACGCTACCCAGGATCCACAGAAACAATATACAGATAAGAAGAGGACAATCAGAGAATTCAAAGAAGCAGTTATGGTCTTCCTTTGAGTACGGACCAAAAGAAGTTCTTTATCTCTAGGGGAGTATAAGTAGTTATCCCCCAGATATTGTGGACCAAAGAAAGTAGGTGACTTAGCCTACGAACTTCTTTTATCTCCTCATCTCAAAGTTCTTAATGCCTCCTATAGAAATATGTGCCAAACCCAAATCATGGAAAGACGGTGGCTTCTAGGTTACGCTAGCTCCTTCCTTTATATAAGTCGTAACTTCTACTTGTCACTCACAGTAATCTTACTTCCATCGATCTCCTTTCTTTCTTAATCTCCTTCATGACTTGGCAACAGGAATTAGTTTTATCCATGATGATTTCTCACCTTCAAGACGCAAGCGAGTTTGTGAAGAAGGATTTTATAGAACTGTATGAGCGCTCACTTTTCCCTCACTTGAGAACTTCTGTAGCTCAGACCAAATGGCGAACCTGTCGAGATATAACTAGGGTAAGATCGTGGGGGCGACAGCACTTCCGTAACAATGTCGACTTGGCTATGGTTATTGAAGCCTTGGGTTTGGGTCCCCGATTCTACTGCATGATGAGGTCAAGGCATGGTGGATTTTCTGAGCGGGTCTTCTTACTAGTGTGCTTTCTTCCTCACCAGCAGAAGATATGCCTTTATCCCGTTTTTGGCTTGCCTCTTAGAGGTCCTTTTGTTAGATCACCTCATACCACTAAGGTAGGTGCTACAATAACCGGCCGAATTATTCCCATAGACGAGTTACCTTATACGTGTGCAACTTGTGAGTGCTGCTTTTGTGACCATATGATGGACGGGCTTATGGAATTGTAAAAAGTCCTTCTATCTTTGCTGTATATGTTCCAAGAGTGAATAAAGTTGAAATCTTTGTTCTTGTCTTGAGTCTTTCTCTCTTTGAGACTTTTCTTTGGTGGTTAATCTTAATTAAAAATTTTCTCTCAGTCTCATATTCGTGCATCTTGCGAAATTACCCCTAGTTTGCAAGATGAGGGCATCTCGCGTTTTTCAAGTGGGAGAGATCGTAAGATTCCTCCCCAGCCTCTCAAGATGTCCAGCATCTTCCCCTGTAATCAATCCCCTCTTCAGAAATATAAAAGATCTTGTCTCTGCCTATTTTGACATAGAGAGAGAAAATATTCTAGAGAGAGAATATTCAAATTTTGAATATTTTTAGATAAAAAAATTTCTCATATTATTAAAATGAATTCCCCTGAAACAAAAATTCAAAAAGAACTTTCCAATGTACAATTGAAATTTATTGGAAATGGGTATAAAGGACCTTAGCCTAAGGGTCTAGATTTTCAGAAATTTTTGGATTATGGTCCAATTAAGGTTCCTATGGGCCAATAGCATCAATCCATGTGTAGGGAGGAGATAAATCCAATTTGTAAAAGAAGATACCCAAAAATGAGTAAATGCTCACATAAGATGAAGAGTTGACTATGTACAAGGTTTATTAGTAAGAAACTATGAGTAATATCAAAAATATGAGATATTTTGGGTATCTAAAAATAAGTAAATGCTCACATAAGATGAAGAGTTGAAAATGCACAAGGTTTATTAGTAAAAAACTATGAGCAATATTAAAAATATGAGATATTTTGGGTATCCAAAAATGAGTAAATGCTCACACAAGATGAAGAGTTGAAAATGTACAAGGTTTATTAGTAAAAAACTTTGGGCAATATTAAAAATATGAGATATTTTGGGTATAATGATTCCATTTTGACACATATGTAAGGAAGGGGAGTCCCTTAAAGGAGGTGCATACTTCACATGCTTGAATGAGTTTTAAACTCAAAAATAATGTGATATTTTTAACTCTCCTCACTCTTGAACCAAACCAAATCAAAATGGAACCAAACCGAATAAAAAAGGAACCAAACTAGATCCAAATCTAGTCTAAATTCAACCAAACTGAAATTGGAAAATTCTAGAAATCAATTAGCTTTGGTTAGAGCCTTCCTCTCCTATAAATAGAACATGAGTCCTTTGAAAAAAAGATATAGGAGAATTTTACTATACTAGAGTTATGCTGAAATAATGCAAATTTCTACTATTCTCTAAAATTCTCTCCAAATTGAAGAAATTGGAGCTTCCCTCTTTCTTCAATCCCCATTGGTGGCTCCATCAACATACTTAACCAATTGATTGGTTGGGGGCCTCTACCGTGAACAAAGAATCAAGCAATTTGTAAGGTAAATGGTGAATTTTGATCTTTTCTATAATTTCTTAATGTTTCTCTCTTCTCAACCCCGGAAGCTCACCATTTAAATCGAACCGAGGCTGGTCAAGACCTCGATCAACCTTGCTAGGCGAGACGTCCTCCGTTGACTCTCCGTACAGCTGTTGCAACTTTATCACTTAGGTCTCCACGACCTCATTCACAAGATGGTCAAAATGCTTCACCAGCATTCTTGACATAAAACAGGTCATAAATACAGTTTCTATAATGAACTCTCGTCTTTCCACATTTCATATCAATCCACATTACTTAATCCATGTCCAATCATATGTATTCCCATTGTCCTTCATCCATTCTCATCCAATCACATCATAGTCAATCTTATCACATCTATCGTCATCACATCTCATTCATTCGCATCTACCCATATCCACATCTCATCACATCACATTCATTCACATTTCATCCATTCATATCTACCCCGATCCACATCACATCACATCCATTTCACATCACCTCTCATTTATTCACATCTATCCCGATTCACATCTCATCCATTCACATCACATCTCATACATTCACATCTATCCGGATTCACATCACATCACATCACATTCATTTCACATCACATCTATCCCAATTCACATCACATCACATCACATCCATTTCACATCACATCTCATCCATCACATCTATCCCGATTCACATCACATCCATTCACATCTCATCTCATCCATTCACATCTATCCTGATTCACATCACATCCATTTCACATCGCATCTCATTCATTCACATCTATCCCGATTCACATCCATCACATCACATCCATTCACATCCATCACATTCTCATCCATTCTCATCCATCACATCGCATCCATCACATTCATTTACATCACATCCATTCACATCCATCACATCACATCACATCACATCCATTCATATCCATCACATTTATTCTCATCACCATCCCATCACATACATTCTATCCACATTACATCACTTCCACATCATATCTCATTCATTCCATCAACATTACATCACATCCTCATCTATCCACATCATATCTCATCCATTCCATCTCATTCATCCAAATCCATCCAATCATTTGTATGCACGACTATCCACATTCACATCCTCATCTATCCACATCATATCTCATCCATTCCATCTCATTCATCCAAATCCATCCAATCATTTGTATGCACGACTATCCACATCTATCCATTCATTCACATTCACATCTATCACTTCACATCCACATATATTCATATCACATCAAATTTCATTCACATCTCATCACATTCACATCCACATCCCTTTACATCACATCACATCTGATCACATCCACCACATCCACATCCATTTACATCACATCACATCCTTTCACATAACCTCACATCTCATTCTCATTTCTTCATTCACATCCACATCCACATCCATTTACATCACATCACATCTTATTACATCCACATCCATTTACATCACATCACATCTTATCACATCCACATCCATTTAAATCACATCACATCACATCCTTTCACATATCCTCACATCTCATTCTTATCTCATCATTCACATCCACATCCATTTACACCACCTCACATCCTATCCACATTCATTTACATCACACCACATCTTATCACATCCACTCACATCTTATCACATCCATTCACATCTTATCACATCCATTCACATCCTTTCACATCTCATTCACATCTTATCACATCCCATTCACATTTAGTAGCGTTTTTTACTTCAATACCGATGATGGGATGTTTTCTAAGTTTCTGCCAATTGCTTGGCCTAGGTAAAGGTACTTTTTCTCGATGGATTTTTTCATATTCTTTCTCAAATTTCTCAAGTGAATATATTCAATATTCTACTTTTGAGTAAAAGAATTCATGGGATTTACAAAAATCAATTCTACCCATATTTCTCTCAATAATGCTCAAAATTTCACTTTTGATAAATACTCATAATTTGAATTATGCTAAAAATTCCTCTTTTCCCATCTAATTTCTTGGATCTCAATTATCATGGGAATTACTCTATTTGTATTTAAATGATTACATTGAAATGTCATGAGAATTCCTCTTTTATCATAAAATAAATTTATCTAAAATTTCTCTTTTCTTTAATAAAAATATACATTACTCGAATATGCCAAGAATTCCATTTTTTCCATTTAAATGATTGAATTCCAAATGTCATGGGAATCCTCTTTTATCATTTAAATTTTTTCATGCATAAAATAAATTTATCTAAAATTCTTCTTTGAATTTTAATAAAAATATCCATTATTCAAATATGCCAACAATTCCACTTTTTCCATTTAAATGATTTAATTCCAAATGTCATGGTAATTCTTCTTTTATCATTTAAATTTTCTCATGCATAAAATAAATTTATCTAAAATTTCTCTTGGAATTTTAATAAAAATATCCATTAATTCAATTATGCCAAGAATTTCATGTTTTCCATTGAAATGATTGAACTCCAAATGTCATGGGAATTTCTCTTTTATCATTTTAATTTTCTCATGCATAAAATAAATTTATCTAAAATTTCACTTTGAATTTTAATAAAAATATCCATTATTCAAATATGCAAAGAATTTCACTTTTTCCATTTAACTGATTGAATTCCAAATGTCATGGGAGTTCCTCTTTTATCATTTAAACTTTCTCATGCATAAAATAAATTTATCTTAAATTTCTCTTTGAATTTTAATAAAAATATCCATTAATTCAATTATGCCAAGAATTCCACTTTTACCATTTGAATGATTGAATTCCAAATGTCATGGGAATTTCTCTTTTATCATTTAAATAAAATTACCAAAATTAGGAAGTCCTCTTTTCACATTATGCATAGGAATGAGGTATGTATTAATTTCTTAAACATTTTGCCATAGCTCCACTGCGATTTTCATGATAATTTTTAATTTTTTCTAAAAGAATAAGACTTAGTAATACAATTCGGATAGGATAACTATCTTTTAGACTTAAATCTAATTTATGGATTTAAATCATAAGATTACCATAAATTTGTTAGCATAAATGTATAAGAAGCCATTTTCTTAACCTCTAGCTTCACAAGCCTAGAGTTTGATTTTTGAATTGAGAATTTATCAATGAGAAGCATCATTTGAATAAGAATTAGTCATAGGACATAGGAATGACTATTCTTTTGGGGAGAGAGAGATAAACATAAAAAGCATCCAAATCAAGCATAAATGTAAACTTTTCTTAATTATTCATTACAACTCTTAAGAAAAATTTAATTTACATTATAAACACTTAATTAGAAACTTCTCAAGCTTGAGAGGGGTTGAGAAGTGAAATCATTGAGAATAGTAAAGAAAACCATGAAATTACACCTTACCTCTTGATTTTGCTTGCTTTTCTATCTTAGAGGAAGCCCCCAACCAATCAATTGGTTAGTGTGTTAAGAAGAAGGCTCCAAGGATTGTTGAAGAGACAGAGAAGCTCTTATCTCTCCAAAAGTAGAGGATTTTTAAGGGATAATAGAAAATATCATTATTTTAATGTAATACTTGCATGGTATATTTCATAGATGAGAATACAAAGGAATGAGGGTCTATTTATAGGTGAGGGAGGCCACATACTGAGTCCAACTAAGTTCTAGAATTTTCCAGCTTCAGTTTGGCTGATTTGGACAAGATTTGGACCAGTTTGTCTCCCTTTTTTATTTAGCTTGATCCAGGAGAAAGGAGAGATAAAAATATCACAATTTTTATGAATTAAAAACTTATCCAAAGTTCCTTTATACACATTTCAATTAATTCCAAATGCACATTGGAAAGTTCTTTTTGAATTTTTCTTTTATGGGAAACCATTTTAGACATTAGGAGGATTTTTATATCAAAAAATATCTCAATTTTGAATTACCTCTCTTTACATATTTTCTCTCTCTAGGCCAAAACAGGGTAAAACAAGATCTTTCTTTTTATTTTAGAGAAGGGAATAATTACAAGAAAAGAAGGGGAGGTTCTTACACTTTTACACCTCAAAAGTTGGAGGGAGGAATCGTACATCCTACCCCACTTAAAAACACGAGATGTCCTCATCTCCCAACTGGAGGATAATATCTTTCATCTTCTTCTTCGAGTTCGGTTACTAAGGCAGCCTTCAGCTTAACAAAAACACTTTGACATGCAGTAGTCCACTAAAATGGAACTTTATTCTTGATAAGGTTAGTCAAAGGGGATGCCATTTGAGCATAGCTGGGTATAAAGATTTGATACCACCACCCACTTAATCCTAAGAAATATCTGACTTCTTTCACTGACTTAGGTTTTGTCCAATCTACGGCTGCTTGGATTTGAACGGTGTCAGGGGAATCTCCATCCTTAAATACTATGAATCCAGAATCAATGCAATCTATGGACAAGAATCTATGGACAAGGTATATTTACTCTTCTTTACAAAGAATTTACGTAGATGACCCTCATGATTTGCCGTATTCTTAGAGTATATCTAAATATCATCAAAGAAGACAAGAACAAAATCATCCAAGTATTCCTTGAGATTATCCTACATGAAAGCTACCCCTTGGATATCTTGATCCATGATCCTGTCAATACGAAAATTCTTGTTAAGTCTCTTTTTTCCATATTCACCACCATGAGGCTCGGGTGAAAAGATCACTTTATTTAAAATTTGAATTCGACTTTAGATCCAATTGATTCTAGGGTTCCTTATAGTTTGGTCAGCCCCCACATAATCCTGTGATAAAGATCCCTTCTACAAGAAGAACATATAGAACTCATTATCAGAGATCAATTCATTCATATCCTTAACACAATAATGGTCCATCAGACTAAAAATTCCATCTGATCATTCCTCCACGAGAATTTCAGTTATGTAGGCTTTCAATTTGTCATCCCTTAATTAGATCCACAAGGTCAAGGGTTAACACAGCAATCTGTCAGCACAATCCACTAATCGCATAGTGATTTGTTGAAGTCATAATCGTCATTCCAGTTACCAATATCATATTTGGGATTTGTCCCATTCATCCTCATTGTGGCTTTGTTCAACTTATCTTCTTTCAACCAAAATTCAGGAATCATCATCTTTCAATCAGAATCCAAATCAACTCATCAATTCTCAACCAAATTTCTAAAATCATATCAACGAGCATTTGAATTCATCATTTGGATAGCAATTTTTGCTTATAATTTAAAGGTCTTAGATTTACTCGTATATATTGTCTGTAAAGAGCTGCATATATACCCATGGTGTACGAGTAGTCACTGTCCTTGGAATTATAATTTCAAGATCTTAGATTTACTCATATATATTGTCTGTAAAAAGAGGTGCAGATATACCCACGGTATATACAGGTAGTCACGGTCCTTGGAATTATAAGGTAAATACCATCATATCTAGGCCTCAAGCAAGTCAGGGATTCCATACAATTGCGGTACTTCCATCTAAAGACCCAATTACCAATTTATGAATTTTTATTTTGAATATCAATTTGTATGAATTTCATCAAACAATTACAATCTTTTACTAGTACATAAATTTTTGCAATTCTTCCTTCTCGGTTGATCCACTTTAGCCAATTAACTTATCCCTGCCCCTTCGTGCAACGGATTCGGGGGTGCTAGCAGCGAAAATAGCACTTCTTACGCAGGGTAGGGCCTCTCACTCGGGGCCTCGCCCACGGATATTCAGAAAAGAGACTAATCCCTCGGTTCTTCCAAAACCGAGCTCGGAAAAACTTCCCTCGCCCAGAAAGCACGGGCGATTCCTCTAGGATATTTTTTATTCTAACGTAGTCAAGAGCCTTAACCAACCAAACTGATCCGACCAAACCTGTAAGTCACATGGTCAGATTAAGGAAGAAACTTGCACTTGGATCATAAGAGACCAATGCTTTTTTCCTCATCTAGAGGCAAAGTCTTTGATTCTTTTCCATAGAACTACTTCATCTATCGTACTGTGACGTGAAAATTTGATATCTTTCATTGTCAATTTTGTGCATATTTTGATGGTTTCGCAATGGTAATAAGGTGGAAGCTTGCCCAAGAAGATTGCGGCGCCCACAATGCAATAACGGCGTGGTGATGCGACGGCTTGGCGGCTACCCCGATAACAACATTCCATCTTCAAATATAATGGTTTTACTTGATTTAGGGTGCACACATTGTAAATGCCACAAGTATGCTTGATAAATACTTTGGTATGGTAGATAGGCTAGTGATGTGGAAAATAAAAGTGGGCCTTCATGCTCACATGGATTTTAATTGTATTATTAATATGGTATTCACCATAAGGCAACAAGTTAGGGAGTGTGGAAGGCATGTGGAGGAGTGTGTGTAGGTGCATAATTGGAAAAGATTCTTCTAGAATGCCTACATGGAAGAGGAGAATTTCGCCATGTGTAAGTGGGAGCTCCACCTACATGCCACTTAGGCTTGGCTATTATCTCATCACACTCTCAAAGTCAAAAAGTCTTCAATTTAATAATCAATAGAAGACTTAGCCTAAGAGGACAATTGAGGTGACATCTACCCTTATGTCACTGAAGGGTTGAAGATTTCTATGTTATAATTTGTAACAATGGAAGAGAGGGTAATTCTCCACCTATAAAAGGAGCCCTCCTCTCCCTTTCAAATCAAGGAATGAGCCTCCTCAATTGAGCATTTTGTGTCATTGCCATTCTCTTATCTTTCAAACCCCTATTCAAACACTCTCTTTACATGTGAATGTCTCATTTAGCATTAGCTCCTCATGCTTAACCCAATTTTGGACCTCTTTGATGATTCATGATAAGTGGGATAAGGAGTTATTATCTTGGCGGGCCTGTGACTTCTCAAGGTAGCCCTTGCCTTATTGCCGCCCTCCTTTGGAGGTACCAATGGTTTTAGCGGTAATGAGCATGTGGAAAGACTTTGGGGACCATAGGTAAACCTTTACGATTGTCCGCTGAGCAATGTTAACCCTTACCCTCTAGCTTGAATCATGAAGGAGATGAAAGGCAAGAGGCTATGTGAAAATTGAGGTTTCATGCAAAGAGAGAGAAGTGCAGTTTTTGTGGTCCAATACCCAAATTTCAATTACTCATCACTCGGGTGTTGGTTTCTTAAATTGATCATATGGCCAGGAAGCTCTTTCTATGCTCTTTCCACTCATGTAACTAATTTATTAATCCCTTACTTCATTGATGATCAGAATTTCTCCCAAAGTTGCTAATTTCTAGGCGAATTTTGGCAGTTTTATAGTCTTGTAGTAAAATGCTCATAACTTTTCGCTCGGTTGTCTGTTTTTGAAAGTTTTAATATGGGCACGAAGCTCTCTTCAAGCTCTACGCATTTAAATAATCATTTTTTCCACAGCCTATATGGATTTAAAACTGCAATTCTCTGTGTATCTCTGTTTTTATAGAATTTTGACAGTTTTATAGTCTTGCAGTAAAATGCTCATAACTTTTCGCTCAGTTGTCCGTTTTTGAAAGTTTTTATATAGACGCGAAGCTCTCTTCAAGCTCTACGCATCTATATAATCCTCTCTTGCACAGCCTATATAGATTTAAAACTGCAATTCTCTGTGTATCTCTGTTTTTTTATAGATTTTGGCCCTTTATTTCTTCTTAATCATGATTAATTCTTCCTAATCTCTTATCAAAGGCCAATCCCATGTGTCTTATCCTCTTGTAAGTGATTGCTATATTCATTTGCTTTAATATGTTCCGACCAAATCGTCCAATTCAAACGGATGAACCTTACCAATATTCTCCGTATGTTTCCGTTCACATAATCCTGAGTCGGAAGATTTTCTTCCAGCAAAGAATCGCCCTCTTGTTTGGAGCTGCAAGACTGGCTGAAATTCTTACTTCTCCGGAGCCTTTCATCTTTCCTTCCATGAATTTTGATCTCACCTTTGATGTGTATATCTTTATCTTAACCTAGGGAGAGAAAGGGAGGTGAGGAGGCTGTGAGGTTTCATACAAGTGTGTTTTGATTCTGAGAAGTGACCGAAGTCCAAACCCCAACTTCGTGTCACAGTACCATAACAAAATTGAGTCTCATTTTAGGGATCCATCAATCCAGGCGAGTCCCATGGGTTAGCCAACCAGGGTAGTGATAGGATCCATTTAAGAATTTGGTTATGTTTTGTCCTGGGTACCAAGGAAGAGAGTTCCCATGCCCCCTAGCCGGCATTTCAAGATAGTCACAGCACTTACACACCCAACTTACACACCCAATATGAAATTGCCTATTTCATAGACTCAGCTATCTTTAAAATAATCTTTTAATGAAACCATAGAAGTCAATATTAGATAAAATGGAAAAAATCCCTCAAAATGGGAATGTATTTAAAAAATTTGTTTTGGCCATAACTTGAACATGCAAACTCCAAATTTATCGCACAAAGTAGATCTAAATTCTACTTTTCAAGCTCTTTCCAATGATATGTCACATGAATATGTTTTGACAAACTTTTGGATGAGTTTACCATACCCCCACTTTTTTCATGGGAATAGGATTTTTCCCACTTTATCTAATATTGACTTATAGTATCACTGATCATAATCCTGCAAAATATCCAATTGAATTCTAATTTCCAATCATTCCTTTATCGGTGTACCTATGGCATCAATGGCAACCAAAACGCTCACCACTTGTTCACTTAGGGGCCTTTTCAATAGTTCCTAGCTCATAGTACCCAAAAATATATTCACTTATAAAATCCAGATGGACTCTCCGTTGAAGATCAGCAAGATCAACCAATAGATCCATATAAAAGAGCCATGGACTTATCCGTTGAGGACCAGCAAGGTCAATCAACGAGATCCATGCTCGAGTTCAGAAAACGACTCTAACTCCTTGTTCCATTTTTTTCCTCGACGTACGCATGGGTATCTTCGGCAATCCGAGCACCGTTGGTCAGCACCCTCTAGGATCCTTCACAGGTCACCTAACGCTTCACTCATAGGCCGCTTTCTTGGTCTCTCATCCACCGTACTGGTGGAAGCTCACCATTTAAATCGTACTGAGGTTGGTCAAGACCTTGGTCGACCTTGCTACGCGAGACGTCCTCCGTTGACTCTCCGTCAGCTGTTGAAACTTTATCACTTAGGTCTCCACCATGACCTCATTCACAAGATGGTAAGAATGCTTCACCAGCATTCTTGACATATAAGAGTCATTTAAACACAGGTCAAATACAGTTTCTATATTGAACTCTCGTCTTTCCACATTGTTTGTTTCACATCAATCCACATTGCTTATTCCATGTCCAATCATATGTATTCCCATCGTCCTTCATCCATTCTCATCCAATCACATCATATTCAATTTCATCACATCTATCCACATTTATCCTCATCACATCTCATCCATTCACATCTACCCATATCCACATTTATCCATTCACATCTACCCATATCCACATCTCATCACATCACATTCATTCACATTTCATCCATTCATATCTATCCCGATCCATATCACATCCCATCACATCACATCCATTTCACATCACCTCTCATTCATTCACATCTATCTCGATTCACATCACATCACATCTTATTCATTCACATCTATCCCGATACACATCACATCACATCACATTCATTTCACATCACATCTCATTCATTCACATCTATCCCGAGTGATTAACATCACATCCATTTCACATCACATCTCATCCATTCACATCTATCCCGATTCACATCACATCCATTCACATCACATCTCATCCATTCACATCTATCTCGATTCACATCACATCCATTTCGCATCACATCTCATTCATTCACATCTATCCCAATTCACATCCATCACATCACATCCATCACATCACATCCATTCTTATCCATCACATCACATTCATTCATATCCATCACATTCATTTACATCACATCCATTCACATCCATCACATCACATCCATTCACATCCATCACATCACATCCATTCATATCCATCACATTTATTCTCATCACCATCCCATCACATACATTCTATCCACATTACATCACTTCCACATCTATCCACATTATATCTCATTCATTCCATCCACATTACATCACATCCACATCATATCTCATCCCATATCATTCATCCAAATCCATCGAATCATTCATATGCACGACTATCCACATCTATCCATTCATTCGCATTCATATCTATCACTTCACATCCACATATATTCATATCACATCAAATTTCATTCACTTATCTCATCACATTCACATCCACATCCCTTTACATCACATCACATCTGATCACATCCACCACATCCACATCCATTTACATCACATCACATCCTTTCACATGACCTCACATCTAATTCTCATTTCTTCATTCACATCCACATCCACATCCATTTACATCACATCACATCTTATCACATCCATATCCATTTACATCACATCACATCTTATCACATCCACATCAATTTACATCACATCACATCCTTTCACATATCCTCACATCTCATTCTCATCTCATCATTCACATCCACATCCATTTACACCACTTCACATCCCATCCACATTCATTTACATCACATCACATCTTATCACATCCACTCACATCTTATCACATCCACTCACATCTTATCACATCTTATCACATCCCATTTACATCTTATCACATCCACTCACATCTTATCACATCCACTCACATCCCATTTACATCTTATCACATCCACTCACATCTTATCACATCCACTCACATCTTATCACATCTTATCACATCCCATTTACATCTTATTACATCCATTCACACCCTATCACATCTCATTCACATCTTATCACATTCCATTCACATTTAGTAGCTTTTTCTACTTCGATACCGATGATGGTACTTTTTTCTAAGTTTCTGCCAATTACTTGGCCTAGTTAAAGGTACTTTTTCTCGATGGATATTTTCATATTCTTTCTCAAATTTCTCAACTGAATATATTCAATATTCTACTTTTGAGTAAAAGAATTCATGGGATTTAGAAAAATCGATTCTACCCATATTTCTCAATAATGCTCAAAATTTCACTTTTGATAAATACTCATAATTTGAATTATGCTAAAAATTCCTCTTTTCCCATTTAATTTCTTGGATCTTAATTATCATGGAAATTTCTCTTTTTGTATTTAAATGATTACATTGAAATGTCATGAGAACTCCTCTTTTATCATAAAATAAATTTATCTAAAATTTCTCTTTTCTTTAATAAAAATATACATTACTCAAATATGCCAAAAATTCCATTTTTTCCATTTAAATGATTGAATTCCAAATGTCATAAGAATCCTCTTTTATCATTTAAATTTTCTCATGCATAAAATAAAATTTTCTAAAATTTCTCTTTAAATTTTAATAAAAATATCCATTATTCAAATATGCCAATCATTTCGATTTTTCCATTTAAATGATTGAATTCCAAATGTCATGGGAATTCCTCTTTTATCATCATGCATAAAATAAATTCATCAAAAATTTCTCTTTGAATTTTAATAAAAATATCCATTAATTCAATTATGCCAAAAATTTTACATTTTCCATTGAAATGATTGAATTCTAAATGTCATGGGAATTCCTCTTTTATCATTTAAATTTTCTCATGCATTAAATAAATTTATCTAAAATTTCTCTTTGAATTTTAAAAAAAATATCCATTATTCAAATATGCTAAGAATTCCACTTTTTCCATTTCAATGATTAAATTCTAAATGTCATGGGAATTCCTCTTTTATCATTTAAACTTTCTCATGCATAAAATAAATTTATCTAAAATTCCTCTTCGAATTTTAATAAAAATATCCATTAATTTAATTATGCCAAGAATTCCACTTTTACCATTTAAATGATTGAATTCCAAATGTCATGGGAATTCCTCTTTTATCATTTAAATAAAATTACCAAAATTTTCTCTTTTCTAAATTATTTAATTATGCATAAACCTTACAAATTACTTTACCATGAATTTGATGAAAATCATTCTTTTAGCCTAGGATATTGAATCCTAGAATATGGTAGGAAGTCCTCTTTTCACATTATGCATAGGAATGAGGTATGTATTAATTTCTTAAAATTTTTACCATAGCTCCGCTGGATTTTCATGATAATTTTTAATATTTTCTAAAAGAATAAGACTTAGTAATACAATTCTGATAGTATAACTATCTTTTAGACTTAAATCTAATTTATGGATTTAAATCATAAGAGGGTTGTTGCAAGATCAGGGTATCCAGTTTTATCCAGTTTATGCTGGACTGGGACAATGCTTGGAGAGCAAATTTTGGGGGGCAAGGTACTTAAAATGAGATCAAGAAAATAATAGAAAATAAGCTTGCCCTTAAATTAACCCAATATAACTTAAATTAATATAAATTAATCTAATTAACCCAATATAACTTAAATTAATATAAATTAATCTAATTAATCAAAATTAATCAAAAATATGATGAAATGATAAACAAATGATCTTTCCATACTTAGAGTGATCCAATTTATTTTTTCATAGATGCACCATTATAAGTACAATAGTCTCTATAGGTTTTAGATGATTCACATCAAAAATGTAATTTTACTAATTAGATTATTGATATTTGCAGGCCTTCTGATAGTCTGGAAGAATTTTGAAAAAGAGATCATTAAAAATCCAACCATTGGATTTGTAATTTTTACTAACCACCACATTCTACTAATGTCTCAGTAGCTACCCACTCTTTTGATCTACAAGATTGAGGATTTTAAGTGGTAGTTATTGTGGGTACAAAAAGTGGCGTATATTGTAACACTTTAAAGACCTTGAAATATTTAAAGAAAATAGACAGATATCTTTAAATTTTCTCAAAAAATCAAGTTAAGCTCCATATTATGTGAAGATCTAAGGTACAAAGTGGAAATCTCATATGAGTTTATATGTAAAAGATATTAGCATTTTATGGAATCAGTTCAAATTTGGGACAGGGTGTATACATTGACTTTGTACCTAAGAAAATGAGGACTTTTGAATATCTAATGCTTAATCAAATTATGCAACTATATTACCAACTTTGAATATGATGTTCCAACAAAAGAACTTGAAACGAAATTCCTTCATTTACTAGGAGAGATTAGCTACTAAAGGTAAACAAATGCCTGTTTTTTTACTGTTTACAGGGTGCCTGAGTGGACAAAACTGGGCACCCTGATCTTGCAACCACCCAAGATTACCATAAATTTGTTAGCATAAATGTATAAGAAGCCATTTTCTTAACCTCTAGCTTCACAAGCCTAGAGTTTGATTTTTGAATTGAGAATTTATCAATGAGAAGCATCATTTGAATAAGAATTAGTCATAGGACATAGGAATGACTATTCTTTTGGGGAGAGAGAGATAAACATAAAAAGCATCCAAATCAAGCATAAATGTAAACTTTTCTTAATTATTCATTACAACTCTTAAGAAAAATTTGATTTACATTATAAACACTTAATTAGAAACTTCTCAAGCTTGAGAGGGGTTGAGAAGTGAAAACATTAAGAATAGTAAAGAAAACCATGAAATTACACCTTACCTCTTGATTTTGCTTGCTTCTCTATCTTAGAAGAAGCCCCCAACCAATCAATTGGTTAGTGTGTTAAGAAGAAGATTCACATTCTTTATCATTCATTCACATTCCGATTCACATACTATCACATTCATTCACATCCTATATCCCAGAGAGAGAAGCTCCAATCTCTCCAAAAGTAGAGGATTTTTAAGGGATAATAGAAAATATCATTATTTTAATGTAATACTTGCATGGTATAGTTCACAAATGTGAATACAAAGGAATGAGGGTCTATTTATAGGTGAGGGAGGCCACTAGCTGAGTCCAACTAAGTTCTAGAATTTTCCAGCTTCAGTTTGGCTGATTTGGACCAATTTGGCTCCCTTTTTTATTTGGTTTGATCCAAGAGAGAGGATAGATAAAAATATCACAGTTTTTATGAATTAAAAACTCATCCACATGTGTGAAATAGGTGCTTACCTCAAAGTCTCCCCCCTCTTACCAAGGTGTCAAAAATGTATCATTATTCTAAAATATCTTATTTTTTTAGTAATATCTCATAGTTTTTAACTAATAAACCTTGTACTTAGTCAACTCTTCATCTTATGTGAGCATTTACTCATTTTTGGGTATTTTATTTTATTCTTTGGATTTATCTCATCCCCACACTTGGATTAATCCTATTGGCCCATAGGAACCTTAATTGGACATTAATCCAAAAAATTCCTGAAAATCTAGACCCTTAGGCTAAGGTCCTTTATACACATTTTCAATTAATTCCAAATGCACATTGGAAAGTTCTTTTTGAATTTTTATTTAAGGGGAAACCATTTTAGACACTAGGAGGATTTTTATATCCAAAGTTATCTCAATTTTAGATTACCTTTCTCTAGACATTTTCTCTCTCTTGGCCAAAACAGGGTAAAATAAGATCTTTCTTTTATTTAAGAGAGGGGAATAATTACAAGAAAAGAAGGGGAGGTTCTCACACTTTTATATCTCAAAAGCTGGAGGGAAGAATCATACATCCTACCCCACATAAAAATGCAAGATGTCCTCATCTCGCTGGAGGATAATATCTTTCATCTTCTTCTTCGAGTTCGGCTGATAAGGCAGCCTTCAGCTTAACCAAAACACTTTGACATGAAGTAGTCCACTAAAATGGAACATTATTCTTGAAAAGTTTAGTCAAAGGGGATGCCATTTGAGCATAGCTGGTTATAAAGATTTGATACCACCACCCACTTAATCCTAAGAAATATCTGACTTCTTTCAGTGACTTAGGTTCTGTCCAATCTACGACTGCTTGGATTTGAATGGTGTCAGGGGAATCTCCATCCTTAGATACTATAAATCTAGAATCAATGCAATCTATGGACAAGGTATATTTACTCAAGAATTTATGCAGATGACCCTCATGATCTGCCACATTTTCAGGCTATATCTAAATATCATCAAAGAAGACAAGAACAAAATCATCCAAGTATTCCCTGAGATTATCGTGCATGAAAGCTACCCCTTGGATATCTTGATCCATGATCCTATCACAATAGGAAAATTCTTGTTAAGTCTCTTTTTTCCATATTCACCACCAAGAGGCTCGGGTGAAAAGACCACTTTATTTAAAATTTGAATTCGACTTTAGATCCAATTGATTCTAGGGTTCCTTATAGTTTGGTCAGCCCCCACATAATCTTGGGATAAAGATCCCTTCTACAAGAAGAACATATAGAACTCATTATCAGATATCAATTCATTTATATCCTTAACACAATAATGGTCCATCAGACTAAAAATTCCATCTGATCATTCCTCCACAAGAATTTCAGTTATGCAGGCTTTCAATTTGTCATCCCTTAATTAGATCCACAAGGTCAAGGGTTAACACAGCAATCTGTCAGCACAATCCACTAATCTCATAGTGATTTGTTGAAGTCATAATCGTCATTCCAGTTACCAATATCATCTTTGGGATTTGTCTCATTCATCCTCATTGTTGCTTTGTTCAACTTATCTTCTTTCAACCAAAATTCAGGAATCATCATCTTTCAATCAGAATCTTTCAATGAGAATCCAAATCAACTCATCAATTCTCAACCAAATTTCTAAAATCATATCAACCAGCATTTGAATTCATCATCTCGATAGCATTTTTGCTTATAATTTCAAGGTCTTAGATTTACTCATATATATTGTCTGTAAAAAGAGCTGCAGATATACCATGGTATACGGGTAGTCACTGTCCTTGGAATAATTATTTCAAGTTCTTAGATTTACTCGTATATATTGTCTATAAAGAGCTGCAGATATACCCACGGTATATACAGGTAGTCACGGTCCTTGGAATTATAAGGTAAATACCTTCATATCTAGACCTTAAGCAAGTTAGGGATTCCATACAATTGTGATACTTCCATCTGAAGACCCAATTACCAATTTATGAATTTGTATTTTGAATATCAATTTGTATGAATTTCATCAAACAATTACAATCTTTTACTAGTACTTCATAAATTTTTGCAATTCTTCCTTCTCGGTTGATCCACTTTAGCCAATTAACTCTGATCCCTGCCCCCTCCGTGCAAAGAATTCGGGGGTGCTAGCAGCAGAAATAGCACTTCTTGCGCAGGGTAGGGCCTCTCACTCAAGGCCTCGCCCATGGATATTCGAAAAAGAGACTAATCCCTCGGTTCTTCCAAAATCGAGCCCGGAAAAACTTCCCTCGCCCAGAAAGCACGAGCGATTCCTCCAGGATATTTTTTATTCTAACGTAGTCAAGAGCCTTAACTAACCAAACTGATCCGACCGAACCTGTAAGTCACATGGTCAGATCAAGGAAGAAACTTGCACTTGGATCATAGAGACCAATGCTTTTTTCCTCATCGAGAGGCACAGTCTTTGATTCTTTTCCATAGAACTACTTCATCTATCGTACCATAATAGAATTGAGTCTCATTTTAGGGATTCATCAGTCCAGGTCAGTCCCATGGGTTAGCCAACCAGGGTAGTGATAGGATCCATTTAGGAATTTGGTTATGTTTTGTCCCGTGTACCAGGGAAGAGAGTTCCTAGGCCCCCTAGCCATGCAAACTTCAAGATAGTCACACCACTCACACACCCAATATGAAATTGCCTGTTTCACAGACTCAGCTATCTTTAAAACAATCTTTTAATGAAACCATAGTATCACTGATCATAATCCTGCAAAATATCCAGTTGAATTCTAATTTCTAATCATTCCTTCATTGGTGTACCTATGGCATCAATGGCAACCAAAACGCTCACCACTTGTTCACTTAGGGGCCTTTTCAATAGTTCCTAGCTCATAGTACCCAAAAATATATTCACTTATAAAAATCCAGATGGACTCTCCGTTGAAGATTAGCAAGATCAACCAATAGATCCATATAAAAGAGCCATGGACTTATCCGTTTGAGGACCAGCAAGGTCAATCAACGAGATCCATGCCCCAGTTCAGAAAGCAACTCTACCTCCTTGTTCAATTTTCTTCCTCGACGCATGCGTGGGTATCTTCGGCAATCCGAGCACCCTTTGGTCAACACCCTCTAGGATCCTTCACAGGTCATTTAGCGCTTCACTCATAGGCCGCTTCCTTGGTCCCTTATCCACCATGTCGGAAGCTCACCATTTAAATTGAACCGAGGTTGGTCAAGACCTCGGTCGACCTTGCTACGCGAGACGTCCTCCGTTGACTCTCTGTCAACTATTGCAACTTTATCACTTAGGTCTCCACCACAACCTCATTCACAAGATGGTAAAAATGCTTCACCAGCATTCTTGACATAAAAGAGTCATTTAAACACAGGTCAAATACAGTTTCTATATTGAACTCTTGTCTTTCCACATTGTTTGTTTCACATCAATCCACATTGCTTAATCCACGTCCAATCATATGTATTCCCATCGTCCTTCATCCATTCTTATCCAATCACATCATATTCCATTTCATCACATCTATCCACATTTATCCTCGTCACATCTCATCCATTCACATCTACCCACATCCACATCTCATCACATCACATTCATTCACATTTCATCCATTCATATCTACCTCGATCCACATCACATCCCATCACATCACATCCATTTCACATCACCTCTCATTCATTCACATCTATCTCGATTCACATCACATCACATCTCATCCATTCACATCTATCTTGATTCACATCACATCACATCACATTCATTTCACATCTCTATCCCGATTCACATCTATCCCGATTCACATCACATCCACATCTCATCCATTCACATCTATCCCGATTCACATCACATCCATTCACATCACATCTATCCCGATTCACATCACATCCATTTCACATCACATCTCATTCATTCACATCTATCTCGATTCACATTCATCACATCACATATATTCACATCCATCACATCACATCCATTCTCATCGATCACATCACATTCATTCACATCCATCACATTCATTTACGTCACATCCATTCACATCCATCACATCACATCCATTCATATCCATCACATTTATTCTCATCATAATCCCATCACATACATTCTATCCACATTACATCACGTCTACATCTATCCATATCATATCTCATTCATTCCATCCACATCATATCTCATCCATCCCATCTCATTCATCCACATCCATCGAATCATTCATATGCACGACTATCCACATCTAACCATTCATTCACATTCACATCTATCACTTCACATCCACATATATTCATATCACATAAAATTTCATTCACATCTCATTACATTCACATTCACATCCCTTTACATCACATCGCATCTAATCACATCCACATCCACATCCCTTTACATCTAATCACATCTAATCACATCTATCACATCCATATCCACATCGCATCTAATCACATCCACATCCACATCCACATCCCTTTACATCTAATCACATCTAATCACATCTATCACATCTATCACTTCACATCCCTTTACATCACATCACATCTAATCACATCACATCCACATCCACATCCATTTATATCACATCAATTACATCCACATCCATTTACATCACATCACATCTCATCACATCCACATCAATTTACATCACATCACATCCTTTCACATATCCTCACATCTCATTCTCATCTCATCATTCACATCCACATCCATTTACACCACTTCACGTCCCATCCACATTCATTTACATCACATCACATCTTATCACATCCACTCACATCTTATCACATCCATTCACATCTTATCACATCCATTCACATCCTATCACATCTCAATCACATCCATTCACATCTTATCACATCCATTCACATCCTATCACATCTCAATCACATCTTATCACATTCCATTCACATTTAGTAGCTTTTTCTACTTCGATACTGATGATGGGACTTTTTTATAAATTTCTGCCAATTGCTTGGCCTAGTTAAAGGTACTTTTTCTCGATGGATATTTTCATATTCTTTCTCAAATTTGTCAAGTGAATATATTCAATATTCTACTTTTGAGTAAAAGAATTCATGGGATTTACAAAAATCGATTCTACCTATATTTCTCAATAATGCTCAAAATTCCACTTTTGATAAATACTCATAATTTGAATTATGCTAAAAATTCATCTTTTTTTATTTAATATCTTGGATCTTAATTATTATGGAAATTCCTCTTTTTGTATTTAAATGTCATGATAATTTCTCTTTTATCATAAATAAAATTTATCTAAAATTTTTCTTTTCTTTGATAAAAATATTCATTATTCAAATATGCCAAGAATTCCACTTTTTCCATTTTAATGATTGAACTCCAAATGTCATGGGAATTCCTCTTTTATCATTTAAATTTTCTCATGCATAAAATAAATTTATCTAAAATTTCTCTTTTAATTTTAATAAAAATATCCATTATTCAAATATGCTAAGAATTCCACTTTTTCCATTTAAATGATTTAATTCCAAATGTCATGGGAATTCCTCCAGTCAACTCTTCATCTTATGTGAGAATTTACTCATTTTTGGGTATTTTCTTTTATTCTTTGGATTTATCTCATCCCCACACTTGGATTAATCCTATTGGCCCATAGGAACCTTAATTGGACCATAATCTAGAAATTTCTGAAAATCTAGACCCTTAGGCTAAGGTCCTTTATACACATTTTTAATTATTTCCAAATGCACATTGGAAAGTTCTTTTTAAATTTTTGTTTTAGGGAAAACCATTTGACACTAGGAGGATTTTTATATCCAAAAATATCTTAAAATTGGATTATCTCTCTCTAGATATTTTCTCTCTCTAGGCCAAAATAGGGTAAAACAAGATCTTTCTTTTATTTTAGAGAGGGGAATAACTACAAGAACATAAGGGGAGGTTCTCACAATTTTACACCTCAAAAGCTGGAGAGAGGAATCTTACAAAGGTAAAGTGAGATTTGATTGAGGAGCTTAGGTCTAGTCAGAGTAGAGAGTGCAAGAGGTGACAGAGGATCTTGTAGGAGGTTGGTGCCCTAGAATCTCTGAGAGTTGCATGTCTATTAGAACTTTGGTGGGTCCAAGGCTTTGCTTAATTGTTCTTGCTATGGTTGAGGGTGAAGGCCTACAGGGCCCTTTGTTATTGCTTCTTGTGGAATTGAAGAATTTTTCTCGGATTCCATTAATTCCTTGATGCTTTCTCTTTTTTTTAAAAAATCCCCATGTCTCAGGGTTGTTGTGACAAAACAAATTATTGTCTATATGCAAGAGGTTCCTTATGTTCTTTTGGGTAGATGAGTTGATTTTGCTCCACTTTCATTTTTTGGTTTAATATTGTTGAGAGAATATATGTGTGAGTGAGGTTCTAAGGTCTAGTGAGTCAGGTATGAACCAAAAAACTTAGATTTTGAGCTAATAGGTCCTAACAGAGTTAGCTGGATTCAGCTGAATATCAAAGTTAGTCAACTGATTCTATTAAAGGGTGGATCTTGTCTTGTTTCAAACTTGTGAACTCTGGGCTAACAAATCAAAGACTTATCGAAAGTCAGTAGAATAGGTAAGAAATTGGATGGTGGTCCAAATCAGCTGAGGACTGTGCCAAGTCAAAAAGGTGTTAGTAGTTAGGGACAATTGAGGTCCAATAGGAGTCAATTGAGGGTATACAAGGGTAGATCTTGTTTTTTTCAGTTGAAAGGAAGTGATATATGGGTTCTGTCTGACTGTCAAATTCTCAGTCAATCAACAATAGTCAGAACTAAGTCAACTAAAGTGAACAAGTCATAACTAGTTAGCAGGGAGCACTGAAAGGCTCAGTAAAGTCTAGAGGGAAGGTTTTTTGAAGATAGTTGAGGGGCTAGAGGAATCTTGAGAAAACTTGGTGGATAAATTTTTAACTGGGGCCAACAGACGTAGAGCAGCTAGGAGTATCGGACACAATTTACAATCAGAATCTGATCAATTTGTGTCAGCAGCTAGGAGTGTTTATGTTAGTTGGTGTTGAAAAATAGGTAGAGGGAGAGGAGACACACACACAGGAGCAAACCCTAATGTATATTGCAAACCCTAACCATAGAGGGAAGCCATCTCCCTTCTCACACAATGCATAAAGCCATAATCCATAATACACACAACACACTATGAGTTGTGTCCACACACATCTAACCCTAGCTAATGTCCACACACTATGACCAGCTGGACACACGGTCATTTATGTCTCACACATGTTCCTACCTAACATGCCAGCACATAGCATAGCTGGCTCACACTGACATCGAGCTTGAATCTCAACAGCCCCTCTCAAGCTCATGATGTACTGCCATAGATGAAGATGTAGATGAGCTTGGGATATCAAGGCTCTCAACACTCCCCCTCAAGATCATCCCATGTACTCCCAACATAGTACGGAAGTACTCAAACTTCTCCCTGCTAAGTGGCTTTGTAAAGATGTCTGCCACTTGCTCATCAGTCTTCACATACTGTAGATCAAGTGTACCATCCAGCACCTTCTCTCTGACAAAGTGATAATGGACCTCTATGTGTTTGGTCCTCGCATGAAATACTGGATTCTTGGCCAACTGTATACCGCTCATGTTGTCAATGAATGACAACTTTGCCATCAATAGGCTCACCCAAATCTGCCAAGAGATTCTTTAACCATACTGCCTCACAAGTAGCAATGGCTGCACCCCTGTATTCAGCCTCTCTACAACTGTAGGTTGCTTCTTGCTACTCCAACTCACCACGGCACTTCTAAGTGTAAAAGCATAACCACTAGTAGACCTCCTGTCATATGAGCTACCTGCCCAATCAGCATCTGTGTAGTAGCCATGTATATCCAAGCTTTTACCACTCTCATAAAGTAGACCACTAGTAGACCTCCTGTCATATGAGCTACCTGCCCAATCAGCATCTGTGTAGCCATGTATATCCAAGCTTTTACCACTCTCATAAAGTAGACCATAATGTGCAGTGGTCTTCACATATCTCATAATGCATCTCACTGCATCCAAATGTGGTTTTCTGGGGCTCTGCATAAACTGGCTTACTAGCCCCACAGTATAACTCAAATTTGGGCGTGTGCAACTTCACATTTTGCTCCAAAGGTGTACTCATAGGCTTACACCCTGTCATGCCAAATTTTGCCAACATATCCAATGCATATTGGCGCTGTACTAACCATGTACCTGCATGGTCTTTGATCACTTCAATTCCAAGAAAGTATCTCAACTCACCAAGGTCTTTCATGTCAAATTGCCCACTCAATGCTTTCTTGACATGCATCACATCTGTACCATGATCACCTGTGATAATCAAGTCATCCACATAGATGACGAGTAAAACAATCCCATGATCTGTCTTCTTCTTCAGATAGAGTGAAGAATCCGCTGTAGAAATCTAAAATCCAAGAGAGATAAGATATCTGCTCGTCTTATCACTCCAAGCACGAGGTGCTTGCTTCAAACCATATAATGCCTTTTTCAATCTGCATACATGAGTGGGATATCGTGGGTGTACATAACCTTCTGGCTATGCCATATACACTTTCTCTTGTAGATCACCATTTAGAAATGCATTTTTGACATCCATTTGATGCATTTCCCAACCATTAGCTGCAGCCATAGCAATGACTGCTCTCACTGTTCCCATCTTTGCCACTGGACTGAATGTTTCATCATAGTCCAAACCTTGGGTTTGTTTCATCATAGTCCAAACCTTGGGTTTGTGCATAACCCTTAGCTGCCAATCTTGCTTTATGTCTTTCAATGGAACCATCAGACTTGCACTTCACTTTGTAAACCCATTTACAACCAATGACATTCTTGTCCTGTGGTAATGCAACCAAGTCCCATGTGTCATTATGAACCAATGCATCCATCTCAACATCCATTGCTTTCTCCCATACATGCATGTCATATATGCATAATGCATAGCAAAATCTCCATATGTCAACCTATCAATGGGATATCTGACTCTTTGGGATCTCTGCAATGCATGCGGATCACTCTGTACACCTGTCACTCTAGCATGCGGTGACACATATCTATCCTGTCTAGCACCAGGTGTGTGTAAAATAGGTATGCCAAGTTCCTCATCCAAACTCTCTGAATTGGACGACTCATAACCTGTAATTCCAATTTCTTCAACCTTCTTCTTTCCTTTATCCATAGCATTACTCCGAGTGCTCACACTCTCATGCCTCAAACGTCCTGACCATGGACGTACAGTACTACTCTCAGCCTCTGCTGCTGGCCGCCCAGACATAGTAGTAGAACTAGAACTTGCTTGTGGCAAGTTCACATGCACATCAGCTTCAAGTGACTCAATGACACCCTCATCCTTTGCTTTGTACCAACTAGCAAGCTCATCAAACACCACATCTCGTGAGATGACAACTTGTCTAGTTTGTGGATTGTAACATTTGTATGCCTTACGATCCTGTGCATATCCAACAAATACACACTTCTCTACCTTAGGATCCAACTTCCTCCTTCTCTCATCAGGCACATGTACATAAGCTATGCATCCAAAAACTTTGAGGTGTCCAATGTCTGGCCTATAACCTGTAAGCCGCATCGCCGCATCTCTAGCATACTTCCATGAATGGCTGTTGTGTTTTGTTAAGTATATACACTGTAGTAGCACAAGCTTCTGCCCAATAATAATCTGACATGCTCTTTTCATTGAGCATTGCCCTTGCCACTCACATATGACTCTATTCTTTCTCTCAGCCACACCATTTTGCTGAGGTGTATACCTGCAAGTCAATTGTCTTCTTATACCATGCTTCCTCAAGAAATGCTCAAAAGCTTTTGAGGTGTATTCACCACCTCCATCTATCCTCAAACATTTGATCCAACAGCCATATTGCTTTTCTACAAAAGCTTTGAAATCCATAAACTTTTCCAACACTTCACTCTTCTCTCTGAGAAAGTATATCCATGCCATCCTGCTGGACCCCATACATCGCTATGTACTATCTCAAGTGGCCTGCTACTTATATTTCCTTCTCTAGGAAACCGCAACCTTGCCTGCTTTCCAAACTGATAGGCTTCACAAACATGCATATGCCCATCATACTTAAGTCTAGGAGCCCACTAACAATGCCTCTTGCCTGCATGTTCTTTAACCTTTGTATATTGACATGTCCAATCCTCTTATGCCACATCTCAATGTCCTGTACCACATTCCTGCTTTTAGAGAACATGGCTGATTTTAACATGGCTGATTTTAGAGAACATGGTTGATTTTAACTCAGGAATTCTAGCATCCAGCTTAAACAACCTGCCTTCTTTCTTGCCTTTAGCAATGACTCTACATCCATGTTTGAAATCCTCAACGAAGCAACCATGCTCGTTGAAATGAACCTGTAATCCTTGTTCCACCATTTGACCAACTGAGGCCAAGCTTTTTGTGATAGAAGGCACGCACAATACATCTGACATAGATTTTGTTTGACCATTGTGCATAACCAATGGTACACTTCCAACATGTGTAATGGCAATGCCATGCTGAGTATCATCTCCTGTTTCCACATAGCCTTTCACATCCATAGGCTTCATATGCTCAAACCATTCACCATGACAAGTCATATGGTTTGATGCTCCAGAATCCATATACCAAGTGTCATCATTCTCAGCATTTGTCATCATAGATCCAATAACATGTTTCATGGCAAACAAGTGATCTGCAGTGCCATCATTACTGCTTGATGCATAATTTCCACCACCATGTTGTGCATAATTTCCACCATAATGTCCACCACGTTGGGCTCTACCCCCTCTCAAATCATTCTGTTTGCGAAAATAATCTCTTGCCATATGACCAAATTTCCCACAATAATGGCATTCCACATCTTGCATAGATGTTTGTTGGCCTTGCCAACGTCCTCTACCACAAGGATTACCTCTACCTCTCTGGGGTGTATATCCACAACCACCTCTAGCACCATATGAAGGCTAAAAATTTTGTTGTGATGACCTGTCCTGCCATCCACGACCATTACCACCACGGCCACGTGATGCGAATATCCCCCTATCTCTAAAACCTCTTTGCGAGTAGAAAGCCTGATTTCTACCATTATCATCATGGCTAGTAGATGCATCCAAAAATGAATCACTGAGTTTGATTTCCTCAACAAGCAAGAGGGAAACCAACTCATCAAAGTCTGATAAACCTGTGCTCCGAACCGAGATGGATGTATTAAAAGATTTGTATTCCTTTGCCAAGACCACGCAAGGTAATATCCACCAAATCATCATCATGCATGGGGGCATTTATTGTTGCCAATGCATCAGCAAACTTCTTTATTTCTTGCACATAATCATGGATGCTCCTTTTATTCCACTTCACATTATGTATCTACTAAACTGAGACTTGCGAGCCGTGTCTGTATCAAACAACTTCACCAAAGTATCCCATGCATCTTTGGGATTCTCAGCATCCTATATGTGTATGAGCATAGCATCAGAAATACATATAGACAGATAATTCAACACTTTGAATGCTCTTTCTGACCATTGCTTATGAGCAATAACCTACTGTTGTGTAGGTTGTCAGGGTAGTTCAGGCTCTGGCTCAGCACCTATAATGAGATTTCAAAAACCTTTTTCCTTCAAGAAACTTTTGATCCTGTACTTCCATGCCTGGAAGTTCTTCCTATCTAGCTTTTCACCAACAATCTGTACTGGATTATCCGACATGTTTGCTCAATGCAAATACACCTTTTGCACAATTCAAAATCTCTAAACAAACCTTCCTCAGCTCAACCACACTCCAATGAATGTTCTAGGTACTCCAAAATAGTCAACAAACTTCAATTTTGATGTAGAAAATCAGCTTGTATGCATCCAAAATGAACTGTCTCACACAGTCCAAGATACCCTGATTTGATGCGCTTTCCAAGGCTCCAAATTACAATGTAGTGGTGTAATCAAGTATGCACAACTTGCATTGACACCTAAACAACCTCAATGTAGAGTATCAACACCATCTGACATGTGTACATATCAATTTTTGAAAACCCTTTCTTTGGGGGGGCCCTTTTTACGAGCGTAAAGTGGCGAGCGTGGCGAGCGAAGGAAAAAAAAAGGGCCATCATCATTGCAATATCCAAACTATGAACCTCAAGGAAGCTTGTATTTCCCTATGAATAAAGATAAAAAGTGCACATCAAAGAAAAAATTGAAATTTAAATCCATTACAAACATGACTTTAAAGAAGATCCCAAAAAGAAATACGTTATAAGTTTCATTGCAGTATGAATAAAGACAAAGGAAGCTTATATTTCCCTATGAATACAAGTAAAAAGTGCACATCAAAGAAAAATTGAAATTTAAATCTCTTAAAGTAAAAATTACATCGTCAAGCCACTAGCAGCAATGCTTGCTACAACTCATTGCAATTTGCGAACAACACCAAAAATTAAATACATTGAAGGAGTTCCAACATGGACTATGCGCAATACCAAAAAGTAAAAATTACATCATCAAGCAACTAGTCGCAAAGCTTGCTGCAACTCTCTTTTAGTGAGGGCTGCTTGGTGAATAAACTTTTGGTGATCCACATTCAAGTCCAGCTCACGCATATAAATAAAGTAAAGGTGTTTGCAAGGCATGTATCTTTTGCCTTTGCGATCCCGATTTTGAAAGTCATCGCATGTGCAAGAACATTGTAGAGGGAAATGTATTTCACCCCATCATTGGATGCCAGCCAACTCCCATGCATAGACTCCGCCAAGTTTGCTCTTGGAACAAGGTACTTTTCATCTCCCTCCATGGCCTGCATATTTGAACAAATATAAACATAAGATAAATGAATCAAAATTACAATGCAAGAGTCAACTCCATATTAGATTTTCTTACCTTGACCATGTATTCACCCCAGTGAGCTACTCTTGCATGCCACCATATTAACCATGTTTGCAAAGCTGAGATATTGGTTTTGTTAGCATGACCTTCTTGCAACCATGTCCAAAGATTGTCCAATTCCTGCTCAGCAGCCTCCTCCGATGGTGCTGCTTTCCATGCACGACATCGTGACTTGAACTCCTCTTGGCTATGAGAGGGAATGCATTTTTTTGCATGATGCTGCATGCTTTGCTCCCAATGAAAGGAGCAAGACCCCTCTCTTCCAACCATGACATTTTCAGGGCCTCCATTAAAAACTGTCCTAACTGCTCGCCAATTAGCCTGAGCCTCATCAGCCATGAATCCCTTGAAACATGCCTTCTTGTAACCCTTTTTCTCCATAACCATATTCAACAATGTCCAAAATAAAATCTGGGACTCTGTGTCCTCGACCTTAAAATCCCCTATTGCAATGGTCTGCATCTCTCGCACAAATGGATTATATACATGGCAAGCCATGGTCGTCCAGTCATGCATTCTCTTCACAAAGTCAAAGAACACCCAACCGCCACCTAACTCACCTTTAGGCCTCATTTTATTAACCAACTCTACTCCATTACCTGGTCCTTGGGTTGACATTTTAAAGACATGACACCTTTCGAAGCTTGACAACTCTATCTGCCTAGGGAATGCAATACTCTGAAAGTAATCAAACATCAATTTTGATTTGAGCTTTAGCAGAGCCTCAAAGTCACCACATGGATGTCCAAAGTCAACTTGTGTGTCTCTCCTCCAACGTGATAACCTTCTGTTGTCGAGAGAAGGTGCTAGTTTTGCCAGCAAGTCACTTAACATCTCCTTCATGTTGTTGAAAAAGACAAGATTCCATGACAATCTCCTTTGCTAGTTTTAGTTGAAAAGATCTGGGTTTACCACCAATGTCTCTAGAAACCATTCTACTAACTCTTTCATGGACATTATCCAAAATTTGTTTAGAAACACCCTCTGCAAACTGGATGCATGTGGTGGCCAATATGTATGACACCTCTAGACACCTTTCTACCTGCAATCTCATTGGGAAAACAAAGCACCAGCTTGCATGTACATTGAGCGACGCAAGTTGGATATGACTTGCAATAAAAGCACTTAAGGCTTCCGAATCCTTCTGTTGTTGAGCCCTCTGGACAAACTCTTGTTAACCGACCAGTCCAATGCTTCTCATTTTTTACTTTAGATCGTTGCAAGCCAGTGCATAAGTTGTTAAGGCATTGTAAATGGCCACCACACTTTCTGTATCTCACTACTCCCTCAAATCCAGATATGTTGCTTGTCATCTCATTTGTCCAAGTATGCCCATCCAACTTGCTTTCCATGCCAATGGTTCTTGTTGAGGGATTTGCATAGGGCAGCTCGAACATTATATTCCCATCATATCTATTAGGTAGCTCTGACACTTGTTTTATTTCATTAGCTTGCATAAAAGTGTTTCTCAATGAGTTCCTTAATGGAAGATTTCTGAGTAATTGCACTATACTGACTGTAGCATCATCGTCTTCTTGAAATGTGTCACCTGTAATCCTCTTTTCAACTTCAAGATCTGTAAAATCTTCATCTTGAGAAGGGATGCATGGCACCTTATCTCCACGAACAATAAATACCTTTCCAAACTGAAAATCCAGGTGAAACATTACTTCTTGTTCTCTAAGGTAAGATGCAAGATCAAAATACAGGCCATCATCCGGATCACCAGATACTTGGTGAAGGTGGATGGATTCCTCTGTCAGGCCAAAATGTAAAGACAATTCTCTTTTGGACACCTCAACAAATCCAGCCATTGTTACGAACTCCATCTGATTGAGACCATTCTCATCCTGAACAATTGCTTTCTCCATTGTCAAGACCTCGTCGACCTGTTAGAGGCGACACTTCTTTTATAAAGAGTGTCCTTTTTATTTTTTGTTATGAGGCAAGATCTTTAATCAAATAATTATTATAAAAGGTTAAAAATAGCTATTATTTATAATATGTAGCATAAAGAGAATATATAATCGTAAAATGCGTTAAACCCAACAAGTGTGTGTGTGTCATTCAAGCCGCCGCCTCCTTTTTAAAGAGAGTTAAAGAGAGATTCTCTAGATCCGCTTACCAGAGGGGGGTTGCGCGAGTGGTTAAAGTGAATGGGTGGGTGAGTAAAGGACCTAGGTGCAACCTAGGCTAGAGATTGATGGACGCGAGTGTGGGAGACCCTGGAAAGTGAACTCGGATTAGAGAGAGAGAGTTAGAGAGAGTTAGAGAGCCTTTTATTTGGGTAGGTGTGTGTGAGTTAGAGCGCCTTTTACTCAGGTGAGACCCTGGAAAGTGAACTCGGATTAGAGAGAGTTAGGGAGAGTTAGAGAGCCTTTAATTTGGGTAGGTGTGTGTGAGTCAGAGAGCCTTTAATTTGGGTGTGTGTGATTCGTTGCATCTCCCCCTGAGCAAGTTCGTTCATCTGCGCGCCGGAGCAAGTTCGCTCTCCCGAATATTACCTTCAGCCTATGCGCCCGAGCATTGTCTTCCGCCTCTGCGCCCGAGCAATCTCCCGAGCATTGCCTCTGCGTGGGACGAGGAGATCAGTGGGCAGCACATATGAAGCGTGGGACAAGGAGATCAGTGGGCAGCAGCAAGGTATTTCGAGTCCATTTCGCCAGCGAAATAGTGTGTGTGTGTTTGTGAGCAAGGCGAAGAATATTAGTGTGTGTGTGTGTTTGTGCGCTCGCGTCCTTCTATCATGCCCTACCGCTCATCTATGGCGTAGACAACTCATGTATGGCGGATGTAACTTAGGTGTAGAGATATGGTGGGACAACAATGCGTATAGATATGGTGATCAACCAAAAACACACACCCACACTATTTCGCCAGCGAAATAGTGTTTGTGTGTGTTTTTGTGGTAACCAAAACTCACACACACAGTATTTCGCCAGCGAAATAGTGTGTGTGAGTGTGTTTGTGTAGACAACATGCACTTTTGATGCGAGTCTCAACCTTGTGAGCCTAAACTATGGTCACTTTCCTCTCATCCTCTCATCTGATCAAGAATAAGAAAAGAACCAATAGAAACATGCATGAGCGTTGGAGGGATAGCTGATAGCTCATGAGGGCAAGTAGGGGCAAGATATGGCACAAGAGCAGTAAATTACAAATTACAGACGGATCAAAAACACGCACCCACACTATTTCGCCAGCGAAATAGTGTTTGTGTGTGTTTTTGTGGTAACGAAAACTCACACACCCACACTATTTTGCCAGCGAAATAGTGTGTGTGAGTGTGTTTGTGCGCTCGCATTTTCGTCCCGAGGCAATAGAGGTGTGGCGGATCCAAATTACAGACAATCAAAAACACACACCCACACTATTTCGCCAGCGAAATAGTGTTTGTGTGTGTTTTTGTGGTAGCCAAAACTCATACACACTATTTCACCTTTTCATAGTTGCAGGATTATGTCGTGATGGCCAAGCTCAGAAGATTATCAAAAACACACACACACACTCATTGCAGATTATCAAAAACACACACACACACTATTTCGCCAGCGAAATAGTGTTTGTGTGTGTTTTTGTGGTAACTAAAACACACACATATACTATTTCGCCAGCGAAATAGTGTATGTACACGTGTGTTCTTGTGAGCATACCTATCTATCCTCCACTCAATGCAATGTGGAAACCTTCCCAACTTGGAGTACACATCCATCCTTTTTGCCTCGTTTTGGTTAATTGAGGTGCATGAATGCCTTGAAATTTGTGAATTTGTCTTATGCAACTCTGAATGCATGTAATGTCAAGTGTTTTTCCATCCTTATGTATTTCGCTGGCGAAATAGTGTTGCAAAGAACAATGTCTTGTATAATCACTTGCTCTTAATGTCTTTTGTAGTCACCTGCTCTTGGAAAAAGGAAGACATCAACGGCCAAGAATGTGGGAAGAAAGCGAAAATCTCCACCTAGTGATGGCAGTGAAAAGAACATTGAAATGGCAGAGAGTGGTCAAGGGAGTCACATTCAAAAGGAAGTTAGCAAAGAAGCTAGAGACAAAGTTCTAACTGAGCCTTTCATACCGATTCAACAACAGGTTGATGCTTCTAGTGACAAGGATGAGAAAGATGTGGATGATCTTATTCCACAATCCATCATCAAGCCACATGGGTCTGAGTTCATAGACAGCTTGGCACTTAATCAGGGTTCCATGCCTCCATTGATCCCTTTGTGTAGATGCTTGGTCAACGAGAGGGTGCGAGAGCTTCGAAAAGATCTCTCATTGTTAAAGAAGGTTTTTGAAGAGGAAGGATATTTGATGATGAAAGGTATGTTTGTTCTCTCCATAAATCTACCAGATGGCAGCACAAAGGATGTGAATGAAGATATCATGAAGACATGGGACAAAAACTGGCAGCTTATCAATGAAGAGTTTGAGGAGGAGATTGCATCTAAAGATGAGTGGTCTATGTTAAGTGGAAAGATGTTTTATGTTTGGGAGGGAAATCACAGGACCGCTTCTTGGCTTGAGAGCATCAAGGAGATGTATCGTAATGATAAGAAGAGACATGTTCGAGTTATGGCGCAATTCATTGTGCCTAATCAACAAGATGAGATGAGGCTTATCGCTACACTTCAAAGAATAAACATGTGAGTATTACACATTTTGTATATTCAACATTGTATTTATGGTTGTTTTGATTAGTTCTTATGGTTGTTTCTATTTATTTCATGAAGAATGAATGAAGAGGCTATTGTAAAGACAAACCTCAAAGATTACTTATTCCATACAAGCACGGTTTGCTCTCTTGATCCATCTAATTTCACTGACTCCTTCACGGAAGAAGATAAGAGGTCAATGGAGAAGGCCAGGTCTAGGGAGGCACAATCTGGAAGGCGAGTTTGGTATCCTCTCACTCAAGCTATTCTTGGACCCATTGTATATGGGGTAAGTACTTAATAAAGGTGGTTAAGAATGTTACTTTGCTATCTTTGTCATTAAGTGTTTTTTTAATGGCTGTTATTTTTTGAAGAATAAATGGAAATCAGATTTAGAATTGGCAATTAAGAAGATTCCCTCAAGCTTGGCAAAGGATGAGCGTATTAAGGCTGAGACACTAGCTAGGAGGAGTGTCGTTAAATCCTATAATAGAAGGATGACACGGGTTTGTATCTTCTGCTTTTGTTTCTTTGGCATCACAAGCATTTCTTCTTCTAATTCTTTTCTGTTGGTGGCACAGAATCTTTCGGTGGTAAATCCATCTAATTCAGAGGAGTGGTTCAATGTATTATGGAAGCTGCCCTTTGAGGATGAGAAGTTTAAGATCTCAATTGAGAAACTTTATGCCATTTCTAGTGCTGCTTGTTCCCAAAATCTCAAGCTCAAAATGTTAAAGATGTTAGGTGCAGATGAGAACTTTCGACAGAGCTATGGTATGCCACTTGGAGATCACCACTACATTCCTTGGCTTGCAAAGGAGGTTTGGATGGATCAGGTATTGGAGGATGCCACACGGCTTCTACACCAAGTGGTAGATTCTACTCAGGGGGTGAATAAGGTGGAGCTACCTGCCGATGTGCACATAGAGACTTTACTTTGCAGATATTGTAAACCGTTATAGAGGAGTGCTGTTTTATGAACTCCAGAAAGAGATGAGTGTGGCAACTCCGTCGGCCAAGCATGTGGATCTGAAAAACTCCTCAAGACGGTTGGTTTATAGGTAATTCTCTTTTTGCATTGTTTCTTGAAATCTTATGAACCGTGTTTATTTTTTAGTTGATTTATTATATCTCTTTTGTAGGTTTTTAATGCATCTAATAGCCAAGAAAACAATCAATGGTCTGCTTGACATATGCAAGGCTTGGGTTGTGATTTCTCCTCCAACCTATAGTATGTATACCTCTTCCATCTTTCGTGAAGGTAAAGATCCTAATGGAGTCTTTATCTTGACGGATTGGGAGAGAAAGCATTGCCCTTGGTGGATTGACATGAAGAAAGGAGAGTGCCTAGAGGAGGAGAAGGAGAGATACCTTCAACATTTAAAAGGAGAATGCAAATCTGATTCTGGGTCATCAGGCGAGATGTCAGAGGAGCAAAGGAAGAAAATGGAGGCAGAGTTGAAATCTATCAAAGAGAGAGAAGAGCTAGAGATGCATGCTTTGGGAAAAAACAAGGGGCGTCCCTCTCAAAAAAAGGGAGATGTAATAAAAGGTAACATTGGGTTCTTCTGGATTGTATTTAAATATTTATTTTTAATGGTTTTCTGGATTTTATTAATTTGTTTTTTTGTTGGACATACTATCTATAGACACCCGTAATTTGGAGAGTCCTATAGCACACAAGACAAGTACCAAGGGAGCTATGGTGTATGCTCCACTTTCTAGCTTTTTGTTCGTGGAGAAGCATGGAGTCAAAAATCATTCCAAGGCTTGGAAAAGAGTTTGCATCCGGAAACTTCAATGACAGGTTTGCTTTTATGAGGGAGTTTTATGTGCGTTCCAAAGATGAGAAATTCCAAGCCCAGTAGTTGGAGTGTTGACCTTACTTTCATTGATCTTCCTACTGGTAAAACTTTTTTAATGTATACTCCTTTTTTGTGATGGTGTTTGTGTAAAAGGAACTTGCTGACATACATGATTAATATGCAGGTTTGCCTATTCATGGGTTTCAAGGTATTCCACAATGGAATGTCCTTACAGATGACCACATGAAGTTCTCTCTATTGGCGGCATCATGTGTTATGGATGATATGGGATGGGTCTTAGTGTTTTGCTTGAGTTCTTCTCTTGTTTATGTGGAGCGCTTTGCAAAGCGTACAGGCTTGGAGCTAGGTTTCAGATGGATTATGGAGAGCTCTGAGTCATTATCTCTGCTACAAAAGCATGGACATATGCAAAAGGTTTAAGTCTATTCACTTGAATGTTAATTCTTGCTATTTGTCATCTAATATTGTGTTGTTTTTTCTTTGTTGCCTGTATAGGTGAATGTATTTTATGCTTTGGCATTCCACAAGAGGGGAAAGGATCCTCCTTTCAATAGTGAGAGTGCATTAAAGGTTGAATGACACTTTCAGTACTTATTAGGAGTGCATTGAATTTAAATGATTGGAGGTTACTTTTGAATGTGATCACTTAATACTATGTGTATTTCAATTTGTAGGTGGGAAATATTTTGCAGCAGGACCTCTCTTGTGAGATTATTGGTCATTACTTACCTTCAAGCAATAGAGCACGACGTGGTGGAAAAAGTGGTAGTTGGCGAGGGATTCTAGAGAGGAGTCCCTCTCATATGCTTATGTTTACTGAGGCTCTTTGCCCACGAACAGGTACAATATTGGAGTTGGGGGCTGGGACAGGGCCTATATTAAAGGCATCTATGCACACCGGTCGTGGTTGCTTGGTCATTGATAATGATGAGGAGATATGCAAGGATTACCTTTCACCATATATAGAGGAGATCTATGGCACAAAAAAGGTGGCAGACCTTGGAGAAAGTGACACATCCTCTGGTGATTATGAAGTGTATGATGCACCATCCGACTAGTAAGTAAAACATGCATGTCTTTCTATTACATTTTTCTTTTCTCTTTTTCTTTGATGTTGTCATGGAAGTTTAAAGTGAGTTACCATGTTATGCAGAGGCAATGGCAATACACATGACAAGCACCACTGTGGATGATCGATCATTGGGACGGGAGAAACGTAGGAGAAGGTGTATTTTTCTTGATGATGAAGCAAATGAGAAGTAGTCTTTTGCATAGCGCTATTTTTGGATTATGTGGATTCATGCTTTCCTGTCCCCCCACACAGACTCATAGCTTCATTTTTTGAGCTTGATAGATGATGTATTACTTGACTCTTGTATTAGGTGGATTGCAGGTCTATGTCATAAAGGATTCACAAGCCATTCTCTTGTTTTGTTGGTACTTTTTGTAGCTTGATGATTAATGTTTTTCTGTAGCTTCATAAGATACATGAGTATGTTTGAGGCTAGAGATGTTAGAACCCTGAAATCGTGCACATCGCATGAATTTGGTTCTCACTTGAACTAAAGAACAATGAACCTTCTTGTTGGCAACTTAGATGATTTAATATCACATTCATGGACCTTTACGTAGACTCACAAATTGGACTACCCTCTTTTTGAAGCTTCTTGTTTGTGCCACCTTACACTTTCTTATTGTCTTAAATACATATGACCTTAATTATTGATAGATGATGTCTTCTTCTTAAATTCAAACCCTCCTTATCATTCATAGTAAAACTCAGCTTTTATCTTCTCATGAAGGAGCACTTCTTGAGTTTGGATATATGCAAGCTTTATGCATAAGTCTACCTATATGTGTGAGTAAGGTGTATATGTGAGATCCCATGTATCTAAGAATATTTAAAATGATGCTTTGGACAATCTTTAACAAACTAACCTTGTTGCATTCCAGTTCTATGTCATGACATGCCATTTTGCATTCTTCTTTATTGTTATTAAACAACTCCAAGCAGCCAACCAGTTAAAGCATATTCTTGTGGCTCCTCTTTCAGGAGGTATTGTATTTCATAGGGAAATAAGGTTTTATTATTATCTCGGAATTGTTGCTCATAAAATACCCTTGCTCGCAACGCTCATTGGTTTACGCTCATTGTATTGACGCACCCCTTTCATGCCATGCTTGTGGAGCTTGTTTCAGCCCATACAAGACCTTACGAAGCTTACATACATATTCTGGATGACCTGTATCCTCAAAACTTGGTGGCTGATCCATATACACCTCTTCTTGAAAGTCACTATGCAAGAATGCATTTTTTACATCCATCTGATGTAAAAACCTGTATCCTCAAAACTTGGTGGCTGATCCATATACACCTCTTCTTGAAAGTCACTATGCAAGAATGCATTTTTTACATCCATCTGATGTAAAAACCAGCCTTTAGCTATAGCCACCATAATCACAACTCTCATAGTCACCATCCTTGCAACTGGGAGAAATGTATCCTCATAATCAATCCCATGTGTCTGCGCATATCCTTTGGCTACCAATCCCATGTGTCTGCGCATATCCTTTGGCTACCAATCTAGCCTTGTAATTGCTTATGCTACCATCACTATTATGTTTCACCTTATACACCCACTTATTACAGCCAATAGCTTTTTTGCCTTCAGGCAATGGCACCAACT
The DNA here is from genome assembly GCF_041138505.1 of Cibotium barometz. Taxonomy (NCBI): domain Eukaryota; kingdom Viridiplantae; phylum Streptophyta; class Polypodiopsida; order Cyatheales; family Cibotiaceae; genus Cibotium; species Cibotium barometz. Next base: position 33,346,417 of record NC_141095.1, on the reverse strand, counting down.
CCCAAGTCTCATATTTACATACAATGCATCCATCTCCTCATCCATAGCTTTTGCCCAACACACATTTCCAATAGCCTCATCATCAAAACATGTGGGTTCTACAACATGCACAACATTTTTCATGTACGCATAGTGATGTGCAACATAACCATCATAAGTCAACCTCTTCACAAGATTTTTGACTCTTCCAGATCTTCGTAACTTTGCATTCATGGCTTCCATAGCCTTCTTCACACTAGGTATTCTCATTGTTGGAATCCCAAGCTCCTCATCAAGGCTCATCTCCGAGCCACCTCCATCAACAAGAGAATGCCCTGCAACAATATCAAACATACCAAGGGGCTCAACCACTTTCTCTTTGCCTTTATGTGATGTACCAAATACATTTTTAGGACTGGTATTCTGATGCAGCCTGCCACTCCATGGCCTATCAACAGAACCACTAGATGAGGACTCTCCTAGTCCACTCAATGACTGTGATTGCTGACTTGCATTCTATGCAACCACATTTCCACTTGCATTCTGTGCAACCACATTTCCACTTCCACTCAATGACTGTGATTGCTGACTTGCATTCTATGCAACCACATTTCCACTTGCATTCTGTGCAACCACATCATCTCATCAAATACAACATCCTTGCTTACTCTCAATTCACATGTAGCAAGGTTATAACATCTATATCCCTTTTGCTTGAGAGAATACCCAATAAACACACATTTTTTTACCTTTGGATCCAGCTTGGTACGTAACTCATCTGGCACATGCACATATACAATACATCCAAAAACTTTCAAGTGAGACAAATGAGGCTTCCTGCCAGTAAACCTCTCCTCTGGCATTACATCATGTAGGGCTGCAGTAGGAGTCGTGTTCATGATATAAAATGTTATAGACAAAGCCTCAGCCCAATAGCTATGCGGTATATTATTCTTTGCCATCAATGCTCGTGCTATCTTTGCAATGTGCCTGTTTTTCCACTCAGCAACCCCATTTTGTTGCGGAGTGTACCTACATGTAAATTTTCTCTGAATGCTATTCTTTTGCAAGGACTCAGAGAACTCATTGGAGAAGTATTCTCCCCCTCCATCTAACCTTAGGCACTTCACATGCTTTCTAAAAATGAGTGAACACTTCACTCTTCTTCTTCATGAAATACACCCACACTTTCCTTTTGTGGTCATCAATGAATGTTACATAGTAGTACTTGCAGCCACCCATAGACATAGTATTCGCAGTACCCCATACATCTGAATGCACAACATCTTCCTGCTCACATTTCTATCATGTGGAAATACATGTTTTGTTTGCTTTCCAAATTGACATACTTCAAAAACTTTTTGCATACCTTCAACTTTAAACTTAGGCATCCCTGTCACAATTTCTTTAGTCTGCATAGAATTCATTCTTTGCACATTTACATGCCCAATTCTCTTATGCCAAATGTTTATATCTGTAACAACTCCTCCTGAACCATTTGCAAACATTGCAGCACTCACTTTAGGCATATTTACATTCAATGTAAACATTCTACCCACTCTGTGGCCTTTTTCAACCAACCTGCACTTATCTTTAAAGTCTTCTACATAATAGCCATCAGGGTTAAACTGAACCTACAAACCTTGCTCCATTATTTGGCCAATAGAAACTAGATTCTTTGTAATGTTTGTAACATGAAGTACATCTACAAGGTATTTCACCTTACCATCCTGCATAGACAATGGCACAACCCCAACATGGGCAATCAGATGAGTAGTGTCTTCCCCTGTTTTAACAAAACTTGGTCTTTTAAGACTCTTCATTTCCTTGAACCACTCGCCATGACTTGTCAAAACTTGGTTCAAAGCACCTGAATCAACATACCATCCATCATCTTTACATGTCATCTTTACATGCTGCTACATCATTTCCAGACACAGCATTAACCACATATTGCATAACAAACAACCTCTCATTATCATTATTATTTCTGCTAGAGGATGCATAGTTATTTCGTTGCACCTTTCCATTTTGCATGTCACTCTACTTCTTATAGCAATCTGCTTGCACATGCCCACACTTACCACAGTAAAAACAGCCTCGTGTATCATTATGCTACCTTTTAAGACTTGGCTAACCCATTCTATCTGTCCAATCACTTTGTGGATGTTCAAACGTACTCATACTAAGTTTGGTGTGCAACTTTTGAGCACTTATTTCCAAAAATGTCTTGTAAACTTTGTATCTTGGTCGCTTATCATATCTGTCGGTAATCCATACAATCTGTATAGATGATGGATAAACACTCTAGTCAATTCTAACGTTTTTACTTCTTTTTAGTTAGTATAAATTGTACCAACTTGGTTAACCTATACACTACTACCCACACTTAATCATGCCCTCTAGTTGTTCGGGGTAGTCCCACTACTATGAAATCCATAGAAATACTTTCCCACTTACCCTCATGTATTTATAGTGATTGTAATATTCCACCTACTTTTAGGCACTCAACTTTATTGACTTGGCACTTTGGGAACTTTATAACATAATTCTTGATGTCCTTCTTTAAACCTACCCAATAAAACTATCTTTTAACAAGTGCATAGGACTTAGAAACTCTCGGGTGCCCCCCACTTGGATTGTCATGACATTCTAGTAAAATATTATCATGAATATTTTATTCTTTGGGTACATAAATGCGACCTTTATATAACAAGTACCCATTATCGATGGAAAAATTTTTCAACAATCTTTTTCACTTAATTGACCCTTCTTTAAGTGATTCCTTTGAACCACTATCTTTTTTAAGTGATATATTTTTATCACTAGTAGCTTCATTTTCTTTACTCTCTATTTGAGAGTTATTTTTTTAAATCAAGGAATTCCAAACTACTTGATAGCTAGGGTCATTAGTACATTTTCCTTTTAAGTGAGTTAGCAACTCACTTTCTTCTTGAGTAAAACTTAACTAATTTATCATGGGTGCTCGACTACCACCATGACATTAAATCCCCCTTTTCTATATGTGATTTGAAAATTAAACTCTTGTAGGATTTTAGCCCATCTAGCCTAGATACAATGGAGTTACTAAGCAAAAAAACAGACACATTACAGAGATTGCACGAGCATTCATGGCTGAGAAGAATATGCCACATAGCTATTGGCCTGAGGCTATGTCTACAGCAGTTTATATCATGAACAGGACTCCTACTGCAGCCATACATGATGTAACACCAAAGGAGAAGTTTACTGGCAAGAAGGCAAGGAAATAAACTCAAATATGAGAAGAGGACCTTTATAATGCTATTGCTGCTGTGGTGGGCCACATTGAGTAGCCGAGTGTCCAAACAAGAATATGAATCATACACACCAACGACAACAAGTGGTGACCACGCCTAATGACATACCAGTGCTGCTCACCCACACTAAATGTGGAATTGATCATTTGATCAAAGATTGTCCCTACCAAGCAATGCCAATTACCACCACGACCTCTTTGAATCCCCTTTCCTCTAAAACTGGCCTCTTCCACCTGTATGTTGTTGTTGTGAATCCTGAGACTGCTGCTACTGACCATAATTCTGATTACCTATTCGGCCACCACCTTGGCCACGTCCATGACCTCTACTTCATCCCCTACCGAAACTTGTGTAGAAGGCCTGCTACTCTGAACTATTTTTGTTTTGTGAAGACTATTGATCTTCACCCAAGTTCTTCTCCTCGATGATCAACATTGACACCAGATCTGTGAAGTTGGGAATGTTCTCGTGAGTTTGAATAGACGTCTTGAACACCTTGTATTGTGGCCCGAGACCATGTAGACACACTTCCACCTTCTTATCATCATCATCCATAGAAACACCAATTGATGCAAGGGATTCCACAATGCCCTTGATCTTCAAAGCATAATCATTCATAGACATATTCTTGTTCTCCACAATATGAAGCTCATTCTTCAATGAATCTTTCCTGCCTTGGTGTTGGATTCATGACAGCTTCACCAAGGTTTCCCATGGCTCCTTATTAGGTGACTTGGCATCTTGTATATGCCCAATCATTGTGTCTTGTATGCTGATAGAAATCCAATACATGACTTTCCTGGCTCCTTGACTCCACTCCTTGAACTCTTTTATATCTGTAGTAGCAGTTGGATTAATCTCCGCCGATATCTCCAGTGCCTCCTCATGTTAACCTTCAAAATGTAGTCCCCGTAACCTTTTCCCATCAGGAAATTTGTCAATCTAACCCTCCATGGAAGTTATTCTTGTCAAGCTTCTCTGCAACAATCTGGTTTATTCCATCATTTGACATCTTTTGTGCAACACAAATTTACCCACTCTTTCTTGACCTGCACAAACTGTTGTATTCTCTATAGAGCAGCGGTACTAAACTACACCCAAACTATCACAACTAGTGACCTTACTTTGCATACATACACCCAATGGAAACTTTGAGACCTCTTTGCAGCATACACAGTGCCTGCACAACCTCTACCCACTCTTCTTAGCGTGTTCAAATTATGGACTACTTGTATATACTCTATTATGTGTATTAGTCACTTTATCTTCTTTGTAGACCTCTTTTGTTGAGTGAAGAAGAAGAAGAAATTTTCAGCCTCTCACCTTGTGTGTTCTCTTCTAGGGTTTGTGTTAGTGTGCGTGCTTGCAAGAGCTCAAGCTCTCTTTCTCCTCTATATCTTTTCATGGTATCAGAGCGTGGTTCATACTAAGGGCTAAGTGGCAAGCAAGAGAAGCATAGGAATTGGTACGAGGGTTCTTGCAAGAGCTCAAGCTCTCTTTCTCCTCTATATCTTTTTATATCTTTTCATGGTATCAGAGCGTGGTTCATACTAAGGGCTAAGTGGCAAGCAAGAGAAGCATAGGAATTGGTACGAGGGTAAGAGCTTCAGTTACTCTTCCCCCTTTGTATTGGCTACCACACCCTTATCGGAAGCTCTTCGAGAAGCATCGGCAAACGAACTCCGATTGAGGAGCTTTCTTCATGGGGCAAAAGCTACGGGGTAACTATATTGTTTGTTGGACGAACATTTTTGGACTGAAAACGCATTTTGGGCACGTCTGGACCTCCGTTTTTCAGTTCGCAGGCGTTTGCAAGAACTCTGTTTTTGGAACTGCAGGAAGGGCGATATATAGAAGATCTACTAGTGGCTTCATGTTTTCTTTGGGGAGTGCTGCTGTGACTTGGAGCAGCAAGAAGTAGCCTATGGTTGCTCTATCCAGTACAGAGGCCGAGTACAGAGGTGCTGCTATGGCAGCATGTGAGGTAGCTTGGTTGAGAAAGCTACTTGCAGATTTGGGTCTATCAGGGGATATACAAGTTGTCATTTTCTGTGACAACATTAGCAGTATACAATTGGCCAGGAACCTAGTTTTTCATGCTCGCATGAAGCATATAGAGGTCCACTACCATTTTGTCAGAGAGAAGGTTTCGGCAGGAGACGTTGACCTTGTTTATGTCAGCACACAGGATCAGGTCGCTGACATCTTTACCAAAGCATTGGGTACCAAGAAGCTCTGCAGATTCAGGGCTTCGCTTGGTGTATATGAGATGGAGTTGAGCTCGAGGGGGAGTGTTGAGATATCGAGCTCATCTAGTGAGGCGGTGGACACTGATGACCCGCCTGGGGGATAGGCCCCACACTTACACCACTGGCATGGTTGGTGAGATCATGGGTGATATGCGGCCAGTGAGATGACAGCCTGTGTGACAGCCTGTGTGACAGGCTGTGTGACAGCCATTCTAGACACTGGCATAGTTATAGCGCCAGCTCATTTAGTTGGGTGGTTCACACTGTAGAGAACCCTAGTATGTATTTGGTTGAGTACCCTTTCATAGTTGTGTACTCTTATCTTTGTATATGGTGTGTTGAGTGTTGTGTGAAGAAGAAGATTTTCAGCCTCTCACCTTGTGTGTTCTCTTTTAGGGTTTTGTGAGTGTGTGTGTGTGCTTGCAAGAGCTCAAGCTCTCTTCTCCCCTGCATCTTTTCAGAATGAATGGATGGATGTGGATAGATGTGAATGTGAATGAATGAATGGATGTGGATGAATGTGATGAGCTGGTGGATCCCATGATCGCATCAAGCAAGCCATCAGTGCATCTAGCATATCTGATGAAATATCTAATTAACAAATCCAACTGCAAGCTACCATAGGAGAACAATTAAAATGCTCGTTTCTCATGGGTAAGTGGTTAGTAGATGAATGTAAGCAAGCTAGGTTCCGAAGTCGTAGGAGCTCTAGGCAGAAGTACTTGTGATAATGCTAATTAGGATAACAACATTTCCTCGAAATGTTGTAGATAGCCAAGGCACACGTGTGCTCAACAGAAGTGTAATAAGTGTAATAGACAGGCTCCAGCAGAGCAGCCGAAGTCATCATGAAATCATGAAGATAATGTAGAAAATGCCAAGCTTAGCATGCCTCGGAGACCATGCAGAAACCTTATCTTAGCATATTCTCTACATATTCACACACAATTCAGTACCAAACTATAGTAACAGTTATCGCCATGAACACTCAAGTGGTGTAGGAAGTAAAATTGTTAAGAAGATGAAGATGCAGAGAATGATAAGGACGGAGAAATTGATGTAGATGAAGATGAAGAGGATGAGGCAGATGAAGAGCGCACTCTAAAGTAGAAGTGGTGGGACTAACTCACGATGTAAACATAGCATACACATACACATACACATAGTTGCCTTGCATTCATTGTAGTCTTTGTTGTAGATTTTTAGGTGTCATTATTGAAAAAATGAGTTCTTTGTGCATTATGGTCCTTGGCTAACAATGCCACAGTCTTGTAAAGTAGATCTGTCTATGGTATAGTAGCTGGTGGTTTGTAACATGCTTCTTCACTTGCTATTAGTCAAATATGAGCTCTTAGATATATATATTAATGAAAGCCCTTTTGGGTTTGATTCCAGGGTTACTTAGGGGTATCTCAACTTACCCTTGTCGAATATTATTGTAAAATTTTCATGATAAAAACTTGCAATTAGGATCATGTTGCCTTCGGAGAAGTTGGGTTCTTGCTTTTGCAACATGCAATTTTTGGGATGTCATGAATCATAAGTTGGGTTTCACCAGCGGCGGCTGTGTAGAAGTTGTGGTGGGGCTGGTCGAATTTCGGGCCCTGGCTAAAGTTTTCTGTAGATAAGATTAGCTCGACAAAGAAGTGTGATGATAATGATGTTTTTGAGAGAAGGCTCAAGTTTCCCCCCTTATACCATGTGTGAACTTGTGGTTAAATAGATGGGATTAACGTGCATTTTTACCTGTCCAAACAGAAAAACGTATGGGTCTTGAGGAAATTTTTAAATAGATGGAGCCAACATGCTGTGTGGGTGTGAAAGATTTGGTACTTACAGAGGTTTTTTTATTTGGTTCTCAAGGAAAATTTATGTTGGTAATTTCCATGGCATATTATATTTGTTCAACAGCAATAAAAATGCGTCTTCTTGAGGTGATACCTAAACTTCCTGTAGAATTCACTCATAAATGCATCTTTATGTGTGGATCATGGTGTCACAATAAACTCTAAAACTTTTGTACATGGCAATTTCGTAATTATGATTGTTTTTTCTATCAAGATTTTTTGCTTCTTGAGAAGATTGACTTCTTGTATGTCCACTATCTGAAAAGAACAAGGGATTGGGTTGTACTGTGTTGGTCTACTCTTTTGGCTGCATGTTTGCATTTGGGAGACTAAGGGTGCATTTTAGAGAGTGAATGGAGGACATCAAAGTTGGAATTTGCAGTGTTGAAAAAGAGGCTTATCATAATTAGCCTAGAACAATGCATTTGCATTTGTACTTTTCGAGCCATTATAAAGTAATGCTTAATGTAATGCTTCTTCTTTGAGAAGACTGTTAAGCAGGCATGCTTAGGTAGACTTTCCTACTTAATTTTTCTTCAAGGATCTGCAAGGGTCCTTTTGAAATAAAAGTTTAGGTTTAGTTTTTTTTTTTGGGGGGGAGGGCATGCGGCGGCTTTTATTTTAGCATGTGAGAAGCACATGTTACTAGGCTTTACATCCTTCGTATATCCGTTCATCTACCTCAGGAGTAGGGCTACGCAGTGCAAACTCTTTTGAGGTTTGTCATCTGCGAGTCTTGGCTCGATGGTTGGACAAAAGGTTCAGTAAATTGGAAAGAAGAATCCTTTGGAAGCTATTGGGTACTTCTAACAAAAAGTGACAATGTTGGGGTTCATGATTGAGATGTTGTTATTCAAGTTTGCAAAAGGTGACACTAACCCACTAACCCCATGGTATAGTGGTAGAAGAAAAAGGCATGTAAAAGATACGGAATGAATAAAGGTTCTGATGGAGGTGGATCCTTAACTCTCAAGGCTCTAAGTTGGTGGGTATTACACTCAAGCAGGATGAGTTAAGCATATTTATCATCGTGTCGCTCATGCAGGAAGTAGTGACCAAAACCGTTGAAGTCTAAGTCTACCTAATTGAGGGTGAAGAAGAGGAGTAAGGACATTATTTTTAGTGCTGAGTGACGTTTCCTCTCCAAAAAAAAGTCACTTGACACAAGGTAGGCAACTACTTAGTCATTGTTCTGACTCTGAGCTACTATCGCTACTGTCTTAAGACCCTTAGTGCATATCTTTATCTTGCATTGGATGTTCATGCATACAGAGTGTCCCCATTTAGGATACTTCTATTACACACTCTTATTAGACACCTTGAGCACATGAATAACCACACCTAGGGCAAAGTAGCATGGAAGGCGCAAGAATGTCAGTAGTTTTGAGCTACAACTTAGAGAAGGAAGGGGGGGAGTGGTCTCAAAACCATACTATTTCTTTACTGACCATTCAAAATATGAAGGGGAGAGAGAATCCAAGTTCTTTTGGGAACCTTTTGAAAAGCTTCAAAAATGACTTACATACAGCACTGTCGTAAGCCTACGTTAGGAACTACCAAGCTGCTAGATTCTCCATTTGTAATCAAATCAGAAGGGGGGAAGAGAAGCAAGCTTCTAGAGTTGGTCACACCTCAAACGTCAAACATAGTGGTCAAACGTCGAAAATAGTCAAATTTTCTGGAAAGTTCTTGAAATAATAAGAAATTCTTCAAAAAACGGTGAAAAACCAGTCAATTTTTGCATGTGTAGGACTATTTTAGCACCAAATGGGGTTGTTTCGAAGCCAGCGCATGAAAAAGGGAGTAAAATAAAATATTTTAACCCAATTTGGTATCAAAAATTTGACATAATGAGGAACGCTCAAATTTGGGTAAAAATCGGACAAGTAATGCCAATCGCAATGAAGGTCGGAGCAGTAGGAGCAAGCCAAGTAGTGAGAAAAGACACAAAATTTGAAAAATGATTTTGGCATCCTGAAAAATCATTTTGGGCTATATAAATACCGGCAACTTAGTTGCAGATCCGAGAGAATGAAAAAATAATCTACAACATACAATTAGGCTGAGGAGCAAGTCCAATTCTTAATTTAGAAGTATTTTTTGAAAAATGATTTTGGCATATGGGCCATCTGGTTTTGGTAGAAAGAAAAGTTGTTAGTAATCATATGCTAAGTGCAAAAGCAAATCAGATTTCAATTCCGACAAAAACAAATTTGAAAAATGATTTTCATTTATGAAGAATGATTTTGGGCTGGGGTCTATCAATAGCTTTGTTTACAGTTCATCCAAAAGGCAAAAGTGCTTCAAATCATGCAACCAATCTGAGGAGCAGCACAAACTCCAATTTTGGCATACTTTTTGAAAAATGATTTTGGTCCAAGAGAAAAAAAACAATTTGCATAAGAGAGGTTATAAGGTTGAAAACTCACTTATAGAGGGTTTATGATTGTTTTTTTGTGGTGAGAAGAAGCTTTAGCACCTAGGTGCTCTCTCTTCTGTGTCTCCTACGGTGTTTGAACGTGCCAAACAGGTAGGTTCTCTGCCTCTACACTCTCTCTTTGAAAGCTTTCATCATCGGGAACATCTCATGCAAAAGATAATTAGGAAACATGTACAGTGCTCTATAGAGCATCTATGCTCATCCCACACTCTCATAGGTGCTTGGCATACACCTAGCAATTGCATGTAGCTCTTGTGTAGCCAAACTCTTGCAAATGTTTTCTAAAATTCCTATATTTAGAAAAAAGTTTCTTAGGAAGCCTGTGGGACAACACATAAGGCAAGAAGCCATGGCAGAACAGAGTTCTAAAGCTCTAAGTGATCTGAAAATCCTTATGCCTTATCAATTATATTATGAGAACTATGTGGAAAAGGCCTAGGTGGAAAAAATTGTGATGCGGGCTTCATATTCAAAACTTCTATGAGGATTCTTTTACAATCAAGAAGGCTCTAATGTATTATGTGCCAACCATATCTTACTTTGGTTTTCATAGCCGGGATCCTTATACATGGTAACCCTGTTCAAGAGAGCAAACATGTATGGTTACTTTAGCTTGCCTTCATGGGGATTAGATCTCCAAATAGTATGGGAAATGCTGCAATCTATGGATGTACAAGGAAAATGTGTGGTAATAGGAATGGATGGGCAACCCAAAATAATCCAGCTGACTCCTCAAATGGTAAGAGAAGCCTTATCGATTGTAGGAGGAGAAGTGGAATTTAAAGCTGATGGCATAAAAGAAGAATAGAGATATCTCTGAGCATGAACACCTAGGTGGTGTACAACATTTACAGAAGATTCTGGCTGGTAGCTAACTATAAACCTTCAATAGAACTACCAATTCACATGCTAAAAGCTAAGATGAAGGAGGAAACTAGAATACATGTACTTCAAAGGGAATAAAGATAGATCTACACTTGGAGGTTACAACGAGAAATGTTGAGGCCTGGGAGACCACAGATGTGTTAAAAAATCATCACAAAGGAGGAAAAATGGCTTATAGAAGAGGTAAAAATGCACATTAGTGTCAAAAAACATGTACTCTACTCGGAGCAATATGCAAGAAAGTATTATGTGTATGAGGCACCACACATAGCATAATAAACCTTCTCAGAGGTCCTAGACTAGTGAATGCAATGCATGAGCATCAACAAATAAGTCAACTCTAGCAACTGTACATAATAATAAGATCGACAAGTCAAGGGCTCTTTTTCTCCCACAAGTTTTTCTCCCTTGGCCATATCCAGGGTCATGCACCATTCATTTTTCTTTTTCATGTAAACATGACCCCAACCTTTTGGAATTAATTTTCACATTGAAGGCACATGCAAGATTTTAGACTCTTGTTCATACTCTCCCACGTATGATGGCATTGATTGGAGGGCGAGCTTGCTAGGCGTTGAAGCCACAATTTGTGAACCCTCTACCAAATTCACCAGCTTGTTGGCTAGTAAAACCAATACGATCAAGAATGGTGGTGATCAGCATGAAGAGCTGGTTTCCCCTACCTGTTTCTTAACATCATTCTGTATCTAGTTTGCCAACATTGCCTCGAATTTTGGAATCTCGTCACTAAAATCTGTTGTGGTCAAAAGAGCATGCAATGGTTCATCCTGATTCTCATCAGTCACTTGTGAGGGAGGAAATCTTGCTCACTATCTTTTTCCATGCTTGGGGTTCCTTCAAAAATCATGTCTAGAGACTAGGCTTTTGGGTCACCGGTCTCCTGACAAAAGTTGGAGGAGGTCCTTCCAAGAGTATCTCTAATCATTTATTGATGGACAACCGAATTGATTTTCTCTTCTTGAGGGTTTGAATACTCTTGCAACTTTTAAGGTTGCCCCACTTGAGCCACTAGTCTACCTTTGTAGGCTTACATCATTATGTCCAAGGGCTTTTGTCAACCAAAATCGATCCTCCTGAGCTTTCATCTGACACCATTACCCCTTGTCCTCTAGAGTTAGAATGTACTTTCATGTATCCTTGTAGTTTCTACCAAGGTAGTTTTTGATTACAATCACATAGACTAAGTTCAAAAGGGTGGGCTCGGTGTGGCTTAGAGATAATAAGGAAAGATTTGTAAGGCATCGAGGTTCTGGCATTTGTAGGCTAAGATCTTTAAGTAGGAATATTCTCTTTCTTCCTTCCGCATGCTTAGCTCTACCGTGCTTCTTGGAGGGTCAAGCTACATCTACCTTAAGGGGTGCAAGCTCACTTACGTGTTCTACGAGAGGGGTTTCTTCTTTTATAAGTTCTTCTACATTTGAAGGTTCTTCCTTTGTTACTTCCTTCTCTTGTACCTCCTTGTACTTTCTAGGCATATTCCTTCTCTCTAGATTCTTCTATTTCACCCTATAATTGTTATTCTTATTGTTGTGGAGAGTGAACCTGGGCCTTTTCAGGTGTCTTAATCTATATGGCCTCCTCCAAGAGTTTCCATGTGACTTCTTACTGGATAGATTTTGCATGAAAGAGAAGAGGCTGTTGTTGGTGGTAAGGAGCTTGAATAATGGGAGTTGCTTGAGTCTTGTACTCCTTTTTTGGTACACTCTTTGATATCCCCTCCCTAGCTTACATATTACAATGTATAAGCGCCCACAACGTTTTTTTTCCATTAATTATTTAGTTTGGGCTCAGGGAAGATAGCTTCGCTTAAAGTTTAAACCTTCAAATCAGAATTCATTTCTTAAGGCACTTGATTTGATCTTTCGAGAAACATTAGTAGGGGCGTGGCCTCGAAAATTACGAGAGTGGATCACTGGATCTTTCCTAATGGAGCACTTGCACTTGAACGTGGGTAGCTTTGAGTATGCTGTAGAAGGTGGACGTACTCGAGGAGTGGCAGTTAGCTGGAGTTTCCAAACTCGTCATGCCGCTCCATGCCTAAAATCTATAAAAGGCTATTGTGGGAATCGAGGAGATGGAGCTCGAGGAACTTGGCCTATTGGTGTCTCAGTATACTGATGCTGACAAGATTGCATACGCGATAGTTGACAAGATTGCATACGCGATAGAAGGAGAGGGAGGGTAGCAAGCAGAGGGGACGCCAAGAGCGAGAGCAAGAGCGTGAGAAGGAGGGGCAAGGGGGGAGGCCAACGTCGCCGCCATGAATAGGACGAGGGTGGCGAGCTCGAAGAATACTGCTATTATTGTTGTAGGGCATGGGCGGATGGGTGAGAACACTGCTATTATTGTTGTAGGGCATGGGCGGATGGGTGAGGTAGCTTATTGCAAGGGTTGCATAGGGGTGACTGCCGCAGGAGTTGACTACGAAGAGGATAAGGATATAATATTAATATAACTTTAATGGTGTAAGGTTATATTAATTAATGCCCGCGCAAAGAGAGCCCAAAATGCAGGGAGGGAGGAGTGCGTGGTAAGACCGGGGAAGCAAACTGTCATTGGGAAGCTGATTGCCTCTGCCAAGGGGTACGACTCCAAGGAGAAACTGTGTTTCCACGGAAGTAGGCCTGGGGCTCCGCACTGCCAGCGGACTTTGCGACAAGGTCTTGTCTGCAATAGTGGAAGAAATCTGCATTTGGATGTATCCAAAGCAAATTAGAAACGGGATATCCGTGATACCACCGGGCTCCCCAATTAGAGCTGCCCAGAGAAGATCTCAGACATGGCCGCAAGCCGGACGCTGCCAACAATCTTGCACTCGAGGGTGCACGATTTTGCAAGGCTTTTGAATTTGATTAGGGAACAATATAACCAGCACTTTGGTGTTTGGACTATTTATGACATAAAATTAGAAATAGCAGGTCAAAAGAGTCTACTTAAGAGAAGGTGACTCTTACCTTTCTAAGTCAATTTTGGACATTCTAACTTCATAGAGGTGTGTAGCATGCTATCAAAAATTCTACTTAGAAAAGAAGGTGATTCTGCTTTGGAAAAGGTGACTTCAATACAAAGGAGTTGTAGGAACCCAAATAGCAAAGTAAGGGCATAATGAGGGTGTATATACATGGGGGAACCATCCTATCAAGTTAGATTAGAAAAAACCTAGTCATCAAGAGAAGGTAACTCCAAGAGAATGCGAGAAGGCAACTCCTACAAACTTGGGGAATAGATACCATCGTAATCGGGGATGCGAGTTTAGGAAGCCAAATTGGATGGAGATTAGAAGTATGAATTGGAATTAATGTTCATCCTATTAGTCTACACATGATCTGATAGTTATTCTAGATGATACACCTTTCTTTAAAGACACTGTAGCTCTTAAAACAGTCATTTTTACTGGTGGAGTAACCCATTCAATAAAAATTATGGCAAGGATCAAATTTTTGGGGTGGTGTACCTCTAGCAAATCCACCTAGGTATGGGCATACTTTTGTGCCTAAGATACAAGGTCTAAGTTTGCCTATAAGCGGTGGCTATACAACTATAAAATATCTAGGGATGCCATATGAATTGGAAATTAAGCCTCCTAGGCCTAGAGCCCAAGAGCCTACTAGGAGGACTACAGATGAATATTCTCGATGAGTAAGGCCATCAATGCTTCAAAAATTGGGGAAAAATTACGATGAATTTGGGGAGCCGTACAACCATATCCACTCCTTTAGGAAATCAGTGAGTATATAACAAGTCTCGGATGTTCATACCCAAATAGAGGGATTTGGATTAATGCTAGAAGATAAGGCACTATCATGGTTCCAAAACTTAGGGCTGGGGGTACTTTAAACCCTTGAGAAGAATTTTATTTCTACCTTCTCAAAAATAGGGATGAAACATAATGATGTCATGCATATCTATGCCTTTAAGTAGAAATATCACAATTCTATGCAAGATTGTGTGAATAGGCTCAAGTAATATATCACAAGCAGGGATTTTATATTCACGTGATCACAAGATTTTTTTTGTTAATAACACTTGTGAACATGTTATTCACATGTTCACATGTTTTCATGTTCTCAAAATAGCAGGTTACCAGTGACCTGGTAACCTGCCGAAGCCCGCCGGGCTTTTTGTTTTCCCGGCGGGCCCGCCGGGAAAATTCATTTTCCCGGCAAGAAAAAAAGTAAAAAAAAAATGGTCAAAATATATTCATGTTCACAGTCATTTCTACCATTTTTGGGCCTTCTGGACTCATTTATGATGTCAAAAGTTCAAAATTCTTTGTACAAAAAAAGTTATCTCTAAATTTATCACCTTAAGCTTGATTATCATCAATTAGATCTTATTATACTTTCAATTGAGTCTAATTGACATCAATTAATATCCAATTGAGTCCAATTGATATCAATTAAGTCTAATTGGGTGTCAATTGATCGATTGGGCTCAATTGACATCAATTGACACCCCATTGGACTCAATTGGGCTTAATTGGACTTAATTGGATTCAATCAATTGACACCCAATTGGACACAAGTGGGCTTAATTGGACTCAATTGACATCGATTAACACCCAATTGATGTCAATTGAGCTCAATTGACATCAATCCTAGTCAATTGATATCCAATTGATGCCAATTGAGCCGAATTGACACCAATTGCACTCAATTGGTACCCAATTGATGTCAATTGAGTCCTCAATTAACATCAATTAACACCCAATTGAGTCCAATTGACATCAACTAATACCCAATTGAATCAAATTGATATCAATTAAGTATAATTGGGTGTCAATTAATCAATTCGACTCAACTGATATCAATTGACATCCAATTGGACTCAATTGACATCAATTGGGTGCCAATTGAGTCCAAGTGACACCCAATTGATATCAATTGTATCCAATTGGGCTTAATTGACATCAATTCACACCTAATTGATGTCAATTGAGTCCAATCTGGTTCAATTCACACCCAATTGATGTCAATTGGGCTCAATTGACATCCAATTGATGTTAATTGGACTCAATTGACATCAATTAACACCCAATTGATGTCAATTGAGCTCAATTGACATCAATCGTAGTCAATTGACACCCAATTGATGCCAATTGAGTCGAATTGAGCTTAATTGATATTAATTGCACTCAATTGGCACCCAATTGATATCAATTGAGTCTGATTAGACTCAATTAACATCAATTAATATCCAATTAAGTCTAATTGATATCAATTAATATTTAATTGAGTCAAATTGATATCAATTAAGTCTAATTGGATGTCAATTGATCAATTGGGCTCAATTGGTACCAATTGACATCCAATTGGACTCAATTGACATCAATTGGGTGCCAATTGAGTCCAAGTGACACCCAATTGATATCCATTGCATCCAATTGGGCTCAATTGACATCAATTCACACCTAATTAATGTCAATTGAGTCCAATCACGTTCAATTCACACCCAATTGATGTCAATTGGGCTTAATTGACACCCAATTAACTCAGCCCAATTGATATCAATTGAGTCTAATTCAAACCCAATTGAGTCTAATTACATCTAATTGGACTCAAGTGACATCAATTAACACCCAATTGATGTCAATTAAACTCAATTAACATCAATTAACACCCAATTGATGTCAATTCAGCTCAATTGACATCAATCGTAGTTAATTGACACCCAATTGATGTTAATTGAGCCAAATTGGGCTTAATTGACATCAATTGCACTCAATTGGCACCCAATTGATGTCAATTGAGACTCAATTAACATCAATTAACATCTAATTGAGTTTAATTGACATCAATTAATACCCAATTGAGTCAAATTGATATCAATTAAGTCTAATTGGGTGTCAATTGATCAATTGGGCTCAATTGATATCAATTGACATCCAAGTGGACTCAATTGACATCAATTGGCTGCCAATTGAGTCCAATTGACACCAAATTGATATCAATTGCATCCAAGTGGGGCCAATTGACATCAATTCACACCTAATTGATGTTAATTGAGTCTAATTAGGTTCAATTTACACCCAATTGATGTGAATTGGGCTCAATTGACACCCAATTGATATCAATTTGGCTTAATTGATACCTAATTGATATTAATTGGACTCGATTGACATTAATTAACACCCAATCGATGTCAATTGAGCTCAATTGACATCAATTGTAGTCAATTGATACCCAATTGATGTCAATTAAGCCAAATTGGGCTTAATGGACATCAATTACACTCAATTAGTACCTAATTGATATCAATTGAGTCTAATTGAGCTCAATTAACATCAATTAGCATCCAATTGAGTCTAATTGATATCAATTAATACCTAATTGAGTTAAATTGATATCAATTAAGTCTAATTGGGTGTCAATTGATCAATTGGGCTCAATTGATATCAATTGACATCCACTTGGACTCAATTGACATCAATTGGGTGCCAATTGAGTCTAATTGACACCTAAGTGATATCAATTGCATCGAATTGGGCTCAATTGACATCAATTCACACCTAATTGATATCAATTGAGCCCAATTGATATTAATTGAGTCTAATTCACACCCAATTGAGTCCAATTGCATCTAATTGGACTCGATTGACATCAATAAACACCCAATTGATGTCAATTAAACTCAATTGATATCAATTGGGTGTAAACACCCAATTGATATCAATTGACTCCAATTGGGTTTAATTGACACCCAATTGATATCAATTGACTCCAATTGGGTTTAATTGACACCCAATTGATGTCAATTAAGTCCAAATAGATACAATTAGGCTCAATTGACACCTAAATGATGTCAATTGAGTCCAATTGGATTCAATTGAGTCCAATTGGGTTAAATTGAGTCCAATTGGGTTAAATTGGATGCAATTAGGCTTAATTGATGTCAATTGAATTAAATTGGATGCAATTTACCCAATTGATGTCAATTGAGTTCAATTGGATGCAATTAGGCTCAATTGACACCTAATTGATGTCAATTGAGTTCAATTCATACCCAATTATTGTTAATTGTATCCAATTGAGCTCAATTAACACCCAATTGATGTCAATTGGGCTCAATTAACATCAGTTAACACCCTTTTGAGTCCAATTGATGTCAATTGAGTCCAATTGGGTGTCAATTGATATCAATTGAGCCCAATTGATCAATTAATATCCAATTAGACTTAATTGATACCAATTGGACTCAATTCATTCAATTTAGCATCAATTATAATCAATTGATACCCAATTGATATTAATTGACATCCTTTGATGTCAATTGAGCCCATGTGACATCAATTGTGTGTCAATTGAATCCAATTGATGTCAATTAAGCTCAATTGACATCAATTGTGTGTCAATTGATACACAATTAGCTTCAATTGGGCTCAATTGACATCAATTGACACCCAATTGATGTCAATTAGGCTCCATTGACACCCAATTAGATTCAATTTGACTCAATTGACATCAATTGACACCCAATTAGACTCAATTTAGCTTAATTAAGTCTAATTAGACTCAATTAGACTCAATTTGGCTCAATTGATATCAATTGACACCCAATTATACTCAATTTGACTCAATTGACACCCAATTAGACTCAATTTTACTCAATTGACATCAATTGACATCCAATTGATGTGAACTGATGTGAATTGAGCTCAATTGCATCGAATTAGGCTCAATTGACATCAATTGACACCCAATTAATATCAATTGATGTGAATTGATGTCAATTGAGCTCAATTGCATGGAATTAGGTTTAACTGACACCCAATTAATATCAATTGAGTGCAATTGAGCCCAATTCAGCTCAGTTGTAATCAATTGACACCCAATTGATGTCAGTTGCATCCAATTTGGCTCAATTGAAACCCAACTGATGTCAATTGAGTCCAATTGATGTTAATTGGCACCCAATTGATGTCAATAAGGTTCAATTGATGTTAATTGACCCCCAATTGATGTCATTTACGTCCAATTGAGCTCAATTGACACCAAAATTATCCAATTGAAGTCAATTAGACTTAATTGACTTCAATTGTGTTAATTAGATATTAATTGATATCAATTAACACCCAATTGCTATCAATTGAGTCTAATTCGGCTCAATTGACACTCAATTTACATCCAATTGGGTGTGAATTGAGCTCAATTGTATCATATTAGGCTCAATTGACATCAATTGACACACAATCGATCACACAATTGAGTGCAATTGAGCCCAATTGATATCAATTGTGATCAATTGACACCCGATTGATGTTAATTGCATCCTATTGGGCTCAATTGAGCACAATAGGATACAATTAACACCCAATTGAGTGTCAATTGAGTGCAATTGAGCCCAATTGAGCTCAATTGATATCAATTGACACCCAATTGATGTCAACTGAGCTCAATTGAGCTTAATTGATATCAATTGACACCCAATTGATGTCAACTGAGCTCAATTGAGCTTAATTGACATTAATTATAATAAATTAACACCCAATTGAAGTCAATTGGGCTTAATTAATATCAATTAACATCCAATTATTATCAATTGAGTCCAATTCGACTCAATTGATACTTAGTTTACACCCAATTTATGCAAATTGGGTGTAAATTGGGCTCAATTGCGTCGAATTAGGCACAATTGACATCAATTGACACCCAATTAATATCAATTGAGTGTAAATCAAGTGTAATTGAGTCCAATTGGGCTCAATTGAGTGCAATGATGTCATGGACAATTGAGTCAATTGATGTAAGTATAGTTAGATTTAATTGGTGTGTCAATTGAACTTAAGGCCAGCAAATTATACAAAACTTTTTTTGTGCCAAGAATTTTGAACTTTTGACATCATAAATGAGTCCAGAAGGCCCAAAAATGGTAAGAATGACTGTGAACATGATTTTTTTATTTTTTTTATTTTTTTTATTTTTTTATTTTTTTATTTTTTATTTTTTTAATTTGCCCGCCGGGAAAATGGGTTTTCCCGGCGGGCCCGCCGGGAAATGTCATTTCCCCGGCGGGATTACTGGCAGAGAAGGTTTTTGCAGGTCATAAAAAATGCCCGTGAATATACATTGTGATCACAAGAATTTTTATGTTAACAACAGGTTTTGTTAACGTGATCACGAAATTGTGAAGACGTTAATGAAATCCCTGATCACAAGCTGTCCAAATGACAAAAAACATAGCCAAGGGAGATTATTCTCTATCTCCCTAGAGGGCTTACACAATAAACTTTGCATGCTCACCTATATGCAAGGAAGCACATGAGCTTTAATTAGTTCTCTCTAGATGTTATAGATTATGATGATAACTTTTACATGTTCTACAACTCTAGCCATGGTAATCAATCAACAGTCAAACATGGTGTAGTGTGAGAATTAGGCTCTAGTGTCTTTACAATTAAGGAGGTTAATACACAATAGATTATGGATTTAGTGTTAAAGAATTTGGGTCAGATTTTTCATCTCTCTTCAACCAACTTTAGGACCTTATGCCTGTGGAGTATGTGGAGGTCCTCACACGATTGAGCAATGCCCTACCCTATAAATGGTGAAAGTAATGATTTGACAAAGAAATGGTGTCAATTGTGCAAGTGTAACTACGTGTATATCACATATAATTGTATCCACATTGCTAAATTATCTAGGAAGCAAGCCCTTGTTAATTCTTCACAATAAAATTGCATGCCATGAATGTTGAAAGAGTTTTAGTCCTAGTACAAATGAGTTTGCCAGAACAAGTGAGACAAGTGTTGGGAGCACAACCTCCATCATCTAGTACAACTCCATTCCACTGTGTGGGGATGCATGAAGATGAAGCTAGATTAGTTTGATGACCTTGAGCCATACTATAATAAAGAGGGCCCCCCTCTCGTCAAACCCCTTTATGAAGTTCTAGTCAAATCTAATGCTAAGCAAGATACCGTTTGAATGAGCCTACATTAATTTAATAGAAAACTAGTTTAACCGAGGTACCATCAGTAAAATGGTCCATGATTTGAATGTAAAGGTGACTAGGCAACAGACTATCCAACAAGAAAGGCCTCAGTACAATCACCATCATAAGAAGCAAATGTTGAATTCCCACCTCTTGGGAGACATTGCTTTGGATGTTGTGTGGATTACCTACCAAAGGATTGTCTAACCAAGTTACTGGAAACTGCTGGGAAAAGGGAAGGTTGCTCTCCACTACGGTGAGTATGAGGAGGAGGAAATTCCCTTGAGGGTGATTAAATGCTCCCAAGCAAGGCAAGATGTATAGTTAGAATGAGATGAGAGGAATAAGATCCCTAAACCACAAAAAGCTCAGTTGTTCTGTCAGAAAGAGTAGCCCGTTGGGATATCTATTGAGCCCATCGATCTTCATATAAACTCTCACCGGCAGGCTTTTGCAGATCACCATTCTGGAGCAACCGGCTTGATGGGGTGATCATGTGAATGTATTAATACATGAACAAGTTGTTCACGCATGTTATTACCACAAAAATTTAAGTGATCACGTTAATATTAGAACCCTGAAAATCTTGGAATCAGAGAACATGTATGGTTTTTCATTTAGCATCATATGGTAACTTATAAAATCCCTTAGAATTACTAGAAAATGTAGCAGTCAAATCCTGTGGTGGTTGGTGAACATACCTTCACCATAGCCAACTTTGTGAGGAACATGAACTATGAAGTGATTATGGGAGTACCATTCGTGAGACAATTCAAAATGATACAAAATTAGGATTACAAATACTTGTACCTCAAAAATGAGAACGTCATCATCATGAGGGATAAATTGAAAGCGTGATCACTCTTATAGGGATGTGACACACTCTCTTGTGAAGAGTTTGACTTTGCATCCTCTGAGAATTCCAAGTTGACAATGTTTGAAGGACAAGCAGATTTGTGGATGTGCAGAGCATCATGCAGATATCTAGTTGCCAGGGCGAGCCTTGTGTCCCAATTTCTTAAATCTTCTGTCAAAAAACTATACCTTTCCTTGAAAGGTTGATGGTACAATTCTGGGACTATTAACTAGGTTCCTCGCTCATTATTAAACACCTTATAGTAGCTATCATCAATTATCAATGTATTTTTCTTATTGTACAAAGGATGGAGACCCCAAAAGGTCTCAAGCTTTTTAAAGAAAACTTGTCTATTCTGCACAACCCATGTGGCTTTTGAACAATGCTCTTGTGAGAGAACACCTGCAAACTTGGGCTTTTGTTGTGGAAATACTGTGTCAATTATTCTAGACATCTTAGTTCTCCTACATGCGCTCCAAATAAAAACATAAAAGAATTGAATACACCAATCTAAGAACTCATGTGCATCCTTGTGACATAGGACATAATGATATTGGTTAATTGGGTATTTTACCAACTCGTTGCTATAAGGAGGGTCCTTCTCATCATATTGGGTTTCGACAACATGGCACAACAAACCATTGAGGTTTAGAATAATAGACCTCCTATCATCCTCTTTGCGTAGGGGTACGCATATTGGGTCTGACAAATACCATGTCAGTATGATAACCTCCTCAGAGGGATGCACAAAGCGCAACCTCCTCAGAGGGATGCACAAAGCGCAACCCTTGCATCAATTTTCCATAGACGGTCAAGACGGCGCTGAACCAACTATCTTCGTACACTTTGGATTTTCTTGGACATGTGACGTACTAATGCTCTGTGACAAAGAAGTCACCTCTGCCAATTAGATTCAATCACATGACCTGGAAAAATATGAGCATGCTTAATGATAAAGGTGGGCATGTGGGGGGAAGGCATGTTACAACTACTCTTATGCAAAGATAGATTTTAAACAATTACAAAACAAATGTGACTATGCACGCTAACATTAAACTATATACTATTCCAAAATGTTGACTTTAGTTGCATTACAAAATGACCCAAGATGCAAAGACTCTTTCCATTTGATTCTAAAAAGATGCCACAAAATGTGCTAGCAGGTATCAGAATGTGGTGAAATTAGAATGAATTGATCTAGCTCAACCACGTGGTAGAGCTAGAATGCACTGTTCTAGCTCTACCATGTGGTAGGGCTAGAATATTATTAAATCTAGTTCTACCATGTGATAGAGCTATATCAAAGTATTCTAGCTCGATCCCATGGCAAAATTAGAAATATTTGAAGTCTAGCACGTGGTAGAGCTGTATCAAAATATTTTAGCTAGACCCCATGGTAGAACTAGAATGGTTTGAAGTCCAAATCAACCATGTGGTGACCTGGAAGAGCTAGAATGCATTGATCTAGCTCTACCATATGGTAGAGCTAGAACGCTTTCAAGTCTAGCTCTACCATGTCGTGGAGCTAGAATGCTTTGAAGTCTAGCTCTACCATGTGGTGGAGCTAGAAGGCATTGATCTAGCTCTACCATAGTCCAAATATGTAGGAATTAAAGTCATAAGACAAAGATCAAGCTTCCATACATTTTCAAATTAGGAGGCCCCTTATAGTAGAGTGCACTCCAACATTTATAAAATTATCTGAAGAGTAATACATTTGCCACTACTTTAAAAACATAGGACAATTTCTTGTCAATTCATGATTACAAAAAGATGAAATTCCTCCAAAAGAAATATAATCCTTGTGACAAATGGCTTCTTTAAGTGAATACTCCTTGGAACAATATCCTTGAAATAAATCTGCAACAAAAAACCATTATAAATTAAGTTTCTTCATTATTGTGAATACAAAATTGTTGTATAAAATCATGTATTTGGTTATAATTATCATTTATGTTGGGTAGTACCTTAGTTATTAACCCAATTTTCTAGCTAGAGAAATCACTTGTGGTCCCCTCATGCTAGCAATACTGACTCGTTCTTTTGCCATAATTTCTTTTATCTCTTCTCTTTTGTTTTCATATTGTCTCGCTAATACCTCTTGATCGTCGACAAACTTTTGTATAATCTTTGATAGTGGTAGCCTATATGTGTAGATTATCTTCTGTGACCAATTTAAATTGCGCTTTTTCCAAAAATCTACCACACCTCTGTATTCATTTTCATTGGATACTGGAGGTTGTCCGTAGCGATTAGAGCCAATGATCTCACGCACATCTTCACCCTCATCAAGCTGCAATAAGTAAGGGAGCAGCTCATCAATGAGAATATTATCGACCATCTTTTCTTCATCAAACTTTGCAGGATATATACAATTATTATCAGGAGAAGCACATCCCTTGTATGGAGAGTCTTCAATAAGAACCGTTCTGCGAGCATCATAATCAAAACATGAAGAGATTTTTGACAATGGCTTGAACATTGCCTGAACTGTTGGATTATCAGGACTAGCTATTTTACCACTTTTATCCTTCTCGCAAGCCTCTTGAGCCCAAACTAGAAAAAAAAGGCAATATCTCTCCTGCTCATGGTTGGAAATAACGCCATTTGGCACGCTCGTGCATCTTTTTTGAGAACCTGGAATCGGACAGTTAGAAGTTGAGGATCCGGGACCCCATCAGAGACCACACGGACTTATGCTAGGGAAGTTGCTCTATGTCCACATCACTCCGTGCATGGATTTGGGCATCACAATCAATTCTCCCAGTGTGTCAAAGTTGGGTCCCGACGACGACGAAGATAGTGCAAAATCGCCATAACAGAGTTTTGGGATCCGAAATGAGTCCGAATCGCATCTGAACACAACAAGAATGATCCGGGTTACTTGCCACACATTTGTCCATGCATGATTCGATTTTCATGCCGCCTCTTCGGCACCGTTTGGGCCATGGTTGGAAATTTTTGCCATGTGACATGCTCGTGTATCTTTTTCGAGAACCCGGATTCGGACAACTAGAAGTTGAGGATCCGGGACCCCATGAGAGAACGGACCACATTGACTTGTGCTAGGGAAGTTGCTCTATGTCCAAATCACTCCGTGAATGGATTTGGGCATCACAATCAATTCTCCTAGCGCGTCCAAGTTGTGTCCCGACGAAGATAGTGCAAAATCGCCATAACAGAGTTTAGGATCCGAAATGAGTCCGAATCGCATCTAAACATAACAAGAAAGATCTGGGTGTTGCTTGCCACACATTTGTTCATGCATGATTCGAATTTCATGCCTCTTCGGCGCCGTTTGGGCCACTATTGGAAATTTCTACCATTTGCCACGCTCGTGCATCTTTTTTGAGAGCCCAGATTCGGATAGTTAGAAGTTGAGGTTCCGGGACCCCATAAGAGAACGGACCACACAGACTTGTGCTAGGGAAGTTGCTCTATGTCCACATCAATCCGTGCATGGATTTGGGCATCGCAATCACTTCTCCCAGCGCGTCAAAGTTGGGTCCCGGCGAAGATAGTGTAAAATTGTCATAACAGAGTTTTGGATCCAAAATGAGTCCGAATCGCATGTGAACACAACAAGAAAGATCCGGGTTGTTTGCCACACATTTGTCCATGCATGATTCGATTTCATGCCTCTTTGGCGCCGTTTGGACCAAAGTTGGAAATTTTAGCCATTTGGCACGCTTGTGCATCGTCTTCGAGAACCCGGATTCGGACAATTAGAAGAAGTTGAGAATCCGGGACCTGATCAGAGAACGAACCACACGGACTTGTGCTAGGGAAGTTTCTCTATGTCCACATCACTTCGTGCATGGATTTCGGCATTGCAATCACTTCTCACAGCGCGTCAAAGTTGGGTCCCGCGGTGAAGATAGTGCAAAATCGCCATAACAGAGTTTCGGATCCGAAATGAGTCCGAATCGCATCTAAACACAACAAGAAAGATCCGGGTTGCTTGCCACACATTTGTCCATGCGTGATTCGAATTTCATGCCTCTTCAGCGCCGTTTGGGCCATGGTTGGAAATTTCTGCCATTTGACACGCTCGTGCATCTTTTTCGAGAACCGAGTCTGAATTGCATCTGAACACAACAAGAAAGATCCGGGTTGCTTGCCACACATTTGTACATGCATGATTCGAATTTCATGCCTCTTTGGTTCCGTTTGGGCCACGGTTGGAAATTTCTGCCATTTGCCACACGCTCGTGCATCTTTTTTGAGAACTCGGATTCAGACAGTTAGAAGTTGAGGATCCAGGACCCCATCAGAGAACGGACCACACGAACTTGTGCTTGGGAAGTTACTCTATGTCCACATCACTCCCTGTATGGATTTGAGCATCGCAATCACTTCTCCCAGCGCGTCAAAGTTGGGTCCCAGTCCCATTCAACACACTTGTTTATCTCCTTAGTTCTCGTCATGGTCTCTTCTTGGAGTAATTGGTTTTGTTGATTTGCATGGTACAGAGCTAGATCAATGCATTCTAGCTCTACCACATGGTAGAGCTAGACCTCAAATGCAATTCTAGCTCCACCACATGGTAGAGCTAGACCTCAAAGCATTCTAGCTCTACGATGTGATCTAGGTTGGATACAGCTCTACCACATGGTAGAGCTAGATCAAATGCAATTCTAGCTTCTTGGTTCTTGTCATCATGTGAAGTAGATCTCTTCTTGGAGTAATTGATTTTGTTGATCTACATGGTACATAGCTAGATCGATGCATTCTAGCTCCACCACATGGTAGAGCTAGATCAAATGCAATTGTAGCTCCTTGGTTCTCGTCATGTGAAGTAGGTCTCTTCTTGGAGTAATTGCTTTTGTTGATCTGCATGGTACACAGCTAGATCTGGGTTGCTTGCCACACATTTGTCCATGCATGATTCGATTTTTATGCCTCTTCGCCGTCGTTTGGGCCACGGTTGAAAATTTTCGCCAATTGGCACGCTCGTGCATGCATCTTTTTCGAGAACTCGGATTCTAACCGTTAGAAATTGAGGATCCGAGACCCCATCACAGAACGGACCACACGGACTTGTGCTAGGAAAGTTGCTCTATGTCCACATCACTCCGTGCATGGATTTGGGCATCATAGTCACTTCTCCCAGCGCGTCAAAGTTGGGTCTCGGCGAAGATAGTGCAAAATCACCATAATGGATCCAAAATGAGTCCAAATTGCATCTGAACACAACAAGAAAGATCCGGGTTTCTTGCCACACATTTTTCCATGCATGATTCGAATTTCATGCCTCTTCGGTGCCGTTTGGGCCACGGTTGGAAATTTTTGCCATTTGGCATGCTCGTGCATCTTTTTCAAGAACCCGGATTCAGACAGCTAGAAGTTGAGGATCCGGGATCCCATTAGAGAATGGACCACACTGACTTGTGCTAGGGAAGTTCCTCTATGTCCACATCACTCGGTGCATGGATTTGGGTATCATAATCAATTCTCCGAGCGCGTCAAAGTTGGGTCCCGGCGAAGATAGTGCAAAAATCGCCATAACAGAGTTTCGGATCTGAAATGAGTCCGAATCGCATCTGAACACAACAAGAAAGATCCGGGTTGCTTGCCACACATTTGTCTGTGCATGATTCAAATTTCATGCCTCTTCGGTGCCGTTTGGGCCACTATTGCAAATTTTCGCCATTTGCCACGCTCGTGCATCTTTTTTGAGAACCTGGATTCGGACAGTTAGAAATTGAGGACCCAGGACCCCATCAGAGAACAGACCACACGGACTTGTGCTAGGGAAGTTGCTCTATGTCCACGTCACTCTGTGCATGGATTTGGGCATCGCAATCACTTCTCCCAGTGCGGCAAAGTTGGGTCCCGACAAAGATAGTGCAAAATCGACATAACAGAGTTTCGGATCCGAAATGAGTCCAAATCGCATCTGAACACAACAAGAAAGATCCGGGTTGCTTGCCACATATTTGTCCATGCATAATTCGATTTTCATGCCTCTTCGGTGCCGTTTGGGCCACGATTGGAAATTTTTGCCATTTGGCACGCTCGTGCATCTTTTTCGAGAATCCGGATTCGGATAGTTAGAAGTTGAGGATCTGAGACCCCATCAGAGAACAGACCACACGGACTTGTGCTTGGGAAATTGCTCTATGTCCACATCATTGCGTGCATGGATTTGGGCATCACAATCAATTATCCCAGCGTGTCAAAGTTGGGTCCCGACGAATCGCCATAACAGAGTTTCGGATTCGAAATGAGTGTGAATCGTATCTGAACACAACAAGAAAGATCCGGGTTGCTTGTTGCCATACATTTGTACATGCATGCTTCGAATTTCATGCCTCTTCGGTGCCGTTTGGGCCACGGTTGGAAATTTTCGCCATTTGCCACGCTCGTGCATCTTTTTCGAGAACTCGAATTCGGACAGTTAGAAGTTGAGGATCCGGGACCCCATCAGAGAACGGACCACACGGACTTGTGCAAGGGAAGTTGCTCTATGTCCACATCACTCCCTGCATGGATTTGGGCATCGCAATCACTTCTCCCAGCGCATCAAAGTTGGGTCCCAGCTCCATTCAACACACTTGTTTATCTCCTTGGTTCTCGTCATGGTCTCTTCTTGAAGTAATTGGTTTTGTTGATTTGCATGGTACAGAGCTAGATCAATGCATTCTAGCTCTACCACATGGTAGAGCTAGACCTCAAATGCAATTCTAGCTCCACCACATGGTAGAGCTAGACCTCAAAGCATTCTAGCGCTACGATGTGGTCTAGGTTGGATACAGCTCTACCACGTGGTAGAGCTAGATCAAATGCAATTCTAGCTTCTTCGTTCTTGTCATGATGTGAAGTAGATCTCTTCTTAGAGTAATTGATTTTGTTGATCTACATGGTACACAGCTAGATTGATGCATTCTAGCTCCACCACATGGTAGAGCTAGATCGAATGCAATTGTAGCTCCTGGGTTCTCGTCATGTGAAGTAGGTCTCTTCTTAGAATAATTGGTTTTGTTGATCTACATGGTACACAGCTAGATCCAGGTTGCTTGCCACACATTTGTCCATGCATGATTCGATTTTTATGCCTCTTTGGCACCATTTAAGCCACGGTTGGAAATTTCTGCCATTTGGCATGCTCGTGCATGCATCGTTTTTGAGAACTCGGATTCGAACCGTTAGAAATTGAGGGTCTGAGACCCCATCACAGAACGGACCACACGGACTTGTGCTAGGGAAGATGCTCTATGTCCACATCACTCCGTGCATGGATTTGGGCATCGCAATCACTTATCCCAGCGCATCAAAGTTGGTGGGTCCCGGCGGCGGCGAAGATATAGCAAAATCGCCATAATAGGGTTTCGGATCCGAAATGAGGTCAAATCGCATCTAAACACAACAAGAAAGATCTGGGTTTCTTGCCACACATTTTTCCATGCATGATTCGAATTTCATGCCTCTTTGGCGCCGTTTGGGCCACAGTTGGAAATTTCTGCCATTTGGCACGCTCGTGCATCTTTTTCAAGAACCCGGATTTGGACTTTTTTGACTTGAAGTTAGGGTGGTCCAATAATCTCAAGTTGACTATTTTTTGCTCCATATGCATTTTGTACATTGGATATAAAGGATACCATTCCCACATCAAAAACACATTCCTATGCATAAAACATGCTTGAAAAGAATCAAATTGCACTTGTCCCTATAAAAACTAAAAGGAATAAAAGCACTCACCACGTTGCACTTAAAAGGAATGATTTAAAACTTTATACATTTAAGATTTGGGTAGGCCTAGGGCACCTTTCAGGAGTTTGACATGGCCTCTAGAGTACCTTCTCAAGGAAAACAAACTCGGTGAGTTGGCAACCTTGAAATAATTCATAAGGATTCATCCTTAGATTCTTACTTGGAAATGGTGTCACTCATTGGGAATGGTGACATTGATTGGAAGCAAGTCGTCTGTTAGTCGGGACCTCACTCTGAACCCATACTTAGGGAGGACAGTGTTCCAAGGCACCATTAACTTCAAATTTAGGGAAACAACCTATGAAAAACTTTAAAACTCCAACTGCAGCATATAATAGAATATAATGCTAATTTATATTGATACGAATGCCTATGGTGCATACATATATCAAGATCCTATGAGAAAGTTTTTGGCAAAAGTGGTACGCAATCTGATTGATCCTGTTTAAAAAAAAGGGATGGGTCAAGTACCTAGGCAACATGTACATGGGGTCAGATGGAGAACTTTATAAGGTGGCAAAGGACTTAAAGAATACCAACACAATGGCACTTTTGATTCCAAATGGTCATGCCAGGAGTGCAATGGAGTACACTTAAAGATGCAATATAATGAGGGCATTAACAATTGAGCATGAAAAACCAGGCATGTTTCAAACCTGATCCAATGTTGATATTTTGATTGGTCAACAACATGGTTTTGAAAGAAAGAATGAAAACGTGTATGAAATACCAAATGTAGAAACCACTGGCAAAATCTATGTGACTAGCATTCCTCAAGATCACCCCATGATGATGTTGTTCAAGGACCTTGATGATGTAGAGTTGCCAAAAACACTACAATATTTTTTTGAGAGGCAAGTTAGGCAACCTACAAACTTGGGGAATAGATACTATGATAATTGGGGAAACGAGTTTAGGAAGCCAGATTGGATGGATATTAGATATATGAATCAGAACTAATGTTCATATTAGATATATGAATCAGAACTAATGTTCATAATTGGATGGAGATTAGAAGTAGGAATTGGAACTAATGCCCATCCTATTAGTCTAGACCTGATGTGATAGTTATTCTAGATGATACACCTTTCTTTAGAGAGACTGTAGCTCCTAAAACAGTAAATTTTATCGGTGGAGTAACCCATTCAATAAAAATAATGGAAAGGACTAAATTTTTGATGTGGTGTACCTCTAGTAGATCCACCTAGGTTTGGACATACTTTTGTGCCTGAGACAAGAGGTCCAAGTATGTCTATAAGCGGTGGCTATATAGCTAAAAAAGATGTAGGGATGCCACATGAATCGGGAATTAAGCCTCCTAGGCCTAGAGCCCAAGAGGCTACTAGGAATATTCTGGATGAGTAAGGCCATCAATGCTTCAAAAATTGGTGAAAAATTACAATGAATTTGGGGAGCCGTACAACCATATCCGCTGCTTTATGCAATTAGTGAGGGTATAACAAGTCTTGGATGTTCATACTCAAATAGAGGGATTTGGATTAATGCTAGAAGATAAGACACTATCACGGTTCCAAAATTTAGAGCTGGGGGTATTTACAATACTTGTACCCCAAACATGGCATGTTCAAGTCTTGTGTAAAGTTTATTCTTTCAGGATGGGCCATGAGTGTTGGTTAACCTAACAAATCCCATAGCTCGAGGGTCATGAGATTGTATTCTCATGTTGGATAAAGTTGTGCTTGAGCTGTGGTGATTTTATTTTCAATTTCCAATCTAACCAAAATCCTAGGGATCTTTTCAATAAGATATGTTGGAATTTCTAGCTTGTACAAGGCTTCTTCCTCCCCCTAATAGCAATTTTACAGTGCTTTGCAAGAGTGTGCAAGGTGACTATTTGCATGGATTCATCTAGTGAATACTACGATTCACTTATCCAAGGTCCACCAAATATGACATCATACTCAAGGGAATCTAGGGTAACATGGAATGTAAATTCCATATCGCTATGGATTGTTTGAGTAGTGTATCTAAAGTAACCTGGAACTTCAATGTTTTGTTAATTGGTTCTTTCTGCAAGACTATTGCTTGTTGGGGTGAGTTTAGGTTGTCCCAATAATGACACCTAAGTGTCTATTGTCATGATGTTATGACTTGCTCGAGGGCTAATCAATGCGCACTAAACATCATTCCCTATAGGGAAATCCAACCATACCATGATAGAATCTTCCAAAGAAACCATGGGTGTTTTGGTTATTGTTTCAGCTTCAGATTCCAAGTCTGTTTCATATTCCCATTCACTTTCATCCTTTGTTCGGGTCTCAGCTTTTGTCAATTTTTCACTGTGTTTACCCATGCAACGAGATCAAATTTTCTTTTGGGTTTTTGTATCCTATGTTGCACATATGGGTGTTGTGGTTTGTGTTGTGGTCTTTCAGGTGGATGCATCTACATCATGTATAGCTTTGATGAATTGGAACACTTTTTAGTATCATGACCAAAGGATTTACACAATATATGCAATAAACAAAGACATGTGCCTTGTATGCACAATGGGGATTGGGATGGTCGCACAGTGATTGCACTTAACACAAGGCATATCGCTCCTCACTTGTAGAGGCATTAAGGATGTTTGGCTTTAAAGGATTTCATCCTCTCTTAGAGATGTCAATTGCAAGCTTTTTAGCAAGGCTGCATAGAATTTGGGGTATGATAATTCCAAGATCGATCTTTCTTTTGCCATTGCTTCACTTGGTTTAGATGAGGAACATCACATAGCATGATCATCTTCTAGCATGTTGTCATCTAAACCTATTGCTTCTTTACAACATTGATCGAATGTTTCCGGGTTGGATACAATGATCAAGTTGTGTAAGTTGTTATTCTTTAAGCCCATCATGAAACATATCTTCAATTGAGAATCATTTAATTTTTCCCATGACTCACATCGTGAGTCTAAGAGTTTTAATCGAAGGTGTGAGGTCCCTCTGTCCCCTCCGCGCACCGGACTCCCAGTATAGCTGACAGCAGTGGAAGTAGCCCCCTCATGCGTGGGGTAGGGTTTCTCACTCGAGGCCTCGCCCACGAATGTCCGAGCACGAGACTAGGCTGGTGGTCACTCCAAAAACCAAAACCATGAAAATTTCCCATGCCTGGAAAGCGGGGACAATTCCACCTTTTTGAATTTTCTTAACGAATTTTTCTAACGAGATCAAAACCTGAACTATCCTTCACCTGAATAATCCAGATAGAAGGAAACTATCACTGATATAATTTGATCATCTGAGCAATTCAACACTTTTTTTTAGGGATCCATCAGTCCAGTCTGACCCCATCTAGTCCCATGGGTTAGCCAACTCCCCAACCACTGTAGTGATAGGATCCATTTAGGAATTTGGTTATGTTTTGCCCCGGGTATCAAGGAAAAGAGTTTCCAGGCTCCCTAGAGCCGACGCTTGAAGCAAACTTCAAGATAGTCACACTACTTACACACCCAATATGAAATTGCCTGTTTCACAGATTCACCTATCTTTAAAACAATCTTTTAATGAAACCATAGTATCACTGATCATAATACTCCAAAATATCTAGGTTGAATTCTAATTTCCAATCATCGGTGTACCTACGGCATCATTGGCAAACCAGAATGCTCACCACCTGTTCACTTAGGGGCCTTTTCAATAGTTCCTAGCTCATAGTACCCGGAAATATATTCACTTATGAAAATCCAAATGGACTCTTCGTTGAAGATCAGCAAGATCAACCAACAGATCCATATAAAAGAGTCATGGACTAATCCATTGTTGAGGACCAGCAAGCACAATCAACTAGATCCATGCTCGAGTTCAGAAAACAACTCTAACTCCTTGTTCTAGTTTTTCTTCCTTGACGCATGCATGGGTATGCTCAGCCACCTAGAGCTCGAGCACCGTATGGTCAGCACCATCTAGGCTCCTTCGCACGTCACCTAGCACTTCACTCATAGGCCGCTTCCTTGGTCCCTCATCCACTGTATCAGAAGCTCACCATTTAAATCGAACCAAGGCTGGTCAAGACCTGGTCGACCTTGCTACGCGAGATATCCTTGCTACACGAGGACATCTTGCTACGCGAGATGTCCTCCGTTGACTCTCCGTCATTTGTTGCAACTGTATCAATTAGGTCTCCACACGACCTCATTCACAAGATGGTCAAAATGCTTTCCCAGCATTCTTAACAGAAAACAGTCATTTAAAAACAGGTCATAAATACAATTTTTAACGAACTCTCACCTTTCCACATCCTTTCTCGTTATTCCACATTCTTCTACATCAATTCACAATGCTTATTCCACATCCAGTCATATGTATTCCCATCGTCTTCATCCACTCTCATCCAATCACATCATATTATATCTCATCACATCTATCAACATCATATTACATCTCATCACATCTATCCACATCTATCCACATCTCATCACATCTACCCACATCTATCCACATCTCATCACATCTACCCACATCTATCCTCATCACATCTCATCCATTCACATCTACCCATATCCATATCACATCACATCACATCTCATCCATCAACATCTACCCCTATTCACGTCACATCTCATCACATCCATTCACATCTACCCCTATTCACGCCACATCTCATCACATCCATTCACATCACATCTCATCCATTCACATCTACCCCTATTCACATCACATCTCATCACATCTATTTACATCACATCTCATCCATTCACATCTACCCATATCCACATCACATCTCATCACATCCATTCACATCACATCTACCCTCATTCACATCTCATCTCATCACACCCATTCCTATCCATCACATTCATTGCATCCACATCACATCACATACATTCCATCCACATTACATCACATCCACATCTCATTCTCATTCATTTACATCACATCACATCCTTTCACATATCATCACATCTCAATCTCATCTCATCACATTCACATCCACATCCATTTACATCACATCACATCCCATCCACATTTATTTACATCATATCACATCCCATCCACATATTCACATCCACATCCACATCCATTCACATCACATCACATCCCATCCACGTCTCATCACATCCACTCACATCTTATCACATCCTATCACATCGCAATCACATCTTATCACATCCACTCACATTTTATCACATTGTATTCACATTCACATCCCAATCACATCTTATCACATCCACTCACATTTTATCACATTGCATTCACATCTTATCACATTTTATCACATTGCATTCACATCTTATCACATCTTATCACATCGTATTCACATCTATTCACATCCATTCACATCCTATCACATCGCATTCACATCTTATTCACATCGTATTTACATCTATTCACATTTATTCACATCTATTCACATCTTATTCACATCTATTCACATCGTATTCACATCTATTCACATTTAGTAACATTTTCTACTTTCGATACCGATGGGACTTTTATAAAATTTTTTCTAATTGCTTGGCCTAGTTAAAGATACTTTTTCTCGATGGATATTTTTCTATTCTTTCTCAAATTTCTCAAATGAAATATATTCAATATTCTTTTGAGTAAAAGATTCATGGGATTTACAGAAATCAATTCTACCCATATTTCCCAATAAAATTAATAATGCTCCAAATTTCACTTTTGATAAATACTCATAATTTGAATTATGCTAAAAATTTCT
This sequence comes from Cibotium barometz, assembly GCF_041138505.1. Lineage (NCBI taxonomy): Eukaryota > Viridiplantae > Streptophyta > Polypodiopsida > Cyatheales > Cibotiaceae > Cibotium > Cibotium barometz. The sequence goes on along the minus strand of NC_141095.1, from coordinate 33,311,534 downwards.
CTTTCACCATTTAATCTCTTGGATCTCAAATGTCATGGAAATTTCTCTTTTTGCATAAAATAAATTTATCAAAAACTCCTCTTTTACCATTTCATTACTTGGATCTCAATTATCATGGGAATTCCTCTTTTTGCATAAAATAAATTTATCAAAAATTCATCTTTTACCATTATATTACTTGGATCTCAATTATCATGGGAATTTCTCTTTTTGCATAAAATAAATTTATCAAAAATTCCTCTTTACCATTATATTACTTGGATCTTAATTATCATGGAAATTCCTGTTTTTGCATAAAATCAATTTATCAAAATTTACTCTTTTCTCATAATCAATTAATTATGCACAATTACAAAATTATTTCTCATGAATATGATAAAAATCATTCTTTTTGCATAGGATGTCCAATCCTAGAATATGGTAGGAAGTCCTCTTTTAGCATTTATGCATAAAAATAAGACATGTATTATTCTCTAAAAAATTTACAATAGCTTCGATCATATTACTGATAATTTTTAATTTTTCTAAAAAAGAATAAGACATTGTAATACAATTATAATAGAAAATCTATTCTTAAACTTAAATCTAAATTATGAAATTAAATCATAATATTTAACCATAATCATAAACTTGATTATGATTATTCTACTAGATTAAGTTATTTCTATTATTCCACTTTTTCCAAAATGATAGGAATATCTCTTTCACATTTAGAATCAATTAAAGTAGTTTTTTAACTACTTATAATAATCTAAAAGAATATATCATTATTTTGTTAACATAAAAGCATAAAAATACCATTTTCTTATCCTCTAGCTTAACAAGCTTTAAGTTTGGTTTTGAAATAAGAATTTATCAATGAGAAGCATTCTTTTGCTAAAGAATTAGCCATAGGAATGACTATTCTTTTTGGAGAGAGAGATATACATAAGAAGCATTCTAATTAAGCATAAAGATTAACTTTTTCTTGATTACTCATTAAAACTCTTAGGGAAAGCTTGATTTGAATTTAAAACAACCAATTAGAAACTTCTCAAGCTTGAGAGGGGTTGAGAAGAGAAATCATTTGACAATAATAACAAAAACCATAAATTTCTTCTCACCTCAAGGTTTAGCTTGCTTCTTTTTCTAGAAGTGAAGCCCCCAACCAATCAATTGGTTTAGCAAGTTGAGAAGAAAGCTCCAAGAGTTGTTGTAGAGAGAGAGAAGCTCCAAGCTCTCCAAAAGTAGAGGATTTTTAAGGGATAATAGAAAATATGATTATTTTAATGTAATACTAGCATGGTATAGCTCACAATTTTTTTTACAAAAGACTAAGGATCTATTTGTAGGTGAGGGAGGCCACTAACCAAGTCCAACTAGGTTCTAGAATTTTTTAGGTTTAGTTTAACTCAATTTGGACAAGATTTGGACCACGTTGGCTCCCATTTTGATTTGGTTTGATCTAGGAGAGAGGAAATATAAAAATATCATAATGTATTTGAATTAAAAACCCTTCCACACATGTGAAATAGGTGCCTACCTCAAGATTCCCCCTCTCCTTACCAAGGTGTCCAAAGTGCATCATTATTCTAAAATATCTTAATTTTTTAGTAATATCTCATAGTTTTTAACTAATAAACCTTGTACTTAGTCAACTCTTCATCTTATGTGAACATTTACTCATTTTTGGGTTTTTTTTTATTCTTTTGGATTTATCTCATCCCAACACTTGGATTAATCCAATTGGCCCATTGGAACCTTAATTGGACCATAATCCAAAAATTTCTCAAAATGTAGACCCTTAGGCTAAGGTCCTTTATACACATTTTCAATTAATTCCTAATGCACCTTGAAAAGTTCATTTTGAATTTCTACTTCAAGGGAATCCATCTTAGACACTAGGAGGATTTTTATATCCAAAGATATCTTAATTTTGGATTATCTCTCTCTAGGCCAAAACAAGTTAAAACAAGATCTTTCTTCTATTTCAGAGAGGGGAATATTTACAAGAACAGAAGGGGAGGTTCTTACACCTCAAAAGGTAGAGGGAGGAATCTTACAGAGCGGGTATTTGTGTGTGTATTATGAAACTTGCACAGGGAGGGAGTAGAGGAAGGAGTGAGAGAGGGTGTTTGTGTGTGTGTGTGTGTGTGTGTGTGTGTTATGTAGCTCGAAGGGAGGGAGAGTAGGGAAGGGCTATTTTATACCAGAGGGAAGGGGGTAGTTTAAATATGGGAAGGAGGGGGTTGAGTGTGTGTGTGTGGGCTAGCCAACTGGCCAAAGGAAGTGTGGCAACTTTAAAAGCACGAGGAGAGAGAGAAAGAAGGCACGTAGGCTGCAGAGGCAACAAGGACAATGAGAGGGAGAAAGAAAGAAAAGCCTCGTGGGCTGCTCATCAACGCGAGCAGGAAAGAGGGGGGGATGGTGGATGGAGAAGGGGGGCTACTACTTGGGCCGTTGCCTCCCCACATGTATGAACAGAGAGGGAGGGGTGTTCAGCAAGGTAGCTCTTGACCACCTCCCCTTTCCTTCTTTTCTTTTTAATTTCCCCCCCTCAAATTAGAGGGGGGTTCCCACAAAAGGCCTTTTGGGCCAAGGATTATAAGGTGTACCTACTTTGCTCGGCTATTTTGTTGATGGAATTGTGAGGTATACTTGCATGTTACAAAAGGAGACGTGTTCAAGTGGACATAGCTACATTTATTTTAATGAGCTTAAGTGATTGTTACAATAGAGTCCAATGGCAAGGTCAATCAAAACAATAACAAATTCTTGTGACTCTTACTTATGAGTTCCCCTTCATTTTCTAGTGCACTTGCACTCTACATGATGGGTTGTATAGTGAGCAGAATTTGCATAGCAATCTCTTGAAACAAAACTCTTTAAAACTCTCGACACAAAGCCAAGAGCTGCTGCTTCAGAGAATAACTTATTTACCTTAGCCTTGTGTAGAAAGCTATAGAATGTATGTATTTGAGAGCCACCAAATACTAACTTCTAATATGTTGCTTAGAACAAAATTATGAGGACACAAAAAACTTCAAAAGGCAAATAAAACCACAGAACACATGCTCAAAAGTCTCCTAAAAGTGTGTGCACGCCAATTCACAAAAATGTATAAGAGCCACCCTCTGATACCACTATTGGATCGGCACACGCACACACCTAAGAAAGCAAATAGACCAACACGCACACAGTAGAAGATATAGAGAGGAAGACATGGATGCTTGAACATGAAGAATTGTATTAAACTGAGATATCTCTATAGTCCCAACAAGTGATCCATATGAGAGTAAAAAATCCTAAAAAAATAAGGTTTCCTTTCACACTAGATATATAGGGGGGGAAACCCAATGGGATAAAAGTGCCCTTGGTAAGCCTCATTATTCATACTAGAACTGCCAAATAATAACATAAACTTTGATGCTTAATTCATATTTGTGCCCTTCGTTTTGATGAAACCTAGATGTCCTGCTATAAGGCTGTCATGGGCTTCATTCAAAATTTGATCCTTGGTTCCCTCATCATTGGGAATGCATAGCCTGCGATTATAATACATAATGCCATCATCCAGGCTGTACCCTTGAACTCTGTTCAACTCCTGTGGAGTTTTTCTTTCCTGTGCATAAGTAGGGTAGCAATAGGGCCAAAGAATCTATCCTGCATGATCTTCTCTCTTGCTTCAATAATCAAAGGATTTGATACTACAGTAATTGCAAGCAAGGAGGCTTTTGTGCTGAGGTAATCTGCTACCACATTTTCTTTGCCTGGGCGGTAGATCCTTCTAAGTGAAGATCCACTTTAAGCTCTGATGATCTGTCTTCAGAGTAAATCTTTTTCCTAGTAGGTAATGTCTCCACAACTTCAGGGCATATACTATTGAAAGTAGTTCCAAGTTGTGATGGACTGCATAATTCCTCTCATGCGTTCTAAGTTTTCGGGATTCATAGGCCACTGTATGACCTTCCTGCATGAGTGCACATCCCAAGGAAAAAACCACTTGCATCAGTTACTACCTCAAAGCGTAGAGAGAATTCTGGTAGCTTAATAATGGGATTGGTTACCAAGGTGGTCTTCAGCTTATCAAAAGCACTCTGGCACCTGGCAGACTATTGAAACAGAATATTCTTCTTGAGAAGATTAGTCATATCACAGGGGGAAGCTATGAGAGCATACTTTGGTATAAAAATTCTATACCAACCAGTCAATCCCAAGAATCCTCTGACTTCTTTCACTGTCTTTGGTTCAGAACAATCTATGACTGCTTGGACTTTTGCGAAATCTGGAGAAATTCCATCTCTGGATACCAGAAAGCCCAAGTATTCAACATGGTCGGCAGAGAAAGTGCATTTGCTCTTTTTTGCAAAGAGTTGGTGCTTCCTTAGAATCTCAAGAACTTTTCTGACATGAGCTTCATGGTCAGCTGCATTCTTTGAGTAAATCAGAATATCATCAAAGAAAACAAGAACAAAATCATCCAAGTATTCTCTGAGAATGTCTTGCATTAAGCGATTGAATGTAGCTGGTGCATTAAGTGATTGAATGTAGCTGGTGCATTTGTCAATCCAAACGGCATGACAGTGAATTCATAATGCCCATACCAAGTATTGATGGCTATCTTCGGGATATCTTGCTCATTAATCCTGATCTGGTAATACCCTGATTTGAGATCTATCTTTGTGAAGATCTGGGCTCCACTTAGCCTGTCCAGAAGCTCATCAATTCTGGGAATAGGATACTTATTCTTAAATGTGAGGCTGATTTAGACCTCTGTAGTCCACACATAGTCTAAGCGTTCCATCTTTCTTTTTCTGAAAGCGAACTGGCACACCCCAAGGTGAAACACTGGGTCTTACAAACCCTTGTTCTAACAGCTGTCTAAGCTATTCCTTGAGTTCGATGGCTTCAAGAACTGGCATTTTGTACGTACGCAGGGCTACTGGCTGAGCTCCTGGTGTCAATTCTATCACATGATCAACTTCTTGAATTGGAGGCAACTCTATTAATTCGGGTGGGAATAAATCATCATAATCACTTAACCATTCAGGTTCTTTAGCTTTTAACTTTGAGTCTACCGGATTAATTTTGACAAGAAAAATGCGCTACTTCTTTCTAAGTCCTTTTAGTAACTTAGAAGCCTGTACTAATTGTAGACTTGGGGATCCTGAAATTTCGGTTCCTTGAACCTTGTTTCCGTGAAGGAACAGTATATACGGGTAGTCATTGTCCTTGGAGTTATAAGGTAAATACCATCATATCTAGGCCTCAAGCAAGTCAGGGATTCCATATAATTGTGGTACTTCCATCTGAAGACCTAATTTCTAATTTATGAATCTTCATTCTGAATATCAATATGTATGAATTTTATCACACAAATACAATCTTTTACTGGTACTTCAAAATTTTTTGACATTTCTTGCTTCTGGGTTGATCCACTTTAGCCAATTTGCTGTGATACCAGCTGAAAGATCCCTGTCCCCTTCGCACAACAAATTTGGGGGGTTGCTAGCAGCAGAAGTAGCACTTCTTGCGTAGTAGGGCAGAGCCTCGCACTCGCGGCCTCGCCCACAGATATCCAGACAAGAGACTAATCCCTCGGTTCTTCCAAAACCGAACTCGTAAAAGCTTTCCTCACCCAGAAAGCAAGGGCGTTTCCTCCAAGATATTTTTATTCTAATGTAGTCAAGAGCCTTAACTAACCAAACTGATCCGACCGAACCTCTAAGTCACATGGTCAGATCAAGGAAGAGACTTGCACTTGGATCATAGAGACCAACACTCTTTTCCTCATCAAGAGGCACATCCGTTGATTCTTTTCCATAGAACAAAGAGTATCCGGGATTTACTTCATCTATTGTACCATAACATAATTGAGTCTCATTGTAGGGATCCATCAGTCCAGTCTAGCCCCATCTAGTCCCATGGGTTAGCCAACTCCCCAACCACTGTAGTGATAGGATCCATTTAGGAATTTGGTTATGTTTTGCCCTGGGTATCAAGGAAAAGAGTTTCCAGGCCCCCTAGTTTTGACGCTTGAAGCAAACTTCAAGATAGTCACACCACTTACACACCCAATATGAAATTGCATGTTTCAGAGATTCACCTGTCTTTAAAACAATCTTTTAATGAAACCATAGTATCACTGATCATAATACTCCAAAATATCTAGGTTGAATTCTAATTTCCAATCATTCCTTCATCGGTGTACCTATATGGCATCATTGGCAAACCAGAATACTCACCACCTGTTCACTTTGGGGCCTTTTCAATAGTTCCTAGTTCATAGTACCCAGAAATATATTCACTTATGAAAATCTAGATGGACTCTCCACCCAGAGCTCGAGCAGCGTATGGTCAGCACCATCTAGGCTCCTTCGCAGGTCACCTAGCGCTTCACTCATAGGCCGCTTCCTTGGTCCCTCAACCTTGCTATGCGAGATGTCCTCCGTTGACTCTTCGTCAATTGTTGCAACTGTATCAATTAGGTCTCCACACGACCTCATCCACAAGATGGTCAAAATGCTTTTCCAGCATTCTTGACAAAAACAGGTCATAAATACAGTTTCTAACGAACTCTCATCTTTCCACATCCTTTCTCGTTATTCCACATTCTTCTACATCAATTCACAATGCGTATTCCACATCCAGTCATATGTATTCCACATCCAGTCATATGTATTCCCATCGTCTTCATCCACTCTCATCCAATCACATCATATTACATCTCATCACATTTATCCACATCATATTACATCTCATCACATCTATCCACATCTATCCTCATCACATCTCATCCATTCACATCTACCCATATCCATATCACATCTCATCCATTAACATCTACCCCTATTCACGTCATATCTCATCACATCCATTCACATCACATCTCATCCATTCACATCCATTCACATCACATCTCATCACATCTATTCACATCACATCTCATCCATTCACATCTACCCCTATTCACGCCACATCTCATCACATCCATTCACATCACATCTCATCCATTCACATCTACCCCTATTCACATCACATCTCATCACATATGTTCACATCACATCTCATCCATTCACATCTACCCATATCCACATCACATCTCATCACATCCATTCACATCACATCTCATCCATTCACATCTACCCTGATTCACATCACATCTCATCACACCCATTCACATCCATCACATTCATTGCATCCACATCACATCACATGCATTCCATCCACATTACATCACATTCACATCTTATTCTCAATCATTTATATAACATCACATCCTTTCACATATCATCACATCTCAATCTCATCTCATCACATTCACATCCACATCCATTTACATCACATCACATCCCATCCACATCCATTTACATCATATCACATCCCATCCACATCTTTTCACATCCACATCCACATCCATTTACATCACATCACATCCCATCCACGTCTCATCACATCCACTCACATCTTATCACATTGCAATCACATCTTATCACATCCACTCACATTTTATCACATCGCAATCACATCGTCGCAATCACATCGTATTCACATCTATTCACACCCGTTCACATCCTATCACATCGCATTCACATCTTATTCACATCGTATTCACATCTATTCACATTTAGTAACATTTTCTACTTTCGATATACTGATGGGACTTTTCTAAAAATTTTACCAATTGCTTGGCCTAGTTAAAGGTACTTTTTCTTGATGGATATTTTCCTATTCTTTCTCAAATTTCTCAAGTGAAATATATTCAATATTTTTCTTTTGAGTAAAAGATTCATGGGATTTACTGAAATCAATTCTACCCATATTTCCCAATAAAATTAATAATGCTCGAAATTCTACTTTTGATAAATACTCATAATTTGAATTATGCTAAAAATTTCTCTTTTACCATTTAATCTCTTGGATCTCAAATGTCATGGGAATTCCTCTTTTTGTATAAAATAAATTTATCAAAAACTCCTCTTTTAGCATTTAATTACTTTGATCTCAATTATCATGGAAATTTCTCTTTTTGCATGAAATAAATTTATCAAAAATTCCTCTTTTACCATTATATTACTTGGATCTCAATTATCATGGGAATTCAGGCTCTTTTTGCATAGAATAAATTTATCAAAAATTCCTCTTTACCATTATATTACTTGGATCTCAATTATCATGGAAATTCCTCTTTTTGCATAAAATCAATTTATCAAAATTTACTCTTTTCTCATAATCAATTAATTATGCACAATTACAAAATTATTTCTCATGAATATGATAAAAATCATTCTTTTTGCATAGGATGTCCAATCCTAGAATATGGTAGGAAGTCCTCTTTTAGCATTTATGCATAAAAATAAGATATGTATTGTTTTCTAAAAAATTTACAATAGCTTCGATCCTATTACTGATAATTTTTAATTTTTTTAAAAAATAATAAGACATTGTAATACAATTATGATAGAAGATCTATTCTTAAACTTAAATCTAAATTATGAAATTAAATCATAATATTTAACCATAATCATAAACTTAATTATGATTATTCTACTAGATTAAGCTATTTCTATTATTCCACTTTTTCCAAAATGATAGGAATATCTCTTTCACATTTAGAATCAATTAAAGTAGGTTTTTTAACTACTTATAATAATCTAAAAGAATTTATCATTATTTTGTTAACATAAAAGTATAAAAATATCATTTTCTTATCCTCTAGCTTATCATTTTCTTATCCTCTAGCTTAAGAATTTATCAATGAGAAGCATTCTTTTGCTAAAGAATTAGCCATAGGAATGACTATTCTTTTTGGAGAGAGAGAGAGATATACATAAGAAGCATTCTAATTAAGCATAAAGATTAACTTTTTCTTGATTACTCATTAAAACTCTTAGGGAAAGCTTGATTTGAATTTAAAACAACCAATTAGAAACTTCTCAAGCTTGAGAGGGGTTGAGAAGAGAAATCATTTGACAATAATAATAAAAACCATAAATTTCTTCTCACCTTAAGGTTTAGCTTGCTTCTTTTTCTAGAAGTGAAGCCCCCAACCAATCAATTGGTTTAGCAAGTTGAGAAGAAAGCTCCAAGAGTTGTTGTAGAGAGAGAGAAGCTCCAAGCTCTCCAAAAATAGAGGATTTTTTAGGGATAATAGAAAATATGATTATTTTAATGTAATACTGGCATGGTATAGCTCATAAATTTTTTTACAAAAGACTAAGGATCTATTTGTAGGTGAGGGAGGCCACTAACCAAGTCCAACTAGGTTCTAGAATTTTATAGGTTGAGTTTGACTCAATTTGGACAAGATTTGGACCACTTTTGCTCCCATTTTGATTTGGTTTGATCTAGAAGAGAGGAAATATAAAAATATCATAATGTATTTGAATTAAAAACCCTTCCACACATGTGAAATAGGTGCCTACCTCAAGATTTCCCCTCTCCTTACCAAGGTGTCCAAAGTGCATCATTATTCTAAAATATCTTAATTTTTTAGTAATATCTCATAGTTTTTAACTAATAAACCTTGTACTTAGTCAACTCTTCATCTTATGTGAACATTTACTCATTTTTGGGTATTTTTTTTATTCTTTTGGATTTATCTCATCCCAATACTTGGATTAATCCAATTGGCCCATTGGAACCTTAATTGGACCATAATCCAAAAATTTCTCAAAATGTAGACCTTAGGCTAAGGTCCTTTATACACATTTTCAATTAATTCCTAATGCACCTTGAAAAGTTCATTTTGAATTTCTGCTTCAAGGAAATCCATCTTAGACACTAGGAAGATTTTTATATCCAAAGATATCTTAATTTTGGATTATCTCTCTCTAGACCAAAACAAGGTAAAACAAGATCTTTCTTCTATTTCAGAGAGGGGAATATTTACAAGAACAGAAGGGGAGTTTCTTACACCTTTACACCTCAAAAGGTAGAGGGAGGAATCTTACAGAGCGGGTATCTGTGTGAGTATTATGAAACTCGCACAGTGAGGGAGTAGAGGAAGGAGTGAGAGAGGGTGTTTGTGTGTGTGTGTGTGTGTGTGTGTATTATGTAGCTCAAAAGGAGAGAGAGTAGGGAAGGGCTATTTTATACCAGAGGGGAGGGGGGTAGTTTAAATATGGGAAGGAGGGGGTTGAGTGTGTGTGTGGGTAGCCAACCGGCCAAAGGAAGTGTGGCAGCTTCAAAAACACGAGGAGAGAGAGAAAGAAGGCTCGTAGGCTGCAGGCAACAAGGACAATAAGAGGGAGAAAGAAAAAAAAGCCTCGTGGGTTGCTCATCAACGCGAGGAGGAAAGAGGGGGGGTGGGTGGATGGATAAGGGGGGCTACTACTTGGGCCATTGCCTCCCCACATGTATGAACGGAGAGGGAGGGGTGGTCAGCAAGGCAGCTCTTGACCTCCTCCCCTTTCCTTCTTTTCTTTTTAATTCCTCCCCCCTCAAATTAGAGGGGGGTTCACGCAAAAGGCCTTTTAGGCCAAGGGTTATAAGGTGTACCTACTTTGCTCGGCTATTTTGTTGATGGATTTGTGACGTATACTTGCATGTTACAAAAGGAGACGTGTTCAAGTGGACATAGTTACATTTATTTTAATGAGCTTAAGTGATTGTTACAATAGAGTCCAATGGCAAGGTCAGTCAAAACAATAACAAATTCTTGTGACTCTTACTTATGAGTTCCCCTTCATTTTCTAGTGCACTTGCACTCTACATGATGGGTTGTATAGTGAGCAGAATTTGCATAGCAATCTCTTGAAACAAAACTCTATAAAACTCTCGACAAAAAGCCAAGAACTGCTTCTTCAGAAAATAACTTATTTACCTTAACCTTGTGTAGAAAGCTATAGATTGTATGCATTTGAGAGCCACCAAATACTAACTTCTAATATGTTGCTTAGAACAAAATTATGAGGACACAAACAACTTCAAAAGGCAAATAAAACCACAAAACACATGCTAAAAAGTCTCCTAAAGGTGTGTGCACGTGAATTCACAAAAATGTTGGATCGGCACACGCACACACCTAAGAAAGTGAATAGACCAACATGCACACAGTAGAAGATATAGAGAGGAAGACATGGATGCTTGAACATGAAGAATTGTATTAAACTGAGATATCTCAATAGTCCCAACAGGTGATCCATATCATGAGTAAAAAATCCTAAAAAAATAAGGTGTCCTTTCACACTAGATATATAGGGGGGAAACCCAATGGGATAAAAGTGCCCTTGGTAAGCCTCATTATTCATACTAGAACTGCCAAATAATAACATAAACTTTGATGCTTAATTCATATTTGTGCCCTTCGTATACGTGCAAAAGTCCCAAAACCACGTGAACCACCATCAAAAATAAATTATGATCTAATCCTCAACATCAATGTGGGAATTATCGAAATTATAGAAAGTGACTACAAACTATACAAATTGCATTATGTAGCATATATAGAATGTAATGACTCTAGCGATCGTTGCTAGGGAACTCTAGGACTACTGACACAAACACTAGGGTTAGGGAAAAGGGAGTTTGGATCCTCTCAGGGAAGTATTCCTACCAAGGATGAGTAAACCTAACCCGCTAGACATGCAAGATCTATGCGCTACACTATCTATTGTGCTCTCTGACCAACCACTGAGCACTACAATATCCCTATAGGCCTCTCACTCACACCAAACACACCACTAACCACTCACTCACCTCACTCACACAAAAAGATAGACAAAACACCAACAGAGCGCAATACTATATACCAAACTCTAGACAAGAATGATATAAGAGAGACTCTTCTCCCACCGAGAATGTGCTCCATGCCTCAAGGTGCTACAATGAATGTGATACAAGAGAGAGAGTGTGTCTAAGACCGTGTGTGTCTATGAGAGTGCTCCCCTTATCTCCTCCTTGGGTGTCCTCCTCCTCGAAGTCCCAACCCTCATCATGTAGTGTAGAGGGAAGATCTTCTGTTGGGAAAGGAAGATGGTGCTCAAGAAACTCTCGAAGAGGATCTCTCCATCCCTCAGGAAAGGGCCATTGGAGTTGACCATGCAGATTGGAGATGTGGAAGGGCACTAGTGGCCGGAGGGCATCGGTGATGATGGTGGCCGGAGCCGTCAGAGGGCACCGGTAGTTAGAGATGTCAAAGGGCGCGGTCAAAGGTAGTGATGGGGTGGTTGGAGGGCATTGGCGATCGAAGCCATTGTTGGAGGGCACTAATGGTCAGAGTGGTTGGAGCACACCGCTAGCCAGAGCAATCAGAGATGTTGGAGGTGATGGTGGGAAGCTCTTGGTGAACTGTGGAGGACTTGGTTTCCCATCCACAGGTTGCCCACCACTACTACTCACACCGTCCCACGGTGAACAAAACACAAGTGGTTCTCTAGCAAGCTAGACTCTGAGCAAAACATCTGGCAGGTGGGCTCCCACATATACCTCATACAATTATATGTCTAGGAGAACCTTCTAGAGAGATACTCTGAGCAAAACATCTGGCAGGTGGGCTCCCACATATACCTCATACAATTATATGTCTAGGAGAACCTTCTAGAGAGATACACAATAAATAAAAATGATTCAACTAGGCTCCTAGGAAACTTCATCTAGCAAGTGAGCTGTGGAAAAAAAATGATCGAATAGAGAGTTCCTTGAAACTTCATCCACCAAGCCATCACTACTTGTATTACCGCTGTCGTCCCTCGGCCAAAGCATCTGACAGGAAGGTTAACATCAACAAAAGCACAAAACCAATCTAAACAATAATCATTGGCCACTTCGTCGGTGTGAGAAACACTTTCGGCACGAAGTCCAAGCATACAAAGATACAAAATGAAACTTGGCCATGGCTAGTACATAAAAGATTCCATCTCATTAATAGAAAAAGATTGACTTCTCCCAAGCATCAGTAGCATGTGCCAAGGCAGCCTCCAACAGAACTTTTGCTTGAGTGTCAAGATAGCTCATAAACTGCCATGGAGATGGCCATACCAAGGGCCCTATAGCCAAAGAGGAAAGCTGCACATCCACATGCTATGTTATTGTATTGCATAGTGATGAAAAAAGGATTGTGCCCTTGAGAGTTTCCTCTATAACCTATCTGGACCCCCTGCTACTAGAAGCTCTATTACTCATTCAGGTGACCCACCTCGGGCCACAACATGCAAAGGCAAGCCCCCAAATCCGCCGAGGCTTGCTTCACAGTTATCTCCCATGAGACCACGGGATGCATCAAATATGAGGACATTAGCTCCCCATTCCACACTGAATGCAAGCTATTCTGACATGCTTGCAAGCAAACATCAATGGTGTCTGGTTGTGATGAACCAAGGCCTCCACGAGAGCCCCATTCTCCAAAAGTAGCGAGAGCACATCAGGTTGGTCATGTGAAGTTGCATGGTGTGGAGAGGAGAGATGGGGGTTTGGGGGGGTTGGTCGGTGAGAAGGGGTGGGGAGCGCGAGAGACGGGGAATGTTGTGTGAGCTGCTTGGCCAAGGAAAGTGGGCCCACTTGATCGTCCCGGCGGATGAGTTGGGCGACCTTCTGTACAACAAGGGTTAGGGTCTGAGGGCACAAAGATGGTAGTCATTACGGTGGGTAGGTGAGAGAGAGAGAGAGAGAGAGAGGAGGATGGGAGGAGTGTGTTGTCAGCGGGGTGAGGTGAGAGAGGAGTAGGGGTATGGTCGGTGAGGGGGAAAGGGGGGTTGGTCTGTGGGGTGGGGAGAGAGAGTCAGTCTAGTGAGAGAGAGAGAGAGAGAGGGGGGGGGAAGGGGTTGGTCGGAGAGTGAGAGGGATAAGGGAGAGATTTTTTTTATAATAAATTTGGCAGTGGCACAGGGGGTGTGTGGTTGCAAGGAGAGAGAGAAAAGAGATTGAGGCTGGGGGGTTGCATAGGAGAGGAGGAAGGAGGGAGACCAAAAATCATTATAGTTGGTTGCTTCTGTCCGCTCAGTGATTATATCTTCTAGGTACCCACGAGGCACGCACAAAGCTCGAGTTTGCATATGGAGGCCATACATTGCTGCATGCATGAATTGGGCCTACTCTTGTAGCCTGTTATATAGAATGGCAGAAAGAAGCGGAACATCATTTTCTTTCTTATCACTCAAGGGAAGTAGGGTGTTGGTTGCGCGTAGGTGGGGTGGTGGGGTGGTGGGGTGAGCGAGGAGAGAGAGGGGGTGAGGGCGGTGAGGTGGCGAAAGGGAGAGGAGAGGGGAGGGGGCTTGGGGAGGGGGCTTGGCTGCACATTGGGGGGGGAGTGAGGTAAAAGAAGGGGGGGTGGGTAGGGAGTGAGGGAGTGATGGGGTGTGGTAAAGGGGGGGGATTGATGGAGTGATGGGGTGAGGTGGGGGGGTTGGTCGGTGGGGAGAGATAGAAGGAGAGGGATTGGTGGGGATTGACGGAGTGATGGGGTGAGGGGGGGAGGGGGAGGGGGGGTTGGTCGGTGGGGAGAGATATAAGGAGAGGGATTGGTGGGGAGTGAGGGAGTGAGGGAGTGATGGGGTGAGGTAAGGGGGGGTGAAGTTGGTCGATGGTGGGGAGAGATAGAAGGAGAGTGGTCAGTGTGGGAGTGAGGGAGTGATGGGTTGAGGTAAAGGGGGGGTGTTGGTCGGTGGGGTGGGCTTGGTCGATGAAGGGAAAAAAGGGGGGGTGAGGGAGTGAGGCAGTGAGGAAGTGTGTGGTCAGTGAGGTGAGGTGAGGGGGAGAGAGAGTGAGGAGGGTGGGGGGTGGGGAGTGGGGATTTAAGGGTGGGGGTGGTCGGTTGGGAGTGAAGGGACAGACAAACAGAGAGAGAAAGGAAAAGAGGGGGTGGGCAGTGAGGGGAGAGAGAGAAAGAGAGCCGTTTTTTTTCTTCTTCTTCTTCTTCTTCTTTTGGGAAGAAGAAAGAAAAATAGGATGAGGGGGGCTTTTTTGGTAATTAACAGGGAGTATCTAATTTATTTTTTTGGGAGAAAACAAAATACTAAGGGGGAGTTTTTTTTGCCTTTGTAATGGGAAAAAGAAAACTAGGAGGGGTTTTTTTGTTTTTAAAGCTTGAATCAATGAGAGAAAAAAAGGGGGGGTGTTGGTCGGTGAGGAAGGCCGAGGGGAGAAGTGACCAATCGTCTTACAGTAATGACATTTACCCTTCTTCTTTGGCTTTTGTGAATCTAAACTTTATTTGTCTAATGAATGCCCAAAATCAGCCTTATGTTGATAGCCACCGCTAATTTTTCCCTTGCCTCAATTCTCTACAACAAGAGCCTAACCATTGCCCTCCACATGCATAGAAGTTTTCTTTCTAGACTGCTCCTCCTGGAGTAACAATCCCACAAGTTCTTCAAACCTGAGAGGTACTAGATTTGGTCGTGTAGACAACGTAAGCGACGTGTGGAAATTCAATTACAAAGGTGGTAGTGATGTGGGTGTTTTGGAAATGAGCTCTTCATTTGGAATCACCTTATCAATGTTTTGGTGATGATCTACCATTCTCTCTCCCTCACCCATATCGAACTTATCAAGCTACTTCTTCAAATATGTGATTCTCGGTTCATTCTTAGATTGATACATAGTTTGCAAGACTTCCCATACATTCTTGGATGTCTTACAAGACCTAATGTGTGGTGTAATTGAGTGCTTAATGGTTAACACAATTACCAACATAGCTTGTACATCTTTAGTATCCCACCTTTTCTATTTTGGAGTAGGTGTCGATGGTCCTGCAGGTGTTGCAATAGGTTGTACGTGTGCACTCACCCTTCTTCATGGGAAGGTGTAGTGGAAGCAACATTCATAGGATGTATCTCCTCCCCTAAAACATAATCCCACAATCCTTTTGCAACAAGTATGTTCTTCACCATGAAACCCCATAGAGAGTAATAAGTATCATCAAGTTTATCTTCTTGAGTAAGCACTCCAAAGATATCCTTGTATGATTGAGTCCTCTCAAATATGCACACTATGAAAATCACACAACAAAAGATTTTCAATTGTAAGATGCGACCCCCTACCTTTATCAAGTTTTGGTCAAGCTAAGTTACCCTCGGCACATTGAGTTCTATGATTTAGACAACCATGTAGTCGTAGCCTGATCCTACTAGCCATGTGCTAGTGTCCTCACACCTCACTCAAAGATGCTAGGTTGCTGAAGTCTTACATTTACTCCGCCTTGAAAGGACCCCACCCTATTTGGAGTTGGGCCAAACTCCTCAGCAGTTACCCCATCCCGGTCTCCCTAGACCTAAAGTTGGTTACCTTGAGGGACGAGGATTATCCCAAGTTACCCCAGTGTGCTACCCTGAGTTTGGTTTTGGCACTTACGTGATGTGGGAGCCATAATGAAAGTGACTACTACAGGAAGAGGAATGGCTATCCCATTGCTAGTAAGCTGAGGCAGAAGTGTTGGCAACTACTACGGGGACCGTTGGCACCTCTTCTCATACAACATCCTCCTTAATTTCCATTATACGTGAACAACATAATGTTGTGCGAGCTCCACCTCTCGACATCATTGGACTACTCGGACCCAAACCTTGCTATGTGATGAGGTGGCAAAGGGGGCCTAGGTCTCACCGAGTATGTAGGCGGATCACTTTTAGTTCTCGTTGAGTCGCGAGAATGAGAATGATCTTCCTACTCCGTTTAGAATAATCCCAAGAGACCATATCACTCTATCCGATGAGAGAGGAGAGAGATTTAGAAGGATAGAGAGATGGTGACAGAGATAGATTGAGAGGTAGAGATAGAGATAGATTGAGAGAGAGAGAGAGAGAGAGAGAGAGAGAGAGAGAGAGAGAGAGATAAGGGATATAGAGATAGAGAAGGGATAGAGAGATAGAGATAGAGAGAGAGAGAGAGAGAGAGAGAGATAAGGGATAGAGAGATAGAGAAGGGATAGAGAGATAGAGATAGAGAGAGGTTGAGAGAGAGATAGAGATAGAGATAGAGATAGAGATAGAGGTTGAGAGAGATTGAGAGAGAGGTAGATATAGAGAAAGATTGAGAGAAATAGATAGAGAGACATAGAGAAGGGATAGAGATAGAGAGAGGTTGAGAGAGAGTCAGACATAGAGAGAGATTTATTGAGAGAGATAGAGAGGGAGAGGGAGAGGGAGAGGGAGAGAGATATAGAGTTTTTGTGTATATAAGCAGCCTGATGAGAGGAATGGTATAGGAGAGGGAGTGAGAGTGGGTATATGTGTGTGTATTATGTAGCTCGCAGCATGAAGGGAGAGTAGGGGAGGGATTGAGAGAGAGAGAGTGTGTGTGTGTGTTATGCAACTAGCAGGGAGGGAGTGTGTGTGTGTGTTATGCAACTAGCAGGGAGGGAGAGTAGGGAAGGGATATTGTATACCAAAGGGGAGGGGTGTTTAAATAGGGGAAGGAGGGGGTCGAGAGAGAGAGAGAGAGAGAGAGAGAGAGAGAGAGAGAGAGAGAGAGAGTGTATGGGTGTGTGTGTGAGTGAGTATGTGTGTGTGTGTGTGCACTCGCACATGCGTGTGTGCATGTGTGGGCTAGCACACCAGCCAAGGGACATGGGGTGTGTGTGTGAGTGAGTATGTGTGTGTGTGTGCACTCGCACATGCGTGTGTGCATGTGTGGTTTAGCACACCAGCCAAGGGACATGGGGTGGCTTTAGAAACACGAGGAGAGAGGGAATGAAGGCACGTAGGCTAGAAGAAAGAGGGAGAGTGAGTGTGTGTGTGTGTGTGTGTGTGTGTGTGTGTGTGTGTGAGAGAGAGAGAGAGAGAGAGAGAGAGAGAGAGAGAGAGAGAGAGAGAGAAGCCTCCTGGGTTTCTCATCCATGAGAGGAGGAAAGAGGGGGGAGGTGGATGGATAGAGGGGGCTGCCACTTGGGCTGGCACTCTTCCCACCTACATGAAGTGAGGGGGGGTGTCGACGGCTGCTAACCGCCTCCCCTTTCCTTTTTTTATTTTTTATTTTTACTTCCTCCCTTCAAATTAGAGGGGGTTCACGCAAAGACCTTTGGGGCCAATGGTTCTAAGGTGTAACTTCTTTGCTATGCTATTTTGCTAATGGAATTGTGAGGTGTACTTGCCTTCTATGAAAGGAGACATGTTCAAGTGGACATAGTCATAGTTATTTTGATGAGCTTAGGTTATTGTTATTGTGGTAGAGTCCGAAGGCAAGGTTGGTCAAAACTATAACAAGTTTTGCAGCTTATAAACTGTTCCCTTTCATTTTCTAGTGCATTGCACTCTACATGATGGGTTGTAGTGAGCGGAATTCTCACATCCTTCCCTCCTTAAAGAAATCAAGATGTCACCTCAAAAATAGTCGCAAAAAAATCTTGATACAAATTTTTTTGTCTTCCCATGTGGCATCGTCACTAGGGACGTTTTGCCACTATATAAGGTGTTCTCTAAAAATTATATTCCTTAAGTTCTTCTCATGAGTACTAAGGATCGTCTCAGGTTTAAAAGCTTGATCATTAACCTTTTGGGTGATGACATATGGTCTGTAGTATCAAGGACATAGCTTTTTGTATTTCAATGGAGATAGAGAACTCCTCTTGGGACTCACTCTTAGAAAGACCATGTCCCCTTCCTTGAATGTTCGATCCGACCTCAACATAATGCGTTTGCCGGTCTTGAGCAACTTTAATCTCCTTGTGTATTGAAATCATTTGTTCATCCTTCTCTAATGTATCTTTAGAATCTTTGACTCTAATTGTTGGATCAGACCACCTTAGGGGGGTAATGCACTCTTTCCCATACAAGGCCTTGAAGGGAGACATTTATAGGATGAGTTGTGAGAATTCTACCAAGGGAAGATAGTGCATCCATCACTTAGGTTCTCAGCTTGAATATGCCTTGAGGATATCCTTAATCACTTGATTGACCTACTCGGTCTGGTCGTTGGTCTCTAGATGATAAGCTGTGCTAAAGTTAAGTTGTGTCCCTATACATTGGAAGAGATCTGTCTAAAAATTTGAAGTAAACTTTGTATCCCTATCAGTAACAATCCTCTTTGGAAGGCCATGAAACCTAAATATTTCCTTCATGAAGATCGTAGCTATATCTGAACTTGAAAAGGTTTTCTTGAGTAGGATAAGATGGGCCACTTTGGTTAGTCTATCCACCACTACCATGATTGAATCATACCCACCTTACACAGATGGTAGACTAGTAACAAAGTCCATGTTGATGAACTCCAGTTTCATCTAGGGAATGTCAAGAGGATGTAATTTACCTAGAAGTTTAACTCTTTTTGCCTTGATCTTTTGAGAGACTAGGCACCGGATCACATATTTTAGAACATCTTGTTTTAGCCGTGGCCAAGAAACTTTTTTTAATGGAGTTGAGCATTTTGACATATCCTAGGTGACCAACTGCAGGAGATTAATGAGCGCCCCAAAGGATTTTATGCCTAAACTCCTCGTTGTTGGGTATGTATAGCCGTAATTGATAAAAGAGGCATCCATCATCCAACGTGTAGTCCCTGATTATCCTCTTGTCTTTCTTTGACTACGTGCTTTGGAACATGATTTCTAGGATCCCAAAATACTCATCCCTTAGTAAGTTACCTTGTATCTCTTCTAATAAGGGATTCCCCATCATAGAGATAGTAGCTAGAAAAGATTTTCTGCTACAACATTATCCTTCCCCTTTAAGTATTTGACTTCAAAGTTTTCATCCATCACCTTTGCCTCAAGTTGAGGTTTGGCTAGGTCAGAATCCACTTTTGACTTTCATGATCTGTACTAAGCACGGATTTCCTTCATAGTAAGTAGTGTCTCCATAATTTTAGAGCATGAATGACTGCTAAAAGTTCCAAATTATGGGTTCCATAGTTCCTCTCGTAATCCTTGATCTTTCTGCAAGTATATGCCACTAGCCTTCCCTCCTGCTGTGTGAAGGACTCCACCGATTGCTAAGCCACTAGCATCGGTGTTTACTTCAAAATCTAAGTCGAAGTTTGGCAATTTCATATGGGGGTAGTAATTAAAGCATGCTTTAGTAATTCAAAGCTTTTCTCTTAGTCCTTTTTGCATATTATCTTTGTTCAATAGCTTAGTCAGGGGGGCGACAATCTTTGCATAAGCTTTGATGTGACGACCCTATACCGCCCAATGATTCCAAGAAATCCCCTAACTTCTTTGGCATTTTTGGGTTGCAGCCACTCTACTATATCCTTGACCTTTGCAGGGTCCACTGAGATTCCTTCCTAGTAGAGGCAATGAGCCCTAGGTATTCAATGAGCCCTAGGTATTCAATTTTGCTAGAAAAGAAAGTGCAATTGCTCTTCTTGGCAAAGAGTTGGTGTTCCTCAATATTTCTAGCACTTCCCTCACGTGCTTCTCAAGTTCTTCTTCATCCTTTGAGTAGAACAAAATATCATTGATGAAGACTATAACATGTCTATCTAGCTGATCCTTGACGATATCCTACATCAGACGATTGAATGTGGCTGGGGCATTGATTAACCCAAAGGACATCATTGCTGTGAATGCATTGTGACCATAACTCGAGTTGAAGGTTGTCCTTGGTATGTCATCTTCCTTGACTTGAATTCAATAATATCTAGATATTAGGTCAATTTTGGTGAAGATGTTAGACCCATGTAGGGGATCCAAGACTTCATCTATTTTAGGAATGGGATACTTGTTATCTATTGTGAGTTGATTCAGCCCTCCGTAAAATCAATGCACAGTTCGCAGAGTTCCATCCTTCTTTTTTTGAAATAGGATGGGAGATCCCCATGGCAAAATGCTAGGTTTGATGAAGCCTTGGTCAAGAAGTTGGTGGAGTTTTTCCTTTAACTCCATAGCTTTAGATATTGACATTTTATAAGGGCTCTTTGCTTTTGGTCTTGCTCCTGGAACTAACTCTATTCCATGTTCTATATCCCATTTAGGTGGCATTTGAGTGAGCTTCTTCGGAAAGAGGTCTTACAAGAAAGTTCATAACCCGAGGGCCCTTCATTTACCTTGTTTACTTTGCCTAGGTTGATTGCTTGGTGCTTCCTAGGACCTTTCAATATTTTGCATGCAGTTTGGGCTTTCCTACGGTTCCTAAGGCTGTAGCCTCTTAATTTTGAGTAGATTGGAAACTTACTATACCATACTTACAATGGATGCTAGCTTCATGAGCTTTTAGCCAATCCATCCCAACTATACCATCGTAGATCCCCAAGGGCATAACGTGAAAGTAGCATTTGGTAGGGTTGCTATCAAGATCAAACTTGAGGTTACGACTACATGACGGGTGACTAACTCCTTACTACTTGCTAGCTCAACGGTCATTTTCATAGATGATTTTTTATAAAGGCCCAATTGACGTATGCATATTGGAGAAATAAGTGAATGCATGCTTCTAGAATCAATCAGCAATTTGAAATGTTTACCATCTTGGGCTGGTGTCTGGATAATTGAGAATTATCACTTTTCTCCTTGATGCTCCAGAGCTACATTAATTTGGGCTCCCTCATTCTCTTTGTCTTCTAGAAAGACATCCCCATCATTGAAAATTGCTACTATTCATCCTTGACTGCATCCTCTAGGGGTTCCTCTTCCCCTAGGGGTGGGGGCTCTAGGTTGCTGAATGAAAGCAACTCTACCACGAGGGTTGACTGAGACTTGGTTTCTTGGCTGACCAAAGCTTGGAGCCTTGACTAGGGTCAAAAATCTTGAAGGACAAGGGCATTTGGCTTCACGACCGTGCTGATAGCAATCGTAGCATAGGCCATTCTGCGAAGCTACATCTTGGCTTGCAGCTTCCGGTGTCAAGGAAGGAGTGAGGGTTTAGTGCTAGGTTGAAATCAAGGGAATGGGGCCTTTGGAGCTTCTTTTTACGTGGAAGATCCTAGGAAATCTCTCTTCCTAAAACTCTAAGACCCCTTGAGTTCCTCTTCTAAAGGTTTGGCTTGAAAAACAGTATCGTGGAGTGGATTGCACAGACTCAACACGGTGGTTGAGAGTGGGATTCAAACCTTGTACAAATCTGCTCATGGATTGCTTGACCATCAGGGGTGGATCATACTTATTTAGCTTCATAAACTCTCATTAGTAAGCATCCACCATGAGGTTTCTCTGTGTGAGCCTATAAAACTCATTCATCTTCAAGGTTTCATGATCCAGAGGAGGTAACTACCTTTCTTTAACTGATTCTTTGACAATTTTCTAGGTCACTGAAGCTTTGTTGACTTCCTACTTGTGGCACCATTCCCTTCCACCAAATTTTTGCTTCACCGGTTAACTTGTAAATGGGCTAACATTGATTGGTTTTTTGTGGTGGTCCTCAAGAAAGAAGTAATCATCTAGTGCTTCTATACATGCTTTAGTATCCTTCGCAACTTCTTTGCCTTCTCCAGAAAAATAAGATGGTTTCATCTACTTAATAAGCATCCTCCTCTCATCATCCCCATCCTAGGAAAGACATGCTTAAACATTAACTACTCGGACTTCCTTGCAATTCTAGCAAAAAAGGCAAAACAAGTTCTTATTAATGAGAGATTTTTACAAGATTGATCACTTCCACTTTGGGAGGGCAGATAATCCTTTCAAAAAGAAAGGGGGAGTTTCATACACATTTACGTTGTACATCTTCCCGAGGTTAGAGACACCCAAAAACCCAAGGTGAAAACGACCTCGAAAATAAATCCTATGCTTTGGGATAAATTCAAAGTTGCGATTGTAGTAGTATTTAGACAATACACTTTTTTCCCTTCTACCACCATCCTTTCATCAAAGACTAGTGCGCCATAAAATACAAAGTGATGCACAACCCTAAGTTTCTCTAATATTTGGAGGAAGCAGAGATTTGGGTCTAGTTTGTGGTAAATATCACTGAAATAGATATACTTGCGGTAGTGGATATTGTTATACTATCGGTTGGCAGCACCGCGTGAGAAATAAAATGCCGCAAAGTGGTTAGTCCATGCTTTACAAAAGTCAAGGGATTTTGTGGCCTTGTGATTGCCCCTAATGCCAAGCACCAATTCTCTGTCCAAGATGACAACACATAAGACTTTGTGAGCAGGCAAATAGTGCATTGCTCTGATACCACCTATAAGATACCACCTATAAGATACCACCCCATACCCTTACCAAGTACAGAGGGAGTATCCCACTTGGTAGTTTACCCTACGATCTCCCTCGGGGGAGGTTCATCTTATCCTTGGCCCCTTAAGACATGAGGATGTACAAAACTACCCCCAATCGTAGGATTCTACCTAATCAAGTCTCTCGTGCATAGACAAAGAAAATCACCCGACTAATCAAGTCCACCGGACCACACCCCTTTCTGATCAGGACGGTTTTTCTATCCCTTAGTGATAGTGGAACACCTTTTAAAAAAAGTATTATCACACATCAGATAACAATAACAAAAAAAGGTACTTAGAATTTAGCTTGTGAAAAGATGCAAGGGGGAAGAGAGCTTGAGCTCTTGCAAGCACACACACACACTCACAAAACCCTAA
Organism: Cibotium barometz; assembly: GCF_041138505.1. Classification (NCBI taxonomy): domain Eukaryota; kingdom Viridiplantae; phylum Streptophyta; class Polypodiopsida; order Cyatheales; family Cibotiaceae; genus Cibotium; species Cibotium barometz. The sequence continues at coordinate 33,288,143 of NC_141095.1, read as the reverse complement.
TAGAGAACACACAAAGGTGAGAGGCTGAAAATCTTCTTCTTCACTCAACACTCAACACACCATATACAAGAATAAGAGTACACAACCAAATACATACACGGGTTCTCTATAGTGTGAACCCGACTAAATGAGCTGGCGCTATAACTATGCCAGTCTCTAGAATGGCTGTCACATAGCCTGTCATCCCACTGGCCGCATATCACCCAAGATCTCACCAACCATGCCAGTGGTGTAAGTGTGGGGCCTATCCCCCAGGCGGGTCATCAGTGTCCACCGCCTCACTAGACGAGCTCGATATCTCAACACTCCCCCTCGAGCTTAACTCCATCTCATGTACACCAAGCAAAGCCCTGAATCTGCGGAGCTTCTCTGTACCCAATGCTTTGGTGAAGATGTCAGCTACCTGATCCTCTGTGGTGCTGACATAAACAAGGTCAAGATCTCCTGCCAAGACCTTCTCTCTGACGAAGTGGTAGTGGACCTCTATGTGCTTCGTACGAGCATGAAAGACTAGGTTCCTAGCCAACTGTATACTGCTAATGTTGTCACAGAAAATGAGAATTTGTATATCCACTGATAGACCCAAATCTGCAAGTAACTTTTTCAACCAAGCTACCTCACATGCTGCCATAGCTCCTCTGTACTCGGCCTCTGTACTGGATAGAGCAACCGTAGGCTGCTTCTTGCTGCTCCAAGTCACAGCAGCACTCCCCAAAGAAAACATGAATCCACTGGTAGATCTTCTATCTGAGATACTACCAGCCCAATCAGCATCTGTGTACCCATGTACACATATCTCTGTGTACCCATGTACACATATCTCTGTCCCAGTCTCATAGAATAGTCCACAATGCAAAGTAGACTTCACATACCTCAGTATGCGTCTCACTGCATCCAAATGCGATTTCCATGGAACCTGCATAAACTGACTCACCAACCCAACAGCATAGCTCAAATCTAGTCTGGTGATCGTCATGTAGATCAAACTTCCTACTATGCACCTATACATAGTAGGATCCTCCAAGATCTCTCCTGAATCTGCACTCAACTTGCCATTCTGATCCAATGGCATAGAAATAGGCTTACAGCCTGTCATACCATACTTGGACAACATGTCCAAGCCATACTGTCTCTGCAGTAATCCAATACCATGTGGTGACCTAATCACCTCAATGCCCAAGAAATATCTGAGCTCCCCCAGATCCTTCATCTCGAACTTTTGTCTAAGTAAGATCTTTACATCAAAGATCTCTGCATCATGGTCCCCCGTAATGATCAAGTCATCTACATAGATGACAACAAGCACAACTCCTCTATCACCATGTCTCACATACAGCGAGAAATCTGCATTGGCTACATGAAAGCCAATAGTGACAAGATATTCAGAAATCTTGTTAGACCATGCTCTTGGTGCTTGCTTTAAGCCATACAAGGCTTTCTTTAACCTGCAAACATGCTCGGGGTGACCCACATCCTCATAACCAGGTGGCTGCAACATATACACCTCTTCTTGCAAATCCCCATGCAAGAATGCATTCTTTACATCCATCTGATGTAAAGACCATTGCTTTGACGCAGCCACTGCTATCACCACTCTCACCGTTGCTATCACCACTCTCACCGTTGCCATCTTGGCAACTAGGCTGAAAGTTTTCTCATAATCAATCCCATATGTCTGCGCATATCCTTTGGCTACCAATCTAGCCTTGTACCTGTTTATGCTCCCATCACTGTTATGTTTAACTTTGTACACCCACTTGCATCCAATGGCTTTCTTGCCTTCAGGCAATTGCACTAAATCCCAAGTTTCATTTCCATATAGTGCATCCATCTCCTCATCCATAGCTTTCTCCCAACACACATTTCCAACAGCCTCATCAATGCATGTGGGCTCTACAACATGCACAACCTTTGCCATATATGCATAGTGATGTGCCACATAACCATCATATGTAAATCTCTGCACAGGGTTCTTCACTCTCCCTAATCTTTGCAGTTTTTCATTCATGGCTTCCATAGCCTTCTTTACACCAGGTGTTCTCATAGCTGGGATCCCAAGCTCCTCATTAAGGCTCATATCTGAGCCACTAGACTCTCCATCAACATGAGAATGCCCTGCAGAAATGTCAGGCATACCAAGGGGCTCAACCACTTTCTCTTTTCCTTTACGTGATGTACTAATCACATTTGCAGGACTGGTATTATGACGTAGCCTGCCACTCCCTTGTCTATCAATAGACCCACTAGATGAGGACTCTCCTGGTCCACTCAAAGACTGTGATTGCTGACCTGCATTCTGTGCAACCACACTTCCACTCACATTAGCCCCAACAGCTTCTTTTTCAGCAGCATACCAGTTGCTCATCTCATCAAAGACAACATCCCTGCTTACCCTCAACTCACGTGTAGCAGGGTTATAACACCTGTATCCCTTTTGCTCAAGGGAGTATCCAATAAACACACATTTTTCAGCTTTTGGATCCAGCTTAGTTCTCAGCTCATCTGGCACATGCACATATGCAATGCATCCAAAGACTTTCAGATGAGACAAATCTGGTTTTCTGCCAGTAAACCTCTCCTTTGGAGTTACATCATGTATGGCTGCAGTTGGAGTCCTGTTCATGATGTATACTGCTGTAGAAATAGCCTCAGCCCAATAGCTATGGGGCATATTCTTCTCTTCCATCAATGCTCGTGCAATCTCAGCAATGTGCCTGTTTTTTCGCTCAGCAACTCCATTTTGCTGCGGAGTGTATCTGCATGTAAACTGTCTCCGAATACCATTCTTCTTCAAAAATTCAGAGAACTCATTGGAGAAGTACTCTCCCCCTCCATCTGACCTTAGGCACTTTACATATTTCCCTGTTTGCTTTTCAACCAAAACTCTGAACTTCTGAAAGTGAGTGAACACCTCACTCTTCTCCTTCATGAAATATACCCACACTTTCCTTGTGTGGTCATCAATGAAAGTCACATAATACCTGTAGCCTCCCATAGATATACTCTTCGTAGGACCCCATACATCTGAATGCACAACATCTAGTGCATTTCTGCTCACATAATTGTTACGTGGAAACACATGCTTTGTTTGCTTCCCAAATTGGCATGCTTCACATATTTTCTACATACCTTCCACTTTAAATTTTGGCAGCCCTGTCACAATTCCTTTAGTCTGCATAGACTTCAATCTCTGCACATTCACATGTCCAATCCTTTTATGCCAAATGTCTGTGTCTGCAACAATTCCTGAACCATTTGCAAACATCGCAGCACTCATTTCAGGCATGTCTACAGTTAATGTAAACATTCTACCCACTCTGTTGCCTTTTGCAACCAATCTGCACTTGTCTTTAAAATCTTCAACATAACATCCATCAGGGTTAAACCGAACCTGCAAACCCTGCTCAATCATCTGGCCAACTGAAACCAGATTCTTTGTTATGTTCGGTACATGAAGTACATCTGCCAGGTACTTTACTTTGCCATCCTGCATAGACAATGGCACATCTCCAACATGGGCAATTGGATGAGCAGTGTCATCCCCTGTTTCCACAAAACCTGGTCTTTCCGGGTTTTTTTATCTCCTTGAACCACTCCCCATGACTCGTCATGTGGTTTGAAGCGCCTGAATCCACATACCATACATTATCTTTTTGTGCTGCATCAACATTTTCAGACATGGCATTCACGACATGCTGCATAACAAACAACCTTTCATTATCCTCATTATTTCTGCTTGAGGATGCATAGTTGTTTTGCTGCACTTTCCCATTTTGCATGTCAGCCTGCTTCTTATAACATTCTGCCTGCACATGTCCAGGCTTACCACAATAATAGCATTCACGTGCATCATTATATTGCCTTTACCAATTTCCACGGCCTCTTTGACTCCCCCTGCCTCTGAATTTGCCTCTTCCACCTGCGTGTTGTTGTTGTTGTTGATTCTGGGACTGTTGTTATTGCTGCTGTTGCTGGTCATAATTCTGATTACCTATTCGGCCACATCCTTAACCGCGTCCATGGCCTCCTCTACCTCGTCCTCTTCCTGAACTCGTGTAGAAGGTCTGTTGCTCTGAACTGTTTTTACTTTGTGAAGACTGTTGGTCTTCACCCAAGCTCTTCTCTTCGATAATCAGTATAGACACCAAATCTGTAAAGTTGGGAATGTTTTCCCGAGTCTGAATGGACGTCTTGAATGCCTTGTGTATTGTGGCCCGAGACCACGTAGACAGACTTCCACCTTGTCATCATCATCTACTGACACACTAATAGATGCAAGGGATTCCACAATACCCTTTATCTTCAGCGCATAGTCATTCACAGACATGCTCTTTTTCTCCACAGTATGAAGTTCATTCTTCAATTGTATTATCTTACGTGCCTTGGTATTTGTTTCATAGAGCTTTACAAGGTGTCCCACGCCTCCTTGGGGGACTTGGCATCCTGAATGTGCCCAATCATGGTGTCCTGTATACTAATGGAGAGCCTCCTTGGGGGACTTGGCATCCTGAATGTGCCCAATCATGGTGTCCTGTATACTAATGGAGAGCCAATACATAACCTTTCTGGCTTCTTGGTTTCAGTCTTTAAACTCTTTCACATCTGCAGCAGTCGGATTTATATCCGGTATCTCTGGTGCCTCTTCATGCTCACCTTCTATGCAGTCCCAATAGCCTTTTCCCATCAGGAAATTCGTCAACCTGAACCTCCAAGCATGGAAGTTATTCTTATCAAGCTTCTCAGCCACAATCTGGGTTATCCCATCATTTGACATCTTGCCAAACACACAATTTTACCAGAAACAGCACTTCGGTTTTTCTTCACAAACTACTGTATTTTCTGCAGCGGTACTGTAGTACTCTCAAATGTCACAAACTAGTGACTTAAATGTGCATACATACACCCAATGGCAACTGTAGACCTCTTTGCAACACCCATAATGTCTGCACAGTCAATCTATCTTCCTGCAGTTCTTAAAACAGAGTTCTGCAGAGAATCGATGACTTACCTGCAGTGCTCGAAATCGCCTGCTTTTTCTGAAAAACGGAGGTCCAGACGCGCCCAAAACACGTTTTCGGCCTAGAAAATGGAGTCCGATAGGACAATATAGTTGCCCTACAGCTTTACTCCCGCGAAGAAAGCTCCTCAATCAGAGATCGTTTGCTGGTGCCTCTCGTAGAGCTCCCGACAAGGGTGTAGTCACCAACACAAATAGGGAAGAGTAGTTGAAGCTCTTACCCTCGTACCACTTCCTGTGGTTCTCTTACTTGCAGCTCAGCCCTTAGCACGAACAGATGCAGGGGGGAAGAGAGCTTGAGCTCTTGCAAGCACACACACACACACAAAACCCTAATAGAGAACACACAAAGGTGAGAGGCTGAAAATCTTCTTCTTCTTCACTCAACACTCAACACACCATATACAAGAATAAGAGCTACAGTTATACCCTCGGTATACACGGGTAGTCACGATCACATTCGAATTCATCATCTGGATAGCATTAATGCTTGTAATTTCAAGTCTTAGATTTACTCGTATATAGTAAAGAGCTGCAGTTATACCCTCGGTATATACGGGTAGTCACGGTCCTTGAAACTATAAGGTAAAGATCATCATGTCTAGGCCTCAAGCAAGCCAGGGATTCCGTGTAATTGTGGTACTTCCATCTAAAGACCCAATTGCTAATTTATGAATTTCAGTTCAATTAACAATTTGTATGAATTGGTTTCTTGGTTTCAGTCTTTAAACTCTTTCACATCTGCAGCAGTCGGATTTATATCCGGTATCTCTGGTGCCTCTTCATGCTCACCTTCTATGCAGTCCCAATAGCCTTTTCCCATCAGGAAATTCGTCAACCTGAACCTCCAAGCATGGAAGTTATTCTTATCAAGCTTCTCAGCCACAATCTGGGTTATCCCATCATTTGACATCTTGCCAAACACACAATTTTACCAGAAACAGCACTCCGGTTTTTCTTCACAAACTATTGTATTTTCTGCAGCGGTACTGTAGTTCTCTCAAATGTCACAAACTAGTGACTTAAATGTGCATACATACACCCAATGGCAACTGTAGACCTCTTTGCAACACCCACAGTGTCTGCACAGTCAATCTGTCTTCCTGCAATTCTTAAAACAGAGTTCTGCAAAGAATCGATGACTTACCTGTAGTGCTCGAAATCGCCTGCTTTCTGAAAAACGGAGTTCCAGACGCGCCCAAAACACGTTTTCGGCCTAGAAAATGGAGTCCGATAGGACAATATAGTTGCCCTACAGCTTTACTCCTGCGAAGAAAGCTCTTCAATCAGAGATCGTTTGCCAGTGCCTCTCGTAGAGCTCCCGACAAGGGTGTAGTCACCAACACAAATAGGGAAGAGTAGTTGAAGCTCTTACCCTCGTACCGCTTCGTGTGGTTCTCTTACTTGCAGCTCAGCCCTTAGCACGAACAGATGCAGGGGGGAAGAGAGCTTGAGCTCTTGCAAGCACACACACACACACAAAACCCTAATAGAGAACACACAAAGGTGAGAGGCTGAAAATCTTCTTCTTCTTCACTCAACACTCAACACACCATATACAAGAATAAGAGCTACAGTTATACCCTCGGTATACACGGGTAGTCACGATCACATTCGAATTCATCATCTGGATAGCATTAATTCTTATAATTTCAAGTCTTAGATTTACTCGTATATAGTAAAGAGCTACAGTTATACCCTCGGTATATACGGGTAGTCACGGTCCTTGGAACTATAAGGTAAAGATCATCATGTCTAGGCCTCAAGCAAGCCAGGGATTCCGTGCAATTGTGGTACTTCCATCTAAAGACCCAATTGCTAATTTATGAATTTCAGTTCAATTAACAATTTGTATGAATTTCATCACACAATTCTGATCTTATACTGCTACTTCATAAATTTTTGATATTTTTGGCTTATTGGTTGATCCTCATCAGTCAAATTGCTTTGATACTAGCTGTGAGATCCCCGTTCCCACCGTGCAACGGATTTGGGTCGCTAGCAGTGGAAGTAGCACATCTTGCACGGGGTAGGGTCCCACACTCAGGGCCTCGCCCACGGATATCTCGACAGGTGACTAATTCCTTGGTTCTTCCAAAACCGAACTCGGAAAAACTTCCCTTGCTCGAAAAGCACAGGCGATTCCTCCACCCAGGGTAAAATTTTACTCTAACGTAGTCAAGGTCATTACTGACCAAACTAATCCGACCGAACCTAAAGTCACGTGGTCAGATCAAGGAAGAAACTTGCACTTGGATCCTAGAGATCAAGGAAGAAACTTGCACTTGGATCATAGAGATCAACGCTTTTTTCCTCATTGAGAGGCACAGTCGTTGATTCTTTTCCATAGAACAATTTTCTGTCTAGCGTACCATAATAGAATTGAGTCTCAGATTTAGGGATCCATCAGTGCAACGCCCAACCATTGTAGTGATGGGATCCAATTTAGAATTTGGTTAGGTTTTGTCCTCGGTACCAGAAAAAAGAGTTCCCAGGCCCCCTAGCCGGATATTCATGCAAATTTAGCATTAGTCATGCCACTTACACACCCAATATGAAATTGCCTTTCTCACCGATTCAGCTATCTTTAAAACAATCATTTAATGAAACCATAGTATCACTGATCACAATCCTCCAAAATATCCAGTTGAATCTTAATTTCCAATCATTCCTTCATCGGAGTATCTATGGCATCATTGGCAACTAGAACGCTCACTACCTGTCCACTCAGGGGCCTTTTTAATAGCTCCTAGCTCATAGTACCCGGCAATATAATTACTTATAAAAATCTGTTGAGATATCGAGCTCGTCTAGTGAGGCAGTGGACACTGATGACCCGCCTAGGGGATAGTCCCCACACTTACACCACTGGCATGGTTGGTGAGATCATGGGAGATATGCGGCCAGTGGGATGACAGGCTGTGTGACAGCCATTCTAGAGACTGGCATAGTTATAGCGCCAGCTCATTTAGTCGGGTTCACACTATAGAGAACCCGTGTATGTATTGGTTGAGTACCTTTCATATTATGTGTACTCTTATTCTTGTAAGAAGAAGAAGAAGAAGATTTTTAGCCTCTCACCTTGTGTGTTCTCTATTAGGGTTTTGTGAGTGTGTGTGTGTGCTTGCAAGAGCTCAAGCTCTCTTCCCCCCTGCATCTTTTCATGGTATCAGAGCCTGGTTCATGCTAAGGGCTGAGCTGCCAGCAAGAGAACCACAGGAAGCGGACTAGGGTAAGAGCTTCAACTACTCTTCCCTATTTGTGTTGGTGACTACACCATTGTCGGGAGCTCTACGGGAGGCACCCAAACGATCTCTGATTGAGGAGCTTTCTTCGTGGGAGTAAAGCTATAGGGCTACTATACTGTCCTATCGGACTATATTTTCTGGGTCGAAAATGCATTTTGGGCGCGTCTGGACCTCCGTTTTTCAGAAAGCAGGCGATTTCGAGCACAGCGGGTAAGTCATCGATTCTCTGCAGAACTCTATATTAAGAACTGCAGGAAGACAGATTGACTGTGCAGACACTGTGGGTGCTGCAAAGAGGTCTACAGTTGCCATTGGGTGTATGTATGCACATTGAAGTCACTAGTTGTGACATTTGAGAGTACTACAGTATTGCTACGGAAAATACAGCAGTTGTACAGGAAAAACCAGAGTGCAGTTTCTGGTAAAATTGTGTGTTTGGCAAGATGTCTAATGATGGCATAGCACACAGATTGTGGCTGAGAAGCTGGATAAGAATAACTTCCATGCTTGGAGGTTTAGGTTGACGAATTTCCTGATGGGAAAAGGTTATTGGGACTACATAGAAGGCATGAAGAGGCACCAGAGATACCGGATATAAATCCGACTGCTGTAGATGTGAAAGAGTTTAAAGACTGGAACCAAGGAGCCACGAAGGTTATGTATTGGCTCTCCATTAGTATACAGGACACCATGATTGGGCACATTCAGGATGCCAAGTCTCCCAAGGAGGCATGGGACACCTTGGTAAAGCTCTATGAAACAAATACCAAGGCACGTAAGATACAGTTGAAGAATGAACTTCATACTGTGGAGAAAAAGAGCATGTCTATGAATGACTATGCGCTGAAGATAAAGGGTATTGTGGAATCCCTTGCATCTATTGGTGTGTCAGTAGATGATGATGGGTGACAAGGTGGAAGTCTGCCTACATGGTCTTGGGCCACAATACAAGGCGTTAAAGACGTCCATTCAGACTCGGGAAAACATTCCCAACTTTACAGATTTGGTGTCACAATGAAAGAGCTTCACAAAGTAAACACAATTCAGAGCAACAGGCCTTCTACACGAGTTCACGAAAAGGACGAGGTAGAGGAGGCCATGGACGCGGTCAAGGAGGTGGCCGAACAGGTAATCAGAATTATGACCAGCAACAGCAGCAACAACAACAGTCCCAGAATCAACAACAACAACAACACGCAGGTGGAAGAGGCAAATTCAGAGGCAGGGGGAGTCAAAGAGGCCGTGGAAATTGGCAAAGGCAATATAATGATGCACGTGAATGCTATTATTGTGGTAAGCCTGGACATGTGCAGGTAGAATGTTATAAGAAGCAGGCTGACATGCAAAATGGGAAAGTGCAGCAAAACAACTATGCATCCTCAAGCAGAAATACTGAGGATAATGAAAGGTTGTTTGTTATGCAGCATGTCGTGAATGCCATGTCTGAAAATGTTGATGCAGCACAAATAGATAATGTATGGTATGTGGATTCAGGCGCTTGGAACCACATGACGAGTCATGGGGAGTGGTTCAAGGAGATCAAAAACCTAGAAAGACCAGGTTTTGTGGAAACAGGGGATGACATTGCTCATCCAATTGCCCATGTTGGAGATGTGCCATTGTCTATGTAGGATGGCAAAGTGAAGTACCTTGCAGATGTACTTCATGTACCGAACATAACAAAGAATCTGGTTTGAGTTGATTGAGCAGGGTTTGCAGGTTCGGTTTAACCCTGATGGATGTTATGTTGAAGATTTTAAAGACAAGTGCAGATTGGTTGCAAAAGGCAACAGAGTGGGCAGAATGTTTACATTAAATGTAGACATGCCTGAAATGAGTGCTGCGATGTTTGCAAATGGTTCAGGAATTGTTGCAGACACAGACATTTGGCATAAAAGGATTGGACATGTGAATGTGCAGAGATTGAAGTCTATGCAGACTAAAGGAATTGTGACAGGGCTGCCAAAATTTAAAGTGGAAGGTATGCAGAAAATATGTGAAGCATGCCAATTTGGGAAGCAAACAAAGCATGTGTTTCCACGTAACAATTATGTGAGCAGAAATGCACTAGATGTTGTGCATTCAGATGTATGGGGTCCTACGAAGAGTATATCTATGGGAGGCTGCAGGTATTATGTGACTTTCATTGATGACCACACAAGGAAAGTGTGGATATATTTCATGAAGGAGAAGAGTGAGGTGTTCACTCACTTTCAGAAGTTCAGAGTTTTGGTTGAAAAGCAAACAGGGAAATATGTAAAGTGCCTAAGGTCAGATGGAGGGGGAGAGTACTTCTCCAATGAGTTCTCTGAATTTTTGAAGAAGAATGGTATTCGGAGACAGTTTACATGCAGATACACTCTGCAGCAAAATGGAGTTGCTGAGCGGAAAAACAGGCACATTGCTGAGATTGCACGAGCATTGATGGAAGAGAAGAATATGCCGCATAGCTATTGGACTGAGGCTGTTTCTACAGCAGTATACATCATGAACAGGACTCCAACTGCAGCCATACATGATGTAACTCCAGAGGAGAGGTTTACTGGCAGAAAACCAGATTTGTCTTATCTGAAAGTCTTTGGATGCATTGCATATGTGCATGTGCCAGATGAGCTGAGGACTAAGCTGGATCCAAAAGCTGAAAAATGTGTGTTTATTGGATACTCCCTTGAGCAAAAGGGATACAGGTGTTATAACCCTGCTACACGTGAGTTGAGGGTAAGCAGGGATGTTGTCTTTGATGAGATGAGCAACTGGTATGCTGCTGAAAAAGAAGCTGTTGGGGCTGATGTGAGTGGAAGTGTGGTTGCACAGAATGCAGGTCAGCAAATCACAGTCTTTGAGTGACCAGGAGAGTCCTCATCTAGTGGGTCTATTGATAGACCATGGAGTGGTAGGTTACGTCATAATACTAGTCCTGCAAATGTGATTAGTACATCACGTAAAGGAAAAGAGAAAGTGGTTGAGCCCCTTGGTATGCCTGACATTTCTGCAGGGCATTCTCATGTTGATGAAGAGTCTAGTGGCTCAGATATGAGCCTTAATGAGGAGCTTGGGATCCCAGCTATGAGAACACCTAGTGTAAAGAAGGCTATGGAAGCCATGAATGAAAAACTGCAAAGATTAGGGAGAGTGAAGAACCCTGTGCAGAGATTTACATATGATGGTTATGTGGCACATCACTATGCATATATGGCAAAGGTTGTGCAGGTTGTAGAGCCCACATGCATTGATGAGGCTGTTGGAAATGTGTGTTGGGAGAAAGCTATGGATGAGGAGATGGATGCACTATATGAAAATGAAACTTAGGATTTAGTGCAATTGCCTGAAGGTAAGAAAGCCATTGGATGCAAGTGGGTGTACAAAGTTAAACATAACAGTGATGGGAGCATAAATAGGTACAAGGCTAGATTGGTAGCCAAAGGATATGCGCAGACATATGGGATTGATTATGAGGAAACTTTCAGCCCAGTTGCCAAGATGGCAACGGTGAGAGTGGTGATAGCAACGGTGAGAGTGGTGATAGCAGTGGCTGCATCAAAGCAATGGTCTTTACATCAGATGGATGTAAAGAATGCATTCTTGCATGGGGATTTGCAAGAAGAGGTGTATATGTTGCAACCACCTGGTTATGAGGATGTGGGTCACCCCGAGCATGTTTGCAAGTTAAAGAAAGCCTTGTATGGCTTAAAGCAAGCACCAAGAGCATGGTCTGACAAGATTTCTGAATATCTTGTCACTATTGGCTTTCATGTAGCCAATGCAGATTTCTCGCTATGTATGTGAGACATGGTGATAGAGGAGTTGTGCTTGTTGTCATCTATGTAGATGACTTGATCATTACGGGGGACCATGATGCAGAGATCTTTGATGTAAAGATCTTACTTAGACAAAAGTTCAAGATGAAGGATCTGGGGGAGCTCAGACATTTCTTGGGCATTGAGGTGATTAGGTCACCACATGGTATTGGATTACTGCAGAGACAGTATGGCTTGGACATGTTGTCCAAGTATGGTATAATAGGCTGTAAGCCTATTTCTGTGCCATTGGATCAGAATGGCAAGTTGAGTGCAGATTCAGGAGAGATCTTGGAGGATCCTACTATGTATAGACGCATAGTAGGAAGTTTGATCTACATGACCAGACCAGATTTGACCAAACCGGAGTGCTGTTTCTGGTAAAATTGTGTGTTTGGCAAGATGTCAAATGATGGGATAACCCAGATTGTGGCTGAGAAGCTTGATAAGAATAACTTCCATGCTTGGAGGTTCAGGTTGACGAATTTCCTGATGGGAAAAGGCTATTGGGACTGCATAGAAGGTGAGCATGAAGAGGCACCAGAGATACCGGATATAAATCCGACAACTGCAGATGTGAAAGAGTTTAAAGACTGAAACCAAGAAGCCAGGAAGGTTATGTATTGGCTCTCCATTAGTATACAGGACACCATGATTGGGCACATTCAGGATGCCAAGTCTCCCAAAGGAGGCGTGGGACACCTTGGTAAAGCTCTATGAAACAAATACCAAGGCACGTAAGATAATACAGTTGAAGAATGAACTTCATACTGTGGAGAAAAAGAGCATGTCTGTGAATGACTATGCGCTGAAGATAAAGGGTATTGTGGAATCCCTTGCATCTATTGGTGTGTCAGTAGATGATGATAACAAGGTGGAAGTCTGTCTACGTGGTCTCGGGCGACAATACACAAGGCGTTCAAGACGTCGATTCAGACTCGGGAAAACATTCCCAACTTTACAGATTTGATGTCTATACGAAGAGAAGAGCTTGGGTGAAGACCAACAGTCTTCACAAAGTGAAAACAATTCAGAGCAACAGGCCTTCTACACGAGTTCAGTAAGAGGACGAGGTAGAGGAGGCCATGGACGCGGTAATCAAAATAAGGACCAGCAGAGCAGCAGCAACAACAACAGTCCCAGAATCAACAACAACAACAACACGCAGGTGGAAGAGGTAAATTCAGAGGCAGGGGGAGTCAAAGAGGCCATGGAAATTGGCAAAGGCAATATAATGATGCACGTGAATAGTATTATTGTGGTAAGCTTGGACATGTGCAGGCAGAATGTTATAAGAAGCAGGCTGACATGCAAAATGGGAAAGTGCAGCAAAACAACTATGTATCCTCAAGCAGAAATAATGAGGATAATGAAAGGTTGTTTGTTATGCAGCATGTCGTGAATGCCATGTCTGAAAATGTTGATGCAGCACAAAAAGATAATGTATGGTATGTGGATTTAGGCGCTTCGAATGGGGAGTGGTTCAAGGAGATGAAAAACCCGGAAAGACTAGGTTTTGTGGAAACAGGGGATGACACTGCTCATCCAATTGCCCATGTTGGAGATGTGCCATTGTCTATGCAGGATGGCAAAGTGAAGTACCTTGCAGATGTACTTCATGTACCGAACATAACAAAGAATCTGGTTTCAGTTGGCCAGATGATTGAGCAGGGTTTGCAGGTTCCGTTTAACCCTGATGGATGTTATGTTGAAGATTTTAAAGACAAGTGCAGATTGGTTGCAAAAGGCAATAGAGTGGGCAGAATGTTTACATTAAATGTAGACATGCCTGAAATGAGTGCTCCGATGTTTGCAAATGGTTCAGGAATTGTTGCAGACACAGACATTTGGCATAAAAGGATTGGACATGTGAATGTGCAGAGATTGAAGTCTATGCAGACTAAAGGAATTGTGACAGGGCTGCCAAAATTTAAAGTGGAAGGTCTGCAGAAAATATGTGAAGCATGCCAATTTGGGAAGCAAACAAAGCATGTGTTTCCACGTAACAATTATGTGAGCAGAAATGCACTAGATGTTGTGCATTCAGATGTATGGGGTCCTACGAAGAGTATATCTATGGGAGGCTGCAGGTATTATGTGACTTTCATTGATGACCACACAAGGAAAGTGTGGGTATATTTCATGAAGGAGAAGAGTGAGGTGTTCACTCACTTTCAGAAGTTCAGAGTTTTGGTTGAAAAGCAAACAGGGAAATATATAAAGTGCCTAAGGTCAGATGGAGGGGGAGAGTACTTCTCCAATGAGTTCTTTGAATTTTTGAAGAAGAATGGTATTCGGAGACAGTTTACATGCAGATACACTCCACAGCAAAATGGAGTTGCTGAGCGAAAAAACAGGCACATTGCTGAGATTGCACGAGCATTGATGGAAGAGAAGAATATGCCGCATAGCTATTGGGCTAAGGTTGTTTCTACAGCAGTATACATCATGAACAGGACTCCAACTGCAGCCATACATGATGTAACTCCAGAGGAGAGGTTTACTGGCAGAAAACCAGATTTGTCTCATCTGTCTTTGGATGCATTGCATATGTGCATGTGCCAGATGAGCTGAGAACTAAGCTGGATCCAAAAGCTGAAAAATGTGTGTTTATTGGATACTCCCTTGCCCAAAAGGGATACAGGTGTTATAACCCTGCTACACGTGAGTTGAGGGTAAGCAGGGATGTTGTCTTTGATGAGATGAGCAGCTGGTATGCTGCTGAAAAAGAAGCTGTTGGGGCTGATGTGAGTGGAAGTGTGGTTGCACAAAATGCAGGTCAGCAATCACAGTCTTTGAGTGGACTAGGAGAGTCCTCATCTAGTGGGTCTATTGATAGACCATGGAGTGGCAGGCTGCGTCATAATACCAGTCCTGCAAATGTGATTAGTACATCACGTAAAGGAAAAGAGAAAGTGGTTGAGCCCCTTGGTATGCCTGACATTTCTGCAGGGCATTCTCATGTTGATGGAGAGTCTAGTGGCTCAGATATGAGCCTTAATGAGGAGCTTGGGATCCCAGCTATGAGAACACCTGGTGTAAAGAAGGCTATGGAAGCCATGAATGAAAAACTGCGAAGATTAGGGAGAGTGAAGAACCCTGTGCTGCAGAGATTTACATATGATCGTTATGTGGCACATCACTATGCATATATGGCAAAGGTTGTGCAGGTTGTAGAGCCCACATGCATTGATGAGGCTGTTGGAAATGTGTGTTGGGAGAAAGCTATGGGTGAGGAGATGGATGCACTATATGGAAATGAAACTTGGGATTTAGTGCAATTGCCTGAAGGCAAGAAAGCCATTGGATGCAAGTGGGTGTACAAAGTTAAACATAACAGTGATGGGAGCATAAACAGGTACAAGGCTAGATTGGTAGCCAAAGGATATGCGCAGACATATGGGATTGATTATGAGGAAACTTTCAGCCCAGTTACCAAGATGGCAACGGTGAGAGTGGTGATAGCAACGGTGAGAGTGGTGATAGCAGTGGCTGCGTCAAAGCAATGGTCTTTACATCAGATGGATGTAAAGAATGCATTCTTGCATGGGGATTTGCAAGAAGAGGTGTATATGTTGCAGCCACCTGGTTATGAGGATGTGGGTCACCCCGAGCATGTTTGCAGGTTAAAGAAAGCCTTGTATGGCTTAAAGCAAGCACCAAGAGCATGGTCTGACAAGATTTTTGAATATCTTGTCACTATTGGCTTTCATGTAGCCAATGCAGATTTCTCGCTGTATGTGAGACATGGTGATAGAGGAGTTGTGCTTGTTGTCATCTATGTAGATGACTTGATCATTATGGGGGACCATGATGTAGAGATCTTTGATGTAAAGATCTTACTTAGACAAAAGTTCGAGATGAAGGATCTGGGGGAGCTCAGACATTTCTTGGGCATTGAGGTGATTAGGTCACCACATGGTATTGGATTACTGCAGAGACAGTATGGCTTGGACATGTTGTCCAAGTATGGTATGACAGGCTGTAAGCCTATTTCTGTGCCATTGGATCAGAATGGCAAGTTGAGTGCAGATTCATGAGAGATCTTGGAGGATCCTACTATGTATAGGCGCATAGTAGGAAGTTTGATCTACATGACCAGACCAGATTTGACCAAACCGGAGTGCTGTTTCTGGTAAAATTGTGTGTTTGGCAAGATGTCAAATGATGGGATAACCCAGATTGTGGCTAAGAAGCTTGATAAGAATAACTTCCATGCTTGGAGGTTCAGGTTGACGAATTTCCTAATGGGAAAAGGCATTTGGGACTGCATAGAAGGTGAGCATGAAGAGGCACCAGAGATACTGGATATAAATCCGACTGCTGCAGATGTGAAAGAGTTTAAAGACTGAAACCAAGAAGCCAGGAAGGTTATGTATTGGCTCTCCATTAGTATACAGGACACCATGATTGGGCACATTCAGGATGCCAAGTCCCCCAAGGAGGCGTGGGACACCTTGGTAAAGCTCTATGAAACAAATACCAAGGCACGTAAGATAATACAGTTGAAGAATGAACTTCATACTGTGGAGAAAAAGAGCATGTCTATGAATGACTATGCGCTGAAGATAAAGGGTATTGTGGAATCCCTTGCATCTATTGGTGTGTGAGTATAGATGATGATGACAAGGTGGAAGTCTGTCTACGTGGTCTCGGGCCACAATACACAAGGCGTTCAAGACGTCCATTCAGACTCAGGAAAACATTCCCAACTTTACAGATTTGGTGTCTATACTGATTATCGAAGAGAAGAGCTTGGGTGAAGACCAACAGTCTTCACAAAGTAAAAACAGTTCAGAGCAACAGGCCTTCTACACGAGTTCAGGAAGAGGACAAGGTAGAGGAGGCCATGGATGCGGTCAAGGAGGTGGCCGAACGGGTAATCAAAATTATGACCAGCAGTATAGCAGCAACAACAACGGTCCTAGAATCAACAACAACAACACACAGGTGGAAGAGGCAAATTCAGAGGCAGGGGGAGTCAAAGAGGCCGTGGAAATTGCAAAGGCAATATAATGATGCACGTGAATGCTATTATTGTGGTAAGCCTGGACATGTGCAGGCAGAATGTTATAAGAAGCAGGCTGACATGCAAAATGGGAAAGTGCAGCAAAACAACTATGCATCCTCAAGCAGAAATAATGAGGATAATGAAAGGTTGTTTGTTATGCAGCATGTCGTGAATGCCATGTGTGAAAATGTTGATGCAGCACAAAAAGATAATGTATGGTATGTGGATTTAGGCGCTTGGAACCACATGACGAGTCATGGCGAGTGTTTCAAGGAGATGAAAAACCCGGAAAGACCAGGTTTTGTGGAAACAGGGGATGACACTGCTCATCCAATTGCCCATGTTGGAGATGTGCCATTGTCTATGCAGGATGGCAAAGTGAAGTACCTTGCAGATGTACTTCATGTACCGAACATAACAAAGAATCTGGTTTCAGTTGGCCAGATGATTGAGCAAGGTTTGCAGGTTCGTCGGTTTAACCCTGATAGATGTTATGTTGAAGATTTTAAAGACAAGTGCAGGTTGGTTGCAAAAGGCAACAGAGTGGACAGAATGTTTACATGTCTACATTAAATGTAGACATGCCTGAAATGAGTGTTGCGATGATTGCAAATGGTTCAGGAATTGTTGCAGACACAGACATTTGGCATAAAAGGATTGGACATGTGAATGTGCAGAGATTGAAGTCTATGCAGACTAAAGGAATTGTGACAGGGCTGCCAAAATTTAAAGTGGAAGGTATGCAGAAAATATGTGAAGCATGCCAATTTGGGAAGCAAATTGGAAGGTATGTAGAAAATATGTGAAGCTTGCCAATCTGGGAAGCAAACAAAGCATGTGTTTCCACGTAACAATTATGTGAGCAGAAATGCACTAGATGTTGTGCATTCAGATGTATGGGGTCCTACGAAGAGTATATCTATGGGAGGCTGCAGGTATTATGTGACTTTCATTGATGACCACACAAGGAAAGTGTGGGTATATTTCATGAAGGAGAAGAGTGAGGTGTTCACTCACTTTCAGAAGTTCAGAGTTTTGGTTGAAAAGCAAACAGGGAAATATGTAAAGTGCCTAAGGTCAGATGGAGGGGGAGAGTACTTCTCCAATGAGTTCTCTGAATTTTTGAAGAAGAATGGTATTCGGAGAGAGTTTACATGCAGATACGCTCCGCAGCAAAATGGAGTTGCTGAGCGGAAAAACAGGCACATTGCTGAGATTGCACGCATTGATGGAAGAGAAGAATATGCCGTATAGCTATTGGGCTGAGGTTGTTTCTACAGCAGTATACATCATGAACAGGACTCCAACTGCAGCCATACATGATGTAACTCCAGAGGAGAGGTTTACTGGCAGAAAACCAGATTTGTCTCATCTGAAAGTCTTTGGATGCATTGCATATGTGCATGTGCCAGATGAGCTGAGAACTAAGCTGGATCCAAAAGCTGAAAAATGTGTGTTTATTGGATACTCCCTTGCGCAAAAGGGATACAAGTGTTATAACCCTGCTACACGTGAGTTGAGGGTGAGCAGGGATGTTGTCTTTGATGAGATGAGCAGCTGGTATGCTGCTGAAAAAGAAGCTGTTGGGACTGATGTGAGTGGAAGTGTGGTTGCACAGAATGCAGGTCAGAGCAATCACAGTCTTTGAGTGGACCAGGAGAGTCCTCATCTAGTGGGTCTATTGATAGACCATGGAGTGGCAGGCTGCGTCATAATACCAGTCCTGCAAATGTGATTAGTACATCACATAAAGGAAAAGAGAAAGTGGTTGAGCCCCTTGGTATGCATGACATTTCTGCAGGGCATTCTCATGTTGATGGAGAGTCTAGTGGCTCAGATATGAGCCTTAATGAGGAGCTAGGGATCCCAGCTATGAGAACACCTGGTGTAAAGAAGGCTATGGAAGCCATGAATGAAAAACTATGAAGATTAGGGAGAGTGAAGAACCCTGTGCAAAAATTTACATATGATGGTTATGTGGCACATCACTATGCATATATGGCAAAGGTTGTGCAGGTTGTAGAGCCCACATGCATTGATGAGGCTGTTGGAAATGTGTGTTGGGAGAAAGCTATGGATGAGGAGATGGATGCACTATATGGAAATGAAACTTGGGATTTAGTGCAATTGCCTGAAGGCAAGAAAGCCATTGGATGCAAGTGGGTGTACAAAGTTAAACATAACAGTGATGGGAGCATAAACAGGTACAAGGCTAGATTGGTAGCCAAAGGATATGCGCAGACATATGGGATTGATTATGAGGAAACTTTCAGCCCAGTTGCCAAGATGGCAACGGTGAGAGTGGTGATAGCAACGGTGAGAGTGGTGATAGCAGTGGCTGCGTCAAAGCAATGGTCTTTACATCAGATGGATGTAAAGGATGCATTCTTGCATGGGGATTTGCAAGAAGAGGTGTATATGTTGCAGCCACCTGGTTATGAGGATGTGGGTCACCCCGAGCATGTTTGCAGGTTAAAGAAAGCCTTGTATGGCTTAAAGCAAGCACCAAGAGCATGGTCTGACAAGATTTCTGAATATCTTGTCACTATTGGCTTTCATGTAGCCAATGCAGATTTCTCGCTGTATGTGAGACATGGTGATAGAGGAGTTGTACTTGTTGTCATCTATGTAGATGACTTGATCATTACGGGGGACCATGATGCAGAGATCTTTGATGTAAAGATCTTACTTAGACAAAAGTTTGAGATGAAGGATCTGGGGGAGCTCAGACATTTCTTGGGCATTGAGGTGATTAGGTCACCACATGGTATTGGATTACTGCAGAGACAGTATGGCTTGGACATGTTGTCCAAGTATGGTATGACAGGCTGTAAGCCTATTTCTGTGCCATTGGATCAGAATGGCAAGTTGAGTGCAGATTCAGGAGAGATCTTGGAGGATCCTACTATGTATAGGCGCATAGTAGGAAGTTTGATCTACATGACCAGACCAGATTTGACCAAACCGGAGTGCTGTTTCTGGTAAAATTGTGTGTTTGGCAAGATGTCAAATGATGGGATAACCCAGATTGTGGCTGAGAAGCTTGATAAGAATAACTTCCATGCTTGGAGGTTCAGGTTGACAAATTTCCTAATGGGAAAAGGCATTTGGGACTGCATAGAAGGTGAGCATGAAGAGGCACCAGAGATACTGGATATAAATCCGACTGCTGCAGATGTGAAAGAGTTTAAAGACTGAAACCAAGAAGCCAGGAAGGTTATGTATTGGCTCTCCATTAGTATACAGGACACCATGATTGGGCACATTCAGGATGCCAAGTCCCCCAAGGAGGCGTGGGACACCTTGGTAAAGCTCTATGAAACAAATACCAAGGCACGTAAGATAATACAGTTGAAGAATGAACTTCATACTGTGGAGAAAAAGAGCATGTCTATGAATGACTATGCGCTGAAGATAAAGGGTATTGTGGAATCCCTTGCATCTATTGGTGTGTGAGTATAGATGATGATGACAAGGTGGAAGTCTGTCTACGTGGTCTCGGGCCACAATACACAAGGCGTTCAAGACGTCCATTCAGACTCAGGAAAACATTCCCAACTTTACAGATTTGGTGTCTATACTGATTATCGAAGAGAAGAGCTTGGGTGAAGACCAACAGTCTTCACAAGGTAAAAACAGTTCAGAGCAAAAGGCCTTCTACACGAGTTCAGGAAGAGGACGAGGTAGAGGAGGCCATGGATGCGGTCAAGGAGGTGGCCGAACAGGTAATCAGAATTATGACCAGCACAGCAGAGCAGCAACAACAACAGTCCCAGAATCAACAACAACAACAACACGCAGGTGGAAGAGGCAAATTCAGAGGCAGGGGGAGTCAAAGAGGCCGTGGAAATTGCAAAGGCAATATAATGATGCACGTGAATGCTATTATTGTGGTAAGCCTGGACATGTGCAGGCAGAATGTTATAAGAAGCAGGCTGACATGCAAAATGGGAAAGTGCAGCAAAACAACTATGCATCCTCAAGCAGAAATAATGAGGATAATGAAAGGTTGTTTGTTATGCAGCATGTCGTGAATGCCATGTCTGAAAATGTTGATGCAGCACAAAAAGATAATGTATGGTATGTGGATTTAGGCGCTTCGAACCACATGACGAGTCATGGGGAGTGTTTCAAGGAGATGAAAAACCCGGAAAGACCAGGTTTTGTGGAAACAGGGGATGACAGTGCTCATCCAATTGCCCATGTTGGAGATGTGCCATTGTCTATGCAGGATGGCAAAGTGAAGTACCTTGCAAATGTACCTCATGTACCGAACATAACAAAGAATCTGGTTTCAGTTGGCAGATGATTGAGCAGGGTTTGCAGGTTCGATGGATGTTATGTTGAAGATTTTAAAGACAAGTGCAGGTTGGTTGCAAAAGGCAACAGAGTGGACAGAATGTTTACATTAAATGTAGACATGCCTGAAATGAGTGTTGCGATGTTTGCAAATGGTTCAGGAATTGTTGCAGACACAGACATTTGGCATAAAAGGATTGGACATGTGAATGTGCAGAGATTGAAGTCTATGCAGACTAAAGGAATTGTGACAGGGCTGCCAAAATTTAAAGTGGAAGGTATGCAAAAAATATGTGAAGCATGCCAATTTGGGAAGCAAATTGGAAGGTATGTAGAAAATATGTGAAGCATGCCAATTTGGGAAGCAAACAAAGCATGTGTTTCCACGTAACAATTATGTGAGCAGAAATGCACTAGATGTTGTGCATTCAGATGTATGGGGTCCTACGAAGAGTATATCTATGGGAGGCTGCAGGTATTATGTGACTTTCATTGATGACCACACAAGGAAAGTGTGGGTATATTTCATGAAGGAGAAGAGTGAGGTGTTCACTCACTTTCAGAAGTTCAGAGTTTTGGTTGAAAAGCAAACAGGGAAATATGTAAAGTGCCTAAGGTCAGATGGAGGGGGAGAGTACTTCTCCAATGAGTTCTCTGAATTTTTGAAGAAGAATGGTATTCGGAGAGAGTTTACATGCAGATACACTCTGCAGCAAAATGGAGTTACTGAGCGGAAAAACAGGCACATTGCTGAGATTACACGAGCATTGATGGAAGAGAAGAATATGCCGCATAGCTATTGGGCTGAGGTTGTTTCTACAGCAGTATACATCATGAACAGGACTCCAACTGCAGCCATACATGATGTAACTCCAGAGGAGAGGTTTACTGGCAGAAAACCAGATTTGTCTCATCTGAAAGTCTTTGGATGCATTGCATATGTGCATGTGCCAGATGAGCTGAGAACTAAGCTGGATCCAAAAGCTGAAAAATGTGTGTTTATTGGATACTCCCTTGCGCAAAAGGGATACAAGTGTTATAACCCTGCTACACGTGAGTTGAGGGTGAGCAGGGATGTTGTCTTTGATGAGATGAGCAGCTGGTATGCTGCTGAAAAAGAAGCTGTTGGGGCTGATGTGAGTGGAAGTGTGGTTGCACAGAATGCAGGTCAGAGCAATCACAGTCTTTGAGTGGACCAGGAGAGTCCTCATCTAGTGGGTCTATTGATAGACCATGGAGTGGCAGGCTGCGTCATAATACCAGTCCTGCAAATGTGATTAGTACATCACGTAAAGGAAAAGAGAAAGTGGTTGAGCCCCTTGGTATGCATGACATTTCTGCAGGGCATTCTCATGTTGATGGAGAGTCTAGTGGCTCAGATATGAGCCTTAATGAGGAGCTAGGGATCCCAGCTATGAGAACACCTGGTGTAAAGAAGGCTATGGAAGCCATGAATGAAAAACTATGAAGATTAGGGAGAGTGAAGAACCCTGTGCAGAGATTTACATATGATGGTTATGTGGCACATCACTATGCATATATGGCAAAGGTTGTGCAGGTTGTAGAGCCCACATGCATTGATGAGGCTGTTGGAAATGTGTGTTGGGAGAAAGCTATGGATGAGGAGATGGATGCACTATATGGAAATGAAACTTGGGATTTAGTGCAATTGCCTGAAGGCAAGAAAGCCATTGGATGCAAGTGGGTGTACAAAGTTAAACATAACAGTGATGGGAGCATAAACAGGTACAAGGCTAGATTGGTAGCCAAAGGATATGCGCAGACATATGGGATTGATTATGAGGAAACTTTCAGCCCAGTTGCCAAGATGGCAACGATGAGAGTGGTGATAGCAGTGGCTGCGTCAAAGCAATGGTCTTTACATCAGATGGATGTAAAGAATGCATTCTTGCATGGGGATTTGCAAGAAGAGGTGTATATGTTGCAGCCACCTGGTTATGAGGATGTGGGTCACCCCGAGCATGTTTGCAGGTTAAAGAAAGCCTTGTATGGCTTAAAGCAAGCACCAAGAGCATGGTCTGACAAGATTTCTGAATATCTTGTCACTATTGGCTTTCATGTAGCCAATGCAGATTTCTCGCTGTATGTGAGACATGGTGATAGAGGAGTTGTGCTTGTTGTCATCTATGTAGATGACTTGATCATTACGGGGGACCATGATGCAGAGATCTTTGATGTAAAGATCTTACTTAGACAAAAGTTCGAGATGAAGGATCTGGGGGAGCTCAGATATTTCTTGGGCATTGAGGTGATTAGGTCACCACATGATGGTATTGGATTACTGCAGAGACAGTATGGCTTGGACATGTTGTCCAAGTATGGTATGACAGGCTGTAAGCCTATTTCTGTGCCATTGGATCAGAATGGTGTGAGGTGAAAAAAAGAAGAAAGAACCTGCCTCTATAGCTCTTCCACCTCCCAAACTTGGAAACACTACCACGAACGGGGTACCACCAGCCCCACCGGCTGGAACACTCTCTCACCCGGCATTCGCCACCCACCCACACCATAAGGATAGCTCAAAACCCAAATAAAAGATGATCATTCAATAAAACACAAATACAGCATCAACCATGTACAAACTCAGCAAATACACCAAAGACCAGGACTCTGCCAAGGGAATCACACCCTTGCGTCTGACGACCAAGCCTCTGTCTCCCAGTCCTTGTAATCTCCAGAGGGCGCCCACACCAGCAACCCTTCTTCACTTTCTCTGTAGCCCGGCTACTCTCTGTCTGCTCTGCTACCTGCCAATTGTCGTAGGCGAGCCCCACTATCTCCAGCCCACACATCAGCACCTCTTCTGCATCCAACACACACAAAAATCCAAGGCTCCCTCTCTGGTCAGCATCCACGCACTGCCTGCAATCATCGCCCACACAAGACCAGCTACTCTCACTAGAAGGCGCCCACACCAGCTAACCTTCACTCAGCAGCTCCCACTCTCTGTATGTCATGACCAGCAGCTTCACCAACCACCAGAGCCTCGCACAATCCTCAGCACCACGAACCACTGCTCACCGCAGCATCCTCAGATATCTAGCCCAAGCCACATCACTCAGTCCCTTCCAAACAGCAGCCCTCTCTGCTGCTCCAATCACCAGCCCATACTAGACCATCACCCAAGAGACCTGCAGCCTCTTTCTCTTGTTCACCCGGCTGTACTCCAGCCCTTTAGCTGTTCACCTTACCACCAGCGGCTCCTAGGCGGCCCTTCTACTTCTGCAGTGCCAACAATACCCGCCAACCTTGTATCAATAAGGCGGCCAACACTCTAGCTTTCCTCGCTTCACACTGGGAGGCCCACCACCTCTGCACTCTTGATGGCTGCGCACCCTTCATCTGTCGCCAGCCACTTCTTATCGCCAAGGCCAGCAGCTACATCTACTTTCTCCACCCGGCTCCCTTTCTAAAGACCTGCGGCTGCAGCTACGCTCCAGAGGGCGCCCACGTCTGCGCCGCCAGCCAGCTACCTCTCCGTTCTCAGCACTCTCGTCGGAGAAGCCTCTGTAGCGTCACTCTCCCTCTCTTTTCCCTTCTGTGCCTCTGGCTGCACACAGTCCTCTCTCTCAAGGCGGCCGCTTCCTCTCTACGCCTCTAGCCTTTTCTGCATCAAGCGCCCACGACTCCTTCTTTTTTTTTCCGCACGGCTCCCAGGCCTCTCCTCTCTCTTCTCAACACGCCGCCTCCCCTTCTTTCACGCCCTCCAGCCCTCCACAAGCTTCTCGAAGCGCTGCTGGCCGCCACCTTGAACTCCACGTGGTTTTGTTATTGGGCCATGTGACATATTTAATATTTTTTTTCAAAAAGCCTCAAAGCCATAAGTAATGGCCACCCTAATGCTAAAAAACTTTCCTTCTCCTTACACTTCGGATCATCACGCCATGGCCATAATTTTCCAAAATAAGAGCGAGAGCTGCCCCCCGTCTTCATCAGCATCATTATCATCTCCAAACACTACCATTCCAGTCGTCGGTGCCCTGCATTTAGTATCCATTTGCACACCATATTGATGCAATAAAACTCCAGATCACCGGGGGCATCTGCTCCAAAAAAAACACGTGCATATTTGTTGGAATTAGGGTTGCAGGAATGCACACACAACTTCAAGAAGATGAGGAAGCTTGAGCACAACACATTAGTGTATTATGAGTGCCAAAAATGAAAGATAACAAGCCCTAGAAGATAATGGGCGTATATACAATGCACGGGGGAAAAAACCTCCTAGTGAGGGAAAAAGTGCCCCGGCGGTCCTAAGTGTGTTCACACACATCACTACTATAATATGGTAACAAATCCCCCCTGGAGTGATGCGGTGAACAAGAGCTAGCACTCATGTATAGGGAAGTGTCTAGCTATGTGGACGAATCCACAAAAGGGAGTAAGCCCAAAGCTTTGCGAAAAGCTTCGAACTTCTCACGAGGCAGAGCCTTTGTGAAAAGGTCTGCAAGGTTATCCTGTGTTGGCACATAAGCCAAACTGATCTCTCCTGCAGAGAGTCTCTCCCTGACATAATGGTAGTGCACCTCAATGTGCTTCGTACGAGCATGGAACACTGGGTTCCGCGCAACTGCCAATGCGCTCTGACTGTCAGTGAAGATGGTGGTGGCAGATGGCTGCCCAACACCCAAATCAGCCATAAGGCGTCTGAGCCACACACACTCAACCGTAGCTGTGAAAGCTGCCCTGTACTCAGCTTCACAACTAGAAGTGGCCACAGTAGGCTGCTTCTTGCTCAACCATGATATGCATGAGCTTCCAAGCATGAAGCAAAAACCACTCATGGACACGCGTGTGTCATAACAACCAGCCCAGTCAGAATCTGAAAAAGCATGTAAATCTGGCGGCAATGATCCCCCCTTGGGATAAAACAACCCAAGATGCCGAGTACCACTCAAATAGCGAAAGATACGCTTCACTGCCTGCCAATGCTTAATGCCTGGGCTATGCATAAATCTGCTCACCTGTGAGACTGCAAACTGAATGTCTGGCCTCGTAATGCATACATAAATGAGGCAACCAACAGCTGTCTGATAGAGTGTGACATCAAAGTGATATCCAGCATCATGAAGACTCAACTTCAAACCTGTCTCCATTGGAGTAGCAATAGGCTTGCAGTCTTCAAGGCCAAATCTCCGCAACAATGTTTCAATATACTTTGTCTGACACAAAGCAATACCTCCATCACACTGCTTAAATTGCACCCCCAAATAATGATGCAAATGCCCCAAATCTGACATCTCAAAAGAGGCATTCAAATCAGCCTTAAAATCAGCAATATGACTCTCATTTGGTCCTGTGAGCAGCATGTCATCGACATAGAGAGCAATGATTAGATGTACACCATCCACACGTTTAACATACAAAGTGCTTTCTGTTGGACTATTCTGAAACCCATGTGCAGTCAAATATGCATGTATTTTTTCATACCAAGCTCGTGGAGCTTGCTTTAAACCATATAAAGCCTTTTTTAACCTGCACACTTTGTTTTCCTGCCCTCTTTGAACAAAACCACGAGGCTGCGATACATACACCTCCTCATGCAAATCTCCATTTAAGAACGCAGTCTTTATGTCCAGCTGATGTACATTCCAACCATTATGAGCTGCTAATGCACAGATGCTACGAACAGTGGTCATACGACATGTGGGAGCAAAAGTCTTATCAAAATCAATGCCCTTCTCTTGAGCATAACCTTTTGCAACAAGCCTAGCCTTATGGCGATCCACTGTGCCATCAGGCTTACGCTTCAATTTGTATACCCACTTAGTGCCAATGGCCTTCTTGCCAGGGGGCAAGTCACATAAAGACCATGTACCATTCTTCATAATAGCATCGTATTCTGCTTGCATAGCAGCCATCCAATTTTCTGAACTTTGTGCCTCATCAAATGAAACAGGCTCACTTTCATCGCACATACTAGAAACAGCCAATGCATAACAATCTGACGCATAAGAGGCACCATGAGAGCCAGAACGAGTGCGACTAGACAAAGGGGCATCCAACTTGCTGTCACGCAAAGTCTGCACCAGCCATCTAGGCATATTCCTAGAGCCCTCAATCTCTTGTCTCTCATCCTCAAGTGCATCATGCACATCTGCATCAGATATAGGCTGATTTGTGCCATCATTTAAAACCTGCATAGGCTGAAAAATTGCCTCATGAGGTATTGCACTTGACTGTGCACCACTGAAAAGAGGCAACAATGTATCATAGACATCACGTGAGCTGATATCTGTCTCCTTAGTACATGAAACCAAGGGCTGAACTGCATCTTCCACAAATACAACATCACGGCTAACCAAAATGCGCTTTGTCTGTGGATGATACAAACGATACCCTTTGCTCTCAGCACTATATCCAACAAAAATACATTTGACAGCTTTGTCATCCAATTTTCTGCGATGTTGCACAGGCACTAATGCATATGCCAGGCAACCAAAAACACGTAAATGGCCAACAGATGGCTTGCGTCTATGCCAAGCCTCATATGGAGTGACAACCTGTAATGCTTTGGTGGGACACCTGTTTAGTACATAAGTGGCACACATGACAGCCTCAAGCCAAAAACCATGTGGTAGACTTTGACTCTTAACCATACATCTTGCCATTTCCATGAGAGACCTGTTTTTTCTCTCAGCCACACCATTTTGCTGTGGTGTATACGGCACTGTACATTGGTGTTTTATCCCACGCTCAGCCAGAAATGCATTAAATTCTGAAGACATATACTCCCCCCCTCGATCTGAACGGAGGGTGCCCATCTTTCTTTCTGACACATTTTCAGCCATAACCAAAAACTGTTTGAAGCACAAAAACACTTCGGACTTTGCCTTCAAAGGATATACCCATGCATGCCTGGTAAAATCATCAATGAAAGTCACGAAGTAAAGGTAGTTTCCAAATGATGGAGTTTGCATGGGACCACAAACATCACTGTGAACAAGCTGCAATCTGCGTTCAGCTCTCACTGATCCATCTTTGGGAAAGGAAGCACGCTGCATTTTACCCAATATGCAGCCCTCACAAACATGCTTGACAGGTGCCTCAAGCTTAGGCAAAGAAGACACCATTTCAGATTTCTGCAGGCGCAGCAAACTTGCAAAATTCAGATGACCAAAACGTGCATGCCACAGTTTTGCATCTGAAATAGCCTGCGTATCCATAATAGCACATGCTGAATCCTCTACACATTTGCCATCCATATTGAGCTTATACAGCCCTCGACATAGTGAACCAGATGCTACAATGATGTCACCACAAGAGAGATCATGAACAGTACATCTGTCATCCACAAATTTTACAACCAAACCTGTTTTGGCAAATGCGGAGACTGACAGCAGATTCTTTTTTATCCCTGGCACATACAATGCATCAAAAAGTGTAAAGGTGTTGCCATTTGCAACATTCAGCACAATCTGTCCAACTCCTTCAACGGGATAAGAGGAGTTATTGGCACAAGTGACAGTATTCCCTGTGGGAGGAGACTCAAGGAAAGTGAATAAACTGCACTGCGAGGTGATATGCTTAGTGGCACCACTGTCAAAGTACCATACATCTGAATCTACTGCAGACATACATGTGTCATGCAAAGATGGGTCATAACTGCACTGCGCATTGAATGCCCATTCTGTATCTAGCACAACATTAGCAGATTCATTGTTAGAAGGAGAGGCATCTGCAACAGCCATACCAGCCTCTTTCTTCTTAGCCTCTTTCGCAGCCAGCTTAGGACACGCTTTGATGACATGATCATTTCCCTTACAGTACTTGCAAAATGTCTTCTGTTTGTCACCCTTCTTCTCATCTTTGTCTTCCTTCTTTGGTTGCGCAGCATTTGCAGATTTCTGCTTACTAGAAGAAAAGCCAGCTTTACCTTTCCCGCTTCTCTGACTAGCAACGAAAGCTTGATCTGCGACACGCATAATATTCCTGTTTTGCCTTGACTGGTCTTCTTGCAGCAAAACAGAAACTAACTCCTCAAATGATAAGGCATTGGGATTGCCTTTCATCATCAAGCGAAGAGTGGAAGCAAAACCCTGATAAGAATCTGGTAGACCATTCAAAACAGTCTGCACAAGTGAACTGTCTGACAGGATTTCATCTGCAGAAATGAGCTGCTCTTTGAAATCCTTGATCTTTGTCAAAAAGCTATCCATAGAATCACCTTCGTTCATATGCTCACTCTCCAACTGTTTTCGGAGATAAGCAACACGAGCCTCATTTCTTGCCTGATACAATGTGGCAAGTACATCCCAAGCATCCTTAGAAGTCCTGCAGGAGCGAATATGTGGGATAATGGTACGTTTGACAGACAGCGCAATCAAGGCATGAGCCTGCGCATCTCTACCATCCCAACGAATCTGCTCTGCTGAAAGTGGTGGTTCTCGAACAGCTGCTACAGCACTTGTGCCTGCACCATCATCAACAGTACCTGTTTCTGATGTGTTTGCAGCATTCCCAGCCACAATAGGACGTGCATCAATACCCTGCACAATGTTCCATAACCCCTTTGCTACCAATACATGTCGCATCATATATGCCCACAATGGATAGTTGGTGCCATCCAACTTATCCTCAGCAGCCAACATGCGGAATACATCATTGTTGTCAGCCATGGCCAATGACTGTACTACTAGATGTAAATGCTGTCTGTAAGAGGTAAACCTGTATAAAATCGATCTGTGCTATGTAGCACAGCCCAAAACAGACGAATGGGCACCTGTCCTGCAGATTTTAATCTTGACAGCAAATCTGCACAGTAGGACGATTTTGCCTGCGTAGTACTTGGAATGCAAAAACGGAGGGCGAAATGACTTCAGATCAAAATTCTGAAACAAACGAGTCCTTTGGGCTCTCCCACGGCATATACTAACCTGCAGACGCTCGTGAAACCTCGTCGCAATCGGAGGAGATGAAGCGGCAGGTGCCGGTGATGCTGCCCGGGAGGAGG
Source organism: Cibotium barometz (assembly GCF_041138505.1). NCBI lineage: Eukaryota > Viridiplantae > Streptophyta > Polypodiopsida > Cyatheales > Cibotiaceae > Cibotium > Cibotium barometz. Next base: position 33,257,797 of record NC_141095.1, on the reverse strand, counting down.
AAGCCTGCTCTGATACCAATTGTTGGAATTAGGGTTGCAGGAATGCACACACAACTTCAAGAAGATGAGGAAGCTTGAGCACAACACAGTAGTGTATTATGAGTGCCAAAAATGAAAGATAACAAGCCCTAGAAGATAATGGGCGTATATACAATGCACGGGGGAAAAAACCTCCTAGTGAGGGAAAAAGTGCCCCGGCGGTCCTAAGTGTGTTCACACACATCACTACTATAATATGGTAACAATATTCCAGCTTTCTGCCAAACCACTCGGCCTGTACACTTGCCAGGGCATTCAGGGCAAATTTTATTCACACACCACACGCACCATATATACACTGACCAAAAACACCTTTCAGATTTTAGCCTGACATACTTTGCCCAACCCCTAGCCTGCTGAATCATTTATGATCAGCAGAAAGCATATGACCACGTTTCCCTCCATCTATTCTCTGAGCATCATACAGTGTAACTAACACATCTCTGTTCCAGGTGATCCAAGAAACTCTGTCATCGTCCACAGGCATAATTTTCCATCCCACTTCCCACAACATAACACCAGAACCTCTGGAGACAAAACTTCTGACATACACACCATCCTGCCTCATCTCAACTCCAAAATCCCTGATACGGTCAGCACCAATATCGGAGAACCAATGCAGCAGCTCCTGCTGAGGGTAAAAATTGATGAAAGCTTCATAAAAAAAACCTGCTGTGCCATAACACTTTCCTGTCCATCCATATAAGGGACATCACCATCAAAGCCAGCCACCACAGGCAAAACAAACTCCTCTTCAACCGGCACCATTGCCAAAGCATCCATCTCAGTTCCTGTATTCTCATTTTCATCAAGGCCACCAAGAAATTCATCCATTACAGCATCCCTCTCATCCATAGTATCAACACCATCCAAAGTCTTCTGGTGTTCTCTTTCTTCATAGCCTCAATTCTGGTCATGGCTTTTTTAACATTTATGCACATTTCATCATCCAGCTCCAACTCAGGCTCATCATCCTGTAGACTGTCTATTTCCCACTCATCCCACACAGGTTCATCATCCAAAGACTTAAAAGCAAGCTCTTTCACATCACATGCATACCTTTGTTCAGGATCCATTTGTACCTCCTCGCATTCCTCATGTATGGCTTCTTCTTGTTCAGCAACCTCATCACCAAGCACTTCCTCATCAATAACCACAGCATCCATCTCTGCATCCTCCTCACTGGATGAAGTATCATCTGTTTCACTAGTAGTGGTACTACTAGTCGTATCATCACTCAAATCAGCTTTACTTTCTTCTTCATCACGAACAGGCTTCTGGTTATCCATATTAAACTTCTTCTTATCCCCTCTCCTGTCATACAGAGTAATGACCCCTTTCCTCCAATCCTGCACAGCCTTCACCGCTCTCAGCCATGGTCTTCCCAAAATAATGGGGAATGCACCCATTCCTGCAGGCATAACGTGACAATCCACAAGCACCTTCACATCAAAAACTTCCAATTCTAATTTCTTAACCATACCTAAGCATTTGACTTTCTGATGATTAGCCAGCCGAATTCGGAATCCAGACGCTTGAGTGAAATCAAGACCAAGCCTCTCCACAGCTGCCAATGTGATCACACAAATTTGTGCTCCACCATCTATGTATGCCTCTCCCAGATTCTTCCCTTTATACCACACATTCACCAACCACAGGACATATATCAGGTAACTCCTGGACAGATAGAACAGTCACTATCCCTTTGGCAGGCTCCTTCTCTCTCGGATTCACAAGTCTTTTCCCTTGACGCTTCAAATTGGGAGCTAACTCTATCAATTGCCCAAAAGTAATGTTAGCCTTCCTTTCAGCCATGTCTTCCTGCAAACTGTAACTATCCTGCCCACCCCCTAGTGGAAAATCAGTTACCTGAAACTTCCTACGAGACCTCCTCTTCTGCTTGACCTTCACATCCTCTCCTTCCTTTACTTTTCCTTTCTTCTTGCTGGGCCCTGCAGCATTCTCTTCACAAACCCGGCCCCTTTGTTGTGGCATCCGTTTCCCCAAGGGCATCACATCAGCTTCTGCTTCCTTCATCTTCTCAAGGGTGACCACATCTATCACCTTAGTTTTTCCCTTCTCCTCAGCTGTAATTCCACTGGGACCTGCTTGATCCCTGATATCAATACCATAATCATTTGACCTGTCAGGTAGCTGTGAAGGTAGTGGGTACATATCACCACCCATACGTTGAGGCTTATCACAATCTGTACTCAAATGACCAAGCTCACCACAGTTCCAGCATGTAGGAATGAAATGACGGCCCCTACCACGACCACGTCCATACCCTGCTTGTCCATCTCCCCCTTCAGGATTGTTACCATGGCCTCTACCACGTCCACCACCTGTACTTCCCATTAAATTCAGGCTCAAATTCTTCATAAGATCAACCATTTGTTTCATATCCTGTCGCAATCCCTCATCAGAACCTGCAGGAACCATAGGTACTCCCTGACTAGCTTGAGGCACCATCTGCATAGCTTGGGCTTCAGTGGGCTTCATCCTCTCAATCACTGCATTCATGGGTGTAGCCTCCACTCTACGAATCTCCGGTTGTGCTACAACTGGAATCATCCCCAGCTGATTCATCCGCTGTAATTTCCAGTCTTTTGACTTAGAAATTTCCACTGCATCCTCATAAGACCTGGGCTTCTTCAATTCCACTTTCCAGTGAATACTCCTCTTAAGTCCAGCTACAAACTTGTTTTTCTTCATCATATCAGGCGGCACCTGGTCTTCCCCTAAAGCCCTGCATAAAGTTTCCCATAGCAAAGAAAATTTCTTCATATAATCATCTATTGATTCAAACTCACCTTGTGTCAGAGCTTGCACCTCATGCCAAACCTTGTCGGGGTCTTCTACCTTCTTGAACCTGTTGCTAAGTGCTGTCTTCAATCCATTCTCAGTCATCTCAATGCGTGGAACAGCATCCCTTAATGACTCCTCATAAGCCCTGTACCAGGTCCTTGCATCCCCTTTCAAACAAATGCTCAACAGCCGCAACACCTGTACCGACTCATTAATATGGTTGCTTATACATGCAACCTCCATCCTTTCCAAGAAGTCTGCCACATCCTCATTCAGACCACCATAAAACTCTGGATAAGACATCATCTTGATCCCCAGCTTCACTTTCAATCCCAAGCAAAAACCCAAAAACACCTTCCTTCAATCTCTCACTCTGGGGCATACACCCTCGTAAGAGAAATCCCTGAGCTATCCTCAGTCAAACAATACCAAAAAGAGCCACTCCTCAGTGGGGGCACCAGAAGGATGTGAGGTGAAAAAAAGAAAGAAATACCTGCCTCTATAGCTCTTCCACCTCCCAAACTTGGAAACACTACCACGAACGGGGCACCACCAGCCACCACCGGCTGGAACACTCTCAACATACACCACCCACCCACACCATAAGACAGCTCAAGACCACGAAGGACAGATGATCATTCAACTAAAAACATATACAGCATCAACCATGTACAAACTCAACAAATACACCAAAGACCAGGACTCTGGCCAGGATTTACTGCCAAGGGAATACACCCTTGCGTCTGACGACCAAGCCTCTGTCTCCCGATCTCTGCAATCTCCAGAGGGCGCCCACACCAGCAACCCTTCTTCACTTTCTCTGTAGCCCGGCTACTCTCTGTCTGCTGCTACCTGCCAATTGTCGTAGGCGAGCCCCACTGTCTCCAGCCCACACATCAGCACCACTTCTGCATCCAACCCACACAAAAACCCAAGGCTCCCTCTCTGGTCAGCATCCACGCACTGCTTGCAATCATCGCCCACACAAGACCAGCTACTCTCACTAGAAGGCGCCCACACCAGCTAACCTTCACTCAGCAGCTCCCACTCTCTGTATGTCGTGACCAGCAGCTTCACCAACCACCAGAGCCTCGCACAATCCTCAGCACCACGAACCACTCAACACAGCAGCCTCCATATCTAGCCCAAGCCACATCACTCAATCACTTGCTAACAGCAGCCCTCCCTTGCTGCTTCAATCAGATGCCCACACTAGACATCAGACCTACAGCCTCTTCTTTATCTGCATCCAGCTTTCTTCAGAATCACCAGAGCCGCCTCAGCACTTCTACTGCAAGGCGGGAACACTCTTAATCTCTGTCTGCAGCTCACCTTCAACTCAACCAGTCATCGCCTCTACTGTGCCTCTGCAAGGTCATTTTTTTCTATCTGGCGGCCCTAGCTCTGGTGACCTCCTTTTCACTCCAGTGTCTATTTCCACAAGTGCCCATCCAGGCCTCTACTTCCGGTCCCTGTAATCTCCAGAGCTTCACACTTCAACACCTACGAGGCCCCCAAAGCTTCAAAGCGGCTGACCACCTGGCCTTCTTTTAGGAGTTGCCGCCGCAGCTTTGCCTACTCTCTGCGCTATCTGCACTAAACGAGGGGAGGCCCCACTCACGTTGTCCACCAGCCCGCTCCTTATTACACACGGCGGTTCAGCCTTTACGCACAATCACTTTCATCATGGCGACGACCCCACTGGTTCCCGTCACCTACTCTGTTGCACCCTTGTCATCTTTGTTGAAGTCGCCAGCACCCATCGCCAGCAGCTCGCGCCTCTGGTCTCTACAGGCTCTCCAGGCGTCTTCTTTAGCAGCTCGCCTCTGGTCTCTGCAGGCTCTCCAGGATCGCCAGCACCCATCGCCAGCAGCTCGCCTCTGGTCTCTGCAGGCTCTCCAGGCGTCTTCTTCAGCTTCCCTTCGCCGGTGCTTCCGTGTCAGCGTCCTCTTCACTGCACCCGTCTTTCTCTACAGCAAGCGCCTGCACCCAGTCGACCAAGGCAGCCTTCTCTCTGCCTCCCGCAGCCTCAACCTCTCAGCAAGGCGACCACTCCTCCTCTTTTCAACACGCCGCCTCCCCTTCTTTCACGCCCTCCAGCTCTCCACAAGCTTCTCGAAGCGCTGCTGGCCGCCACCTTGAACTCCACGTGGTTTTGTTATTGGGCCATGTGACATATTTAATATTTTTTTAAAAAGCCTCCAAACCACATAATGATGGCCACCCACAAATGCTAAAAGAGTCCCTTCTCCTTATACTTTCCCAGAAAATACGGCGCTCATAATTTCCAAATAAATGCAAGAGTTGCCCGCCGTCTTCATCAGCATCATTACCACCAAGCCCATCAATTTCCCAGTCGGTGCCCTAATTTTAGTATCCATCTACACACCACATTATTGCCATAAAACTTCAGATCTCAGCGTCTGCTCCGAAAAACAAAACACGTACATAAACCAACTTTCTGCCAAACCACTCGGCCTGTACACTTGCCAAGGCATTCAGGGTAAAATTTATTCACACACCACACGCACCATATGTACACTGACCAAAAACACCTTTCAGATTTTAGCCTGACAAATGGCAAGTTGAGTGCAGATTCAGGAGAGATCTTGGAGGATCCTACTATGTATAGGCGCATAGTAGGAAGTTTGATCTACATGACTAGACCAGATTTGACCAAACCGGAGTGCTGTTTCTGGTAAAATTATGTATTTGGCAAGATGTCAAATGATGGGATAACCCAGATTGTGGCTGAGAAGCTTGATAAGAATAACTTCCATGCTTGGAGGTTCAGGTTGACGAATTTCCTAATGGGAAAAGGCTATTGGGACTGCATAGAAGGTGAGCATGAAGAGGCACCAGAGATACCGTATATACATCCGACTGCTGCAGATGTGAAAGAGTTTAAAGACTGAAACCAAGAAGCCAGGAAGGTTATGTATTGGCTCTCCATTAGTATACAGGACACCATGATTGGGCACATTCAGGATACCAAGTCCCCCAAGGAGGCGTGGGACACCTTGGTAAAGCTCTATGAAACAAATACCAAGGCACGTAAGATAATACAGTTGAAGAATGAACTTCATACTGTGGAGAAAAAGAGCATGTCTGTGAATGACTATGCGCTGAAGATAAAGGGTATTGTGGAATCCCTTGCATCTATTGGTGTGTCAGTAGATGATGATGACAAGGTGGAAGTCTGTCTACGTGGTCTCGGGCCACAATACACAAGGCGTTCAAGACGTCCATTCAGACTCAAGAAAACATTCCCAACTTTACAGATTTGGTGTCTATACTGATTATCGAAGAGAAGAGCTTGGGTGAAGACCAACAGTCTTCACAAAGTAAAAACAGTTCAGAGTAACAGGCCTTCTACACGAGTTCAGGAAGAGGACGAGGTAGAGGAGGCCATGGATGCGGTCAAGGAGGTGGCCAAACAGGTAATCAGAATTATGACCAGCAGCAGCAGCAGCAACAACAACAGTACCAGAATCAACAACAACAACAACACGCAGGTGGAAGAGGCAAATTCAGAGGCAGGGGGAGTCAAAGAGGCCGTGGAAATTGGTAAAGGCAATATAATGATGCACGTGAATGCTATTATTGTGGTAAGCCTGGACATGTGCAGGCAGAATGTTATAAGAAGCAGGCTAACATGCAAAATGGGAAAGTGCAGCAAAACAACTATGCATCCTCAAGCAGAAATAATGAGGATAATGAAAGGTTGTTTGTTATGGAGCATGTCGTGAATGCCATGTCTAAAAATGTTGATGCAGCACAAAAAGATAATGTATGGTATGCAGATTCAGGCGCTTCGAACCACATGACGAGTCATGGGGAGTGTTTCAAGGAGATGAAAAACCCGGAAAGACCAGGTTTTGTGGAAACAGGGGATGACACTGCTCATCCAATTGCCCATGTTGGAGATGTGCCATTGTCTATGCAGGATGGCAAAGTGAAGTACCTTGCAGATGTACTTCATGTACCGAACATAACAAAGAATCTGGTTTCAGTTGGCCACATGATTGAGCAGGGTTTGCAGGTTCCGTTTAACCCTGATGGATGTTATGTTGAAGATTTTAAAGACAAGTGCAGATTGGTTGCAAAAGGCAACAGAGTGGGCAGAATGTTTACATTAAATGTAGACATGCCTGAAATGAGTGCTGCGATGTTTGCAAATGGTTCAGGAATTATTGCAGACACAGACATTTGGCATAAAAGGATTGGACATGTGAATGTGCAGAGATTGAAGTCTATGCAGACTAAAGGAATTGTAACAGGGCTGCCAAAATTTAAAGTGGAAGGTATGCAGAAAATATGTGAAGCATGCCAATTTGGGAAGCAAATTGGAAGGTATGTAGAAAATATGTGAAGCATGCCAATTTGGGAAGCAAACAAAGCATGTGTTTCCACGTAACAATTATGTGAGCAGAAATGCACTAGATGTTGTGCATTCAGATGTATGGGGTCCTACGAAGAGTATATCTATGGGAGGCTGCAGGTATTATGTGACTTTCATTGATGACCACACAAGGAAAGTGTGGGTATATTTCATGAAGGAGAAGAGTGAGGTGTTCACTCACTTTCAGAAGTTCAGAGCTTTGGTTGAAAAGCAAACAGGGAAATATGTAAAGTGCCTAAGGTCAGATGGAGGGGGAGAGTACTTCTCCAATGAGTTCTCTGAATTTTTGAAGAAGAATGGTATTCGGAGACAGTTTACATGCAGATACACTCCGCAACAAAATGGAGTTGCTGAGCGGAAAAACAGGCACATTGCTGAGATTGCACGAGCATTGATGGAAGAGAAGATTATGCCGCATAGCTATTGGGCTGAGGCTGTTTCTACAGCAGTATACATCATGAACAGGACTCCAACTGCAGCCATACATGATGTAACTCCAGAGGAGAGGTTTACTGGCAGAAAACCAGATTTGTCTCATCTGAAAGTCTTTGGATGCATTGCATATGTGCATGTGCCAGATGAGCTGAGAACTAAGCTGGATCCAAAAGCTGAAAAATGTGTGTTTATTGGATACTCCCTTGAGCAAAAGGGATACAGGTGTTATAACCCTGCTACACGTGAGTTGAGGGTAAGCAGAAGCCCCTAGCCCTCCTGCCAAAGAGATGAGCTCTTCACCAGCTCAAGGGAAGACTCCTACCAAAGAGAAGATCCCTAGTCCTCCTGCCAAAGAGAAGAGCTCTTCTCCAGCTCAAGAGAAGACACCTATCAAAGAGAAGACCCCTGTCAAAGAGAAGAGTGCTACTAAAGGTCTTCTGTTTCACTCACCAGTGAAATTTAAAATTCAAAAGCGTCGTTTATCCAACAAAGATAGTAAGAGTGCGCTCTCCATTAAATTTCTTTTTCATGTTCCCCAAGAAGACTGCCAAGTCTCCAAGGCCAACCTCCAAAGAACCTTCTGTAAAACCAGACCCCACTGCCAAATCTCCCTCACCAACACCTAAAGATCTCAGAGAAGAGCCCAACTTACCACCATTTGAGGAATTCACTCTAAAGTCTTCCTCTCCAACACCTCAAGAGCTGAAAACTCCAGAACTTGAACCTCAATCAGCAAAATTTGATCGAAGTAAACAGAAGAGAGAAAGATTCTCTAAAGATGCAGGGTCATCTCATACCAAAAGTTGATTTTGTTGAGTGATTCCACAAGTTGGCTTTTGTATTGTTCATTTTGTCCATATGAACACACCCTTTTTGGGACAATATTTTGTACTTAAATTCAGTATCAATAATTTGATATTCAACTATTAAACCTTGTTCTGTGTTGCGAACAATATGTTGACCATTTTTGTGAAGAAGTCAAGACGAAATTTAGCAGAATATATTGATTACATTATTGGAGAAATCCTTTTCAGCTATACAAACTTGCCCTTGCAAGTGGCTCAAATACAACTTTTTTTGGGGGGAGACATGTGATGCATGAGGTTACTTTCTCCATCCTTGTACTGACAATAATATCATCTACTTTGAATCTATATTCAGGTGGTATTTCGTCTAGAAACTCAAGCGACTCTCTTACATGTTGTAGTCGCCAGTTTGATGTTACTATGAGTTTCCTGGGATCTATGAATGGATGGACTATGATGTTAAATTCAAACTCTGGACAATTCTCTTCAGAATCCAGAGGGACCCAACTACCAAGCTTGCTTTTCCATCTCCTATAGTCATAGCCCAAAACTAGGGATTGGTGACACAGTTGGTATGAGATAGACAAAGAATTTGGGCTTACTCTACAACTGATATTGTCCCCCATATGAAAAGTTTCCTTGGTACTGGACATCCTTCTCCAAGTACAGTGTCCAGATCAGTCAGAGATAGTCTTCTATTAAGCCACATCGTTCTTGTCCTCTCCAATTCCATTGTATTGAAACATGCCACAAAGACATGTATAGGCAAGAACCATTGAATTTTTATCCTTCTTGAAATCCTTCCAGGAGACATAGTTTTAAGAATATCATCTTTGATTTTGGATTTGAAGCTTGTTATGGTATTTGGATCAGGAACTTCCCATTCCAGTGACATTAATGTGGGAATAGGTATGTCATATAATTCTCCATGAACACCTTCTCTTGATAGAACCCTGTATTCTGCAAAATATACAAATAAATCCACTGATTTGTAAAATGAAGGTGGTTTGTCTGCATACATGACATCTGCAATCCCCTTGTGAATTGCTTTGAATGTGCCACTTAAGCTCTCAACAGGCTACCACTCCACAGCTGTTGACGGAAAGATAACTGAAATTAAACAAACAACAAATATATTAGAAGGAGAAATATTGTGTTGTATCAAATAGATAAAGTTTTGTTGAATTACAGTAAGAATGGAGAATTGGATGTTCATCCAAGTTCAACACCATGTCTTTGGCCATGTAGACATGTTGAACTTTTGCAAGCCAGCCATTGTCGGTCACTTTGAAGGCAAGAACACGACCTTTCCAATGGGATTTCACTTCATTTTGCTTGGTTCTTTTCACCCTGTGGACACCTTTGCAAGAGGGAAGCATTGTTACCCAATCATTCACACGAAAAGACATGGGTTTCCAAACACCATCTTCTCTGGTGTTATGAAAATCACAAGAAGTTATATTATGAGAAGGACGACGTGAGGACGCCATAGAAACTCACAGATGAGAGAAAAATAGTGAGTCTTTTGAAAGTGCAAAGAAAGGAGAATAAACCATATGCCAAAATGGAGGGAAGGTGGAAAAGGGAATGAGCCATACCAAAATGGAGGAAAGGTGGAAAGTAGACGTTTGAAAAAATTTGGTGATTTGTCATTAATAGCGTTGTTTTCAGAGCCCGAAAAGAGGATTTCGTATCTTCCAGCTTGATTTTTTGAAATAAAAAATGGAACAAGATGTCACTATTTTGGACACAAACTTTAATGTTAGCCATCGTAAACGTCTAAATTAAGCCGTTTTAGCCGTTCGCCACTAAAATAGAACCGTTAAGAAGACATTTAGAGGAGACAAGAATGCCATACTTTTGTATACGTGTCAATTCACAATTGGACAATTTCTTAATCCTTAGATTAACAAACGACCCTTTTCTAGCCGTTTTTGGCCCTAATGAGTTCCCCTAGACCTATGACCTCTATCACTTCCTATTGAGACACTGCCTGCTGCAGAGGAGGCCAGAGTGAGCAAAGATTTTATCTTATCCCGTAGTACTGATGCTTTTATCTTCCTTGTCACTAGGTCCTTCCTCTCCCGAATGGGAATTATCTAAACAAGATGACGAACAGACATAGTCATGAATGGTTGTTTTTCAGGAAGAACATGGTGTCTCATGTCATCCTCAATGTCAAATAATACACCCTTTAAATGGATTTGTCGACAGCTTCAAAAATAGATAAGTGCATCTCGGGGAACCTACACTTCGAAAAAACACTCGAAAGAATCCTTCACCATGTATAGGATTTGCAATGGCAGCAAGCTTATATCCTTTACCTTTCACCAATTCCTCTGACTTCTTTATTGCTGCTCCATGTGCCTCCTCACACTCCTCAAGTTTCATGGTATCTAGGCTTACTTTATTCATCTCCTCCTCATACTTCTTTGTGCAAACTTATCCTTATTCACTCAATAAAGGAAAATAGAGTCAAAGACTAAACAACAATGATTGAGCAAAAGAAAAATCAAGAATGAGTTCATAGATACCTTGAAAATAAACTATGAGAGAACATCCATGGGACAATTATACCAAGGTTATTTTTTCCCTTCATCTCTTTTCTCATCATGATAGTAAGGAGTTTTTGCTCATCATTAGAGAAGTACCTCATTAAAGTTGTCGGACATTCCAAACTTTTACATAAGAAATATATCATGTGCAAGTGTATGAGGCATGTAAGATTCCTCCCTCCAGCTTTTAAGGTGTAAAGGTGTAAGAACCTCCCCTTCTGTTCGTATAATTATTCCCCTCTCTGAAATAGGAGAAAGATCTTGTTTTACCCTATTTTGGCCTAAAGAGAGAAAATGTATAGAGAGAGCTAATCCAAAATTGAGATATCTTTAGATATAAAAATCATCCAGTGTCTAAAATAGTTTCCCCTGAAATAGAAGCTCAAAATGAACTTTCCAATGTGCATTAGGAATCATTTAAAAATGATATCAGGGACCTTAGCCTAAGAGACTAGATTTTTAGAAATTTTTGGATTATGGTCCAATTAAGGTTCCTATGGGCCAATAGGATTAATCCAAGTGTTGGGATGAGATAAATCCAAAGAATAAAATAAAATACCCAAAGATGAGTAAATGCTCACATAAGATGAAGAGTTGACTGAGTACAAGGTTTATTAGTTAAAAATTAAGAGATATTACTTTAAAAAATGAGATATTTTAGACAAATAAAGAATTTTTGATACCTTGGTAAGGAGCAGGAGACTCTTGAGGTAGGCGCCTAATTCACACATGTGGATGAGTTTTAATTCCAAAAAATTGTGATATTTTTCTCTCTCCTCTCTCCTAGATCAAATTGGATCAAAATGGGAGCTAAACTGGTCCAAATCTTGTCCAAATTCAGTGAAACTGAAGCTAGAAAATTCTAGAACTTAGTTGTACTCAATTAGTGTCCTCCCTCACCTATAGATAGACCCTCATTCTTTTGTATTCTCATCTGTAGACTATACCATGCCAGTATTATATTAAAATAATGATTATTTCTATTATCCCTTAAAAAACCTCTACTTTTGGAGAGATTGGAGCTTCTCTCTCTCTTCAACAATCCTTGGAGCTTTCTTCTCAACATACTAAACCAATTGATTGGTTGGGGGCTTCCTTCTAAGATAAAGAAGCAAGCCAAATCAAGAGATAAGAAGTAATTTCATGGTTTTCATTAACATTCTCAAAAGATTTCACTTCTCAACCCCTCTCAAGCTTGAGAAGTTTCAAATTAATTGTTTTCAATGCAAATAAAGCTTTCTATAAGAATTCTAATGATTAATCACAGAAAAAGTTAGTTTTTATGCTTAATTAGAATGCTTTTTATGTATATATCTCTCTCCCAAAAGAATAGTCATTCCTATGACAAGCAAATGAATGCTGCTCATTGATAAATTCTTAATTCAAAATCAATCTCTAAATTTTAGAAATTAATACATAGCTCATTTTTATGCATAATGTGAAAATAGGACTTCCCACCATATTTTAGGATTGGTCATCCTACGCTAAAAGAATGATTTTCATCACATTCATGGAAAACTAATTTTTAGTGTTTATGGATAAATAATTAAATTAAAGAAAAGATGAATTTTTGGTATTTTAATTTTTATGCAAAAAAAGAAATTCCCATGATAATGGAGATCCACGTAATTAAATGGAAAAACAAAAATTTTGGTATATTAAAATAATGAATATTTTTATTTAAAGAGAAATTTTAGATAAATTTATTTTATGTATGAGAAAATTTAAATGATAAAAGAGGAATTTCCATGACATTTGGAATTCAATCATTTAAATGGTAAAAGTGGAATTCTTGACATATTTGAAATAATGGATATTTTTATTAAAGAAAAGAGAAATTTTAGATAAATTTATTTTATGATAAAAGAGGAATTCCCATGACATTTGGAATTCAATCATTTAAATGCAAAAAGAGGAATTCCCATTATATTTGAGATCCAAGAAATTTAATTTAAAAAAGTGGATTTTTTAACATAATTCAAATTATGATTATTTATCAAAAGTAAAATTTTGAGCATTATTAAGAAAAGTAAGGCACCACGCTGTAGAGACCCAAGAAAAGGTTCAGAAACCTCATACAAGAGTATCTAAGAACTGCTAAAGTACCTCTACATCGATGGTTTTTTGTTTGCCCTTTATTGATAGATTTTAAGCCACAAGGTCCCATCCCATGGAGATCAAGGCTACGGTCCCAAGGCTCCATCACTAAGAGCCAAAAGTCCTACCTAGATTATGCATGGTGATGGTTCGCTCACAAACAATAAACAAAAGGTGAGGATGGTTTAGAATACACTTGGGCAATGAGGAAAATTATGTCCATATTGAGGTTGCACGTCCGCATAATGTAGTTCTTGATCTGGTCTACATGACTCTACCTCAATAACCTGTAAATCATACTATCTAGCAAGCTCGTTATTAGATAACCATAGTTCGTTATTAGATAACCATAGTTCGTAAAGCATGCTTCGATTCTTCATCATTAGGTTGATTATCCCTCTCACTTGGGTGTGCTCCATATATATATGCATCCTCTAGCCTACTAGGTAATAGTTTGAGTGCCTCCGCACTGTGATAGGGCATGGGTACTATAAGTAAGTTAGCTAAGTAGCTACCTGAAGCTAAGCTTTATAGGAAATCACCCACTATACCCGATGAAGAAGGAACAAGGAAGTGGAAACATATATGCCATAATTGATGGTGTAAGTCCATAAGTTCTTGCCCTCCTCCACTGCTCTACAAGTTGTTCTTGTGCAGTTCTATCTTGCTAGGGTCCTCCCATTGGGTAACAAACATGCTTGTGATCATGTCGCTCTCATGTCTCTCCTAACATGGAATTCAATAGTCTTATCCTATAATGCACCTAAAATAAGTTCTACATTGCCAACATAAGTAGGACTCTGCATACAACATGTGATGTCTATAGGTAATGCATGGTGCAAGGGGATAGAGCTGTAGGTAGAATAGGTCCAAAAAGGTGGCTCCATTTCTTATCATGTGAAGAATGTAAGGATTCTTTGATATTTTTTAAACTTACTTCCATTAAACAAGCCAACAGTTTCAACTCCGTCAAGAGTCTCAACACGTATAGTACCTTGTGGAGTAACTTCACAAACCCTAAATGGTCCCTTTTTTGTATATTTAAGCCTTTTCTTTTCACTGTGGACCCCATACATAAGTACAAGATCTCCTTGAGATTTCTATCAAACCACTTATTTCTTCGGTACTTTTCTCTGACCATGTTTTGCACTATAATTTATCTCTTTAGTGAGTTGTTCTAAAACAAATAGCTGGTGAGCCAATTCATTACATCAAGATTTTCACGTATTGCTACTCTTAAGAAGCTAGGGATCATGAACTCCTAAGGCATTAGTACCTCAAGTCCATATACCATCTTAAAAGGTGTGTAATTAATTGCCTTTGTATGATGTGCGATAGGCCCATAAAGCTTATAAGTTATGTGAGCTTAGACTTCCAGTCAGTGCATCGAGCTTCAACTTTGTCATTATTGAAATAAGAACCTTTTTGGTTCTCTCTTCTTGGCCATGTACCTGTGGGTAATATGGTATTGACCGGTGAGCGATCATAAATGTGCTAGTGAGATTTTTTATTACATCATTGATAAAATGCTTACCGTGATCACTTAATAGCTCAAATGTACATCCAAAGCATGTTATGATGTTCTCACAAAGAAACTTAGTAGTCGCCATGACATCCTCTTTTAGTGAAGCTCATTTGGTTGTGGGCCAACAATGATGACATGTGCTCAAATTTTTCAAAAGGTTGGTTGACTCTGACAGGATGCAGTGGCATCATGTCCTTCTTCTATGGCTTTGCGCATCGTTGGCACTTGTTACGTTCCTTGACAAATAGTGCAAGTTTACATATGATCGCCAAAAATATGAGCATTATGTAAGATATATATAGTTTTGGGGCAAAATTTATAAGTTTTTATCTAGAAAACTTCTTATAAACGTGTGAATGTATGTAAAACTTAAGGAAAACGTGTGAATGTATGTAAAACTTAAGGAAAATACCTCTTCAGAATGAAAGTTAAATACAATTCATTGACTATTTCGACTTAAATAGTGTTTGAGAAATTAATTTTTGATCACAATTTTAATACAAACCTTGGAATACATTTGACAAGTTTTCTCAAGAATAGACATTTTTTTGCCAAACAGTCCAGTAAAAGACTTAGAAACTTCCCCAAAAAAATACACTAGTGGCTATTGGGCTTATGGTTAGGATTGTAGCAATGCACACACTCACACAATAAGAAGAACAAGAAACTCAAGAGCAAGAAGATTTATTATGATAAGTGTTCCAACAAGTACAAAACCCTAGCTATAGTAGGGGGAGGTTTTTTGGCGAGCTTATTGAGGCGAGCACTCCTAACCACCACAGGCGAGCTTGGACACTAAGATAATAAAAAGGGTGAGCTTCTATACCATACCCTTTTTAATATATGCAAGCATGCAACTGCACACACACACACACACACACACACACATATTAAAGAAACTATCATGCATATAAATTATTCATAATAAAAAGGGTGAGCTTCTATACCATACCCTTTTTAATATACGCGAACATGCAGCTAGCTGCACACACACACACATATATTACAGAAACTATAATGCATATAATTTGTTCATAAGAATGTGTCAAATATATGACTAAAATTAGAAAAAGGGCTTTTTGTACAAGAAGCCTAACTTGAATTGAAGAAAATGCATTCATGTTTATGGAAGTTACAAAAAGGGTTTTTTTTGTACAAGAAGCCTAACTTGAATCGATGAGCATTTCTTCAACTAGGAAAAAGGAGTTTATGTATACGAAGAATAAATTGATCGAGTAAATTGATTTCTGAAGCCATATGGGACTTGCAAAAAGTTTGTTACTCCATGAAGCCTATGGGAGTTGCAAAAAGTTTGTTTCTCCATGAAGCCTAAGGATAGGACCTAGGCTTTGTCAATGCAAAAGGCAATTTAGATTGTCTCAATATAGGCTGGTGAATGTACATATGCACCTGTTCATCCAACCCAAAAACCCTCAAAAATACAAAGAATAAATGTTTACATATGTCAGATATGGCTAGTTCTTGGACACCCTATTTTGAAAACTTGGACATGAACATGTTGGTCTCTCACAACTCTGAATCTCATACTGACCACCACTTTCTACACCACAGCCTATAGTTTCAATGTGAAATCTTTCATGCACAGCTTTCTTAATGACCTTCTCCATTTTGACAGTTGCATCCATCTGCATCTCACAGTTGATCCTTTGATGTGCTACCTTGGTGGACACCTTTGGGTACATGGAGAATTTTGCATTGGCAAATTGAACTTCTATGGTAGCTGCTGCTGAACTAGTTCCTATAGTTGAAATATCAACAGTGGGGGGAGGGATGGTCTCCAACTTGAAGCCAACCAAATTCAACTTATTCACCTCTTTCTATGTGAGATTAGTGCCTTTCAGAACTGACCAACTTTGTGGGATGGCTGGCATTGGAAAAAAAATTGTCAACTTTCTAGGTGTTTGTACAATCTGTATTTCAAAACCACATCATCTGTGATTTTGTGCACATACCATCATGATACTTCCTCGTTTGCAAAGAAACTAGGGCATGTACATGCCTTCTTTGAATCAACAATTGGCTCATTGCACTTTCAGCCATCTGTCCTCCACCCAAGACATTTCACACGAATCCCAAGTGGAGTTCTTCAAATCGCCCAATAGGTTTGATTCACCTCCCTCTCTACCACAAGTTGACCATCCTACATTACAAGAATCCTAGTACTTGTGGTGTTAGAGTTTGCTACTGTCTTCATTAACAGCACAATTTGGAGTATCATAAATCAGGCTCTTCTTCTTCCAATGAAACAAACAAGTTCTTTCACAACCATGCATTACATTTTTTACTCCACCATTAAACACATGGCATACTGCTCTCCAGTTGGCCCGTGGCTCATCGGCCATGAATCCAAAGAAGTTTTTCTGTGGGTGCCCAGTATGCAACATCACCTCATTCATCATTTCCCCCCAAAAAAAATTGTGCCTCGGTGTCTTCTTCTTTCATGTCACATGTTGCTATGGTTAGTAATTCCTGCAAACTACACAATTGACATAGACTTATTGTTTAGTTTAAACCATGATTGAAATAGACACGCATGGGACATATATTTGATTGATCTTGCAATATACCTTGGATTATACACATGACATGCAAGTGTTGAGACGGGTGCTTTGAAATTTACACTTTAAAGTGATAATATTATGGGTTGCTTTTCAATGTTCATATTCGAGGCTTCAAATAATAACAATTGGTACGACTTCTACATATAACTTTTCTCTAGAGGCAAATGCAAGGATTTCCATGTTGAAATTTCAAACTTTAGCTTTAGAGAAAAGCACAATAAAGTTTTTCATCAGAAGAGTATTTTAATCTATATACAGAAAAAAAAACACTCATTTTTTCAACACATGGCAAGATACAAAATTTTATCTACTCATTGTAATGAAGGCTGGCAGAAAGAAGGAGGAACTCTTTGGAGACAAAGAATTATCAAACTTCCTTGATGAGCTTAGTGCAACCAAAAAGGTTTGGAAAAGTTCTTATCGTCTATATATTTATGGAGCCATATATCAAGAAACCCATCTGCAGTTTTGAAAGGATGGTCAGTAAAGCAAGGAAGTCTACATTGCTGGCACGATCGGGACTTGATGCTATTTTTGAATTGTATGTATGATTTTTTTCATTGTAGTCACTTTCCTAGACAAGGATTTGATAAGGACCAATGCTTCATTTTCAAAATGTCTAAAAAACGACTTGCATCTGGTGGTGAGGTGGATGGATCAGGATGGAAGTGGTGATTTAAACATTGCATGGGTTATGTTTAACCACACACGAAGAGTAAAGTCTGAAATTTTAACATGGGAATCCTTGCATTTGCCTAGAGAAAAGTTATATGTAGAAGTCGTACCGAATGTTATTATTTGAAGCCTCGAATATGAAAAGCAACCCATAATATAATCACTTTAAAGTGTAAATTTCAAAGCACCCTTCTTCCGATTTCAAAGCACCCTTTTGGATTTTTGAAAACCTAGCCTTGATGGATTCACCCCTTCTTCTTTCTTTTATTTGGAACAATAGTTATATATATATTTATTTCCAAAAAAACAATAGTTATATGTATATTTAACTATAGTTATATGTATTTTTTCTTGGAGTTGGGTTTGAATGTAAAGATGGATTCACGCCTTTCATCAAGGGTTTGATATTGATAGGGGCTGGCGCCTGGATTAAGTATATGCACGCAGCACTACCTCCTTCAAAGAAGATCTACAACATGATTAATGCAAAAAAGAAGAGATTAAGCTCTAGCTAATCACGTCGTTGTCAGCGTCACAATCTTCCATGAAGTGCATGCAGCCGTATTCGTTGATGACTTTGATGGGGTAGGTTGGGCCGACATCACGGTGGCTTTTTCCTCCTGTTACAAGTCAGTGCTGCGCTTTTACTCCCATGTAAAATGCTGATTTAAAATTGAGAAGACACGTTCATTGGATCCATGGCAGGGAAAGATATTTTTCTCCTTGATGAAATGTAGGCAACATTTTTCCTCAATTAACTCGTATTTACTCAGTACTATCATTTTCGCAAACCTCTAGGCTCACGTCAAAAGAAAACCCTTATAATCAATGCTGGGCTGTGCTGTGGAACATCTTTGACACTGAGGTAATGGCGTGCCGATAAATGAAAGGAGGGACGAGATTATATCTTCTCGATTAAGACCAGATACAACGAGATATGCTAAGCTGAGTTAGCAGCTCAAAGAAAACCCTTATAATCAATGGTGGGCTGTGCTGTGCAACATCTTTGAGCGTAATTGCACTGAGGTAAATACTCACAATGGCGTGCCGATAAATGAAAGGAGGGACGAGATTATATCTTCTCGATTAAGACCAGATACAACGAGTCTAGAACATTGATATGCTAAGCTCAAACAGACCAATTAAAACCCAGAGGGGGCACCCTATTTAAGACTTATATACAAACAGCACTTCTGCGGTGCCCTCACGCAGCATAAACTCCATAAACATAAAGAGAATGAGACACATAGATCAGCTTCCTTCACGGGGTCGAAAGTGGCCACTCCGGCCACAGCGCCACCCAAGCCCACCAGAACCACTCCCCCCGCCAAGACCTTGCGCCCGGCGCAAGCGTATTCATTGACGATGATGAAGAAGGTTTGACCTTGCACCCGGCGCAAGCGTATTCGTTGACGACCTCGATGGGGTAGGTTGGGCCGGCATCACAGTAGGACTGCATGAGATTGAGGTGGTCGTTTTTGAAGCACATGGTCTTGTCAGGATCGTTGGGCACCCAGCGAGGGAAGAAGATGAAGAAGGTTTGACCTTGCGCCAGACCTTGCGCCAGGCGCAAGCGTATTCGTTGAAGATTTGACCTTGCGCCTGGTGCAAGCGTATTCGTTAACGACTTCGATGGGGTAGGTTGGGCCAGCATCACAGTAGGACTGCATGAGATCGACACGGTCTTGTCAGGATCGTTGGGCACCTAGCGGGGGAAGAAGATGAAGAAGGTTTGACCTTGGGCCTGGTGCAAGCTGTTGAAGAGTGATGATATTTTTTTGCCTTGCGCAGCTTGCCCTGATATTTTTTTGCCTTGCGCAGCTTGCCCTTGTTCCCTGCACAAGCCCAAGATTACTGTGTTGATTTTCCTTTACGCCCGGTGCAAGCCTTTGATTGGTGTGTTGATATTTCCCTTATTCTCGTGATGACTGGCATAGTGTGTTGATTTTTCCCTTAGGCCCGGTGCAAGCCAATTGATTGGTGTATTGATTTTTCCCTTGATTGGTGTATTGATTTTTCCCTTGCGCCCAATGCAAGCCCTTGATTGGTGTGTTGACTTTTTCCTTAAGCCCGGCGCAAACCATTGATTGGTGGGGTTGTTGAGCATTCGGATCAAACATCCTACATGTACTAGTTGTTATCTCCTGCACAGAAGAAAGCCTTCTCTTCAAGGACAAAAGGAAGCCTTCGCTTCTTACTTACAGCTGCAATTGGGAAACATTATACCCATGTTTGTAAAGCTGAAGCAGAGACAAATACAAGACAATGGCTCAAATGTGATGAAACTATGATGGGACTTTATGATACATCAAGCATGGCATTGGCTTTGCTGTTACCCTCAACTTAAATGTAAGATGCATATAGATGCAATTCAAAGGCTTTGTTGTTACCCTTATTCTTTACATATGTTAAATGCACATATATGTTATTCCAAGGCCTAGTGCATGGCCATCACCGCCTCCCCAACACATCATTTTGTAACATAGCTCTTGAGTGCAGAGAATGGGGGTTTTTTATGATGTTTTATTATGATTAATTCTGTGCACTATGGGATTTATCCAAGTCATTATTTACTAAATCTTACTGCTTACTATGGGGTAACCATAAACATAGTCAATTGGCTCTAGAGGTACAAATAGAGGTGGCAAAAAGCCAACATGCTTGTAGAATTTATTTGATAAAAGGGACACCATAAATCACGTGATGACAAATTTCACAAATTGCGTCTCCTTTCTCATTTCTTGTGCCCTTGATTGGTGCTCATGGTTATGTTGCTAATTTTTCACTTAGGCCCGGCGCAAGCCATTGACTAGGGTATGAAGTGCAAAGCCATTAACTGTGGGCCATGGCTCGTATTAGAGAGTATGAAGTGCAACCATTGAATTTTTGACTTTATTTTCACCATTTCCCATGATGATTGGCATTTGTAATCGCTTATGTATGTCTAACAACATCTCTATTTTATGTGTTTAATATTTTATTATGTTTAACAGCATCTATTTTGATATACAATGTGCATGTCTCCTCCATGTGTGCAGGGAAATGTCAACCTCTAGTAGATATCCACTACAATCTCATTGTCGGGCTTCAACACATAAAGATGAAAACATTTTAGTTGAAGAAAATGAAGGGCTCGAAGCTCAATTTGTAATGAGAGGACTTGAGAGTGCGGCTAATGTTTAAGAAGGTGAAGTAGGCCTCAATCCTGAAGTCGGTGCAAAGATGTAGCTACTTTAGGAAAAGATGTGGATCTCAATAGGTATAGCAAAGAGATCAAACTTGACATTCTGTAAGATGTGTTTCAAACTGTGTCAATGAAGAAACGAAGGGCTCCACCGCTGATCCCTCTTTGTAGGCTTCTTGTCAATGAGGCAATAAGAACCGTCAGTGGTAATATCAATGAGCTTGCCACAAAGTTTGATACTATGGGCTATTGTGCTTCCATGGGAAATTTCTTGGCATCTATGAGTAGGCCTGGGGAGCCTGATCTTGAGGTGAATGATGATGAATATGCATTGTGGGACCCAGTGTGTAATCTCGTCAATGAAGAATTTGAGGCAGAGATTCAAGATGATCTAGAGTGGAGCATATTAAGCAATAAAAGGTTTCTTATTTGGGACCGAAACCATAGATGTAAGGCATGGATGGAACGCATCAACGAAGGTAATCTATCCATTCAACTTTGATCCCTCTGTCTACTCTAATTGTTATCCCTCTGTATGATACATTGAGTAAACATTGTAGTGTACTCGACATCTCGATCCCAATAGTTTGTGTTTATTGTCAGTTTTTGAAGTTTGAAAAATCTCAAGAAGGTGAAATATTGGTTGCACTTACCGAAGTTAATAGGTAAGACACGTGAGCACTCTTTTCTTCAGACTCTTGTGGAATAGAAAAATATTCATGGATCTGAATGTATTTTTCTTTTAGGCTTACTGGGCTCCATGTACCTTGAAATATCCCTGTCCCCTCTGCGCAACGAAATCGGGGGTGCTAGCAGTGGAAGTAGCACTTCTTGCGCAGGGTAGAGCCTCTCACTCGGGGCCTCGCCCCCCACGGATATCCGGATAAGAGCCTAATCCCTCGGTTCTTCCAAAACCGAACCCGAAAGAACTTCCCTCGCTGCCTAGAAAGCACGGGCGATTCCTCCAGGATATTTTTATTCTAACGTAGTCAAGAGCCTTAACTAACCAAACTAATCTGACCGAACCCGTAAGTCACATGATCAGATCAACGAAAAGACTTGCACTTGGATCATAGAGACCAACGCTTTTTTCCTCATTGAGAGGCACAACCGTTGATTGTTTTCCATAGAACAAAGACTATCCGGGATTTACTTCATCTATTGTAACTTAACAAAATTGAGTCTCATTTTAGGGATCCATTAGTCCAGCCTAACCCCATCTAGTCCCATGGGTTAGCCAACCGCTCAACCACTGTAGTGATAGGATCCATTTAGGAATTTGGTTATGTTTTGTCCCGAGTACCAGGGAAAAGAGTTCCCAAGCTCCCTAGTCGGCGCTTCAAGCAAAGTTCAAGATAGTCACACCACTTACACACCTAATATGAAATTGTCTATTTGATAGATTCAGCTGTCTTTAAAACAATCTTTTAATGAAACCATAGTATCATTGATCATAATCCTCCAAAACATCCGGTTGAATTCTAATTTTCAATCATTCCTTCATCGACATACCCATGGCATCATTGGCAACCAAAACGCTCACCACCTGTTCACTCAGGGACCTTTTCAATAGTTCCTAGCTCATAGTACCCGGAAATATATTCACTTATAAAACTCCAAATGGACTCTCCGTTGAAGATCAGTAAGATCAACCACAACAGATCCATATAAAAGAGCCATGGACTCATCCGTTGAGGACCAGCAAGGTTAAGCAACCAGATCTATGCCCGAGTTCAGAAAACAACTCTAACACCTTGTTCCATTTTCTTCCTCGATGCACGCATGGGTATCTTCGACAACCGAGAGCATGAGCACCGTATGGTCAGCACCCTCTAGGATCCTTCGCAAGTCACCTAGCGCTTCACTCATAGGCCACTTCCTTGGTCCTCATCCACCGTATCCGAAGCTCACCATTTAAATCAAGACCTCGGCCGATCTTGGTACGCGAGACGTCCTCCGTTGACTCTCCGTCAGCTATTGCAACTTAATCACTTAGGTCTCCATGACCTCATTCGCAAGATGGTCAAAATGCTTCCCCAACATTCTTGACATAAAACAGTCATTTAAAAACAGGTCATAAATACAATTTCTAATAAACTCTCATCTTTCCACATTGTTCCACATCATTTCTCGTTATTCCACACCCACATCTATCCACATCACATCTCATTCATTCCATCCACATTACATTACATCCACATCTATCCACATCATATCTCATTCATTCTATCCACATCACATCTCATTCATTCCATCCACATTACATTACATCCACATCTATCCACATCATATCTCATTCATTCTATCCACATCACATCTCATTCATTCCATCCACATTACATTACGTCCACATCTATCCGCATTATATCTCATTCATTCTATCCACATCATATCTCATTCATTCTATCCACATCACATCTCATTCATTCCATCCACATTACATTATGTCCACATCATATCTCATTCATTCTATCCATATCACATCTTATTCATTCCAACCACATTACATTACGTCCACATCTATCCACATCATATCTCATTCATTCTATCCATATTACATCACATCCACATCCACATCCATCCATATCTCATCACATCCATACACATTTCATCTCATTCATCCACATCCATCCAGTCATTCACATGCACGTCTATCCACATCCATCTGTTCATTCACATTCACATCTATCACTTCACATCTTATTCTCATCCATTTACATCACATAACACCCATGCATATCATCATATCTCATTCACATCTATTCATAATCACATCTACATATATTCACATCACATCACATTTCATCCACATCTCATCACATTCACATCCACATCCCTTTACATCACTTCACATCTCATCCACATCCATATCCACTTCACATCTCATCCACATCCATATCCACATCACATCTTATCACATCCACATCCATTTACATCACATCACATCTTATCACATCTACATCCACATTCATTTACATCACACCACATCTTATCACATCCACATCCATTTACATCATATCACATCCTTTCACATATCCTCATCTCTTCATTCACATTCACATCCACATCCATTTACATCACCTCACATCCCATCCACATTCATTTGCATCACACCACATCTTATCACATCCACTCACATCTTATCACATCTTATTCACATCTATTCACATTTAGTAACATTTTCTATTTTTGATACCGATGGAACATTTTGAGTATTATTAATTTTATTGGAAAATATGGGTAGAATTATTTTTTGTAAATCCTATGAATCTTTTACTCAAAAGACAGAGAGAAGGCCTCTTTCATCTGCTTCCACCTCTTCAAATTCAGCACACCTTGTACATCATTGGCCTTTAATGTACTAAGGGTCACGAGAAATTCCCCTCGAAGATCCGCTTCCATCAACTTGTAGCTCTCCTTGTCAAAAGAGAAAAAGGTGCTAGAGATGTAGCAATGTGGGTCAAGCATCCCTACATGATAGCTTCATGGTCTTAAAGCCCTCTCTTTTGACCATGCATACCTCATTTAGATTCGGGATAATGACCTTGCTTGCACTCATTTGCAGCCATGGATACGTCTATAACGTTTGCATCCGTTTTGGCATTCCAATGAACCTACAAAACCAAGCCACATTACTATCCCATCATGATAGTTACATGGTCTCAAAGCTTTCTCATTTGACCATGCATACCTCATTGAGATTGGGGATGTAAACATTGCTAGCATTCATTGTAGCCATTGGCAAGTCCATAGCATTTGCTTCAGTCCAATGAATCTACAAAGCAAAGCCAGATTACTATCCCAACATGATAGATGCACGGTCTTAAAGCCCTCTCTTTTGACCATGCATACCTCATTGAAATTGGGATAGAGACCTTGCTTGCATTCATTTGACCATAGGGAAACATAAGGGTCTCAAAGCCCTCTGCATTGACCATGCATATCTCATTCAAAATGGGGATAGAGACATCGTTGGCATTCATTGCAACCACCATCAACAAAATTGAACAGAAGGTTGAGGGACACATGATAAACGCACACATGCACACAAACACACACATAGATACACACTGGCACGCATGGACACACATGTACACACATAGATCTAGATATGCACTCATATACGCACACACACGCTACTCAAGTTTGCACATACACATACATGCGTATATATGCACACAAGTACATACATACAGACAGTCATGCACACAAGTACATGTACATACACATGCATGCACACATGTATACATAGACGTAAATGCATGCACATTGCACATGGTACATGCACACACTCACACACCATATGCACGTGCATGTGTACACACATGGATAAAAAAAGAAGTACACATGGATATATTCATATGCTCTCACACGTACATATACACACTCACAAATAGATACTCACAAACACAAACATACACACCATGTATACACACTCACACCATATACACACTAGTACCTACCAATAATCAAGATACTTGTACGACGACACATGCACGCATGAAGTTGACATTACACAATCACGCATGCGTGTGTATGTGCACACACATATGCATGCAAAAGAAAAGACAACAGGCATTGCCTATAAGATACACTCATTTAAGAGTGAGCACACCTCAACATGCATCCTCGTGTATTAAAATTTAATATTAACTAGAAGTATATATGTATGTGTGTCTATTTATTTTATAAAATTTGCACATGTATATATAGGTATATGTCTCTAAACATAATATTATAATATATATTATGCAATTTACAATCGCCATGGATAATTTGCAAATGAATAAGAGAGATAATAGTAAATATACACTAGTACATTTATATATAGTGCGTGCATTATTATTTTTGCATAGGCCTAAGACAACTTTTATCTTTTAAGTCCGCCTAGCTTCTAAAAGTTCAACTTCTAAGTCATAAAAGCTAAAAGTTAATTTCAAATTAAAATTAAATAATAATGCCACACTACCTAAACTGCTAACTAGTAACTACCCTATCAAATCAAGTTATCTAATATTAAGAGTTAAGACTAACGGAAGACTAAAGACTTATACTAACTTGTTACTTACAAGTAACTAGAGCTTGTAAGTCGTAACTATGGTAGAGACATTATTCATTTATATATTTTAAATTCACGAATATAAAATTAATTGAACTTTTTTTCCCAAAAAGTTGCACTTCGATAAGGGCCAACTTTTGTTTTGTTTTGTTTTGTTTTGGCCTTTCTTTAAGAGAAGTAAATGTTTAACTTTAAAGCCTTCTATTGCTATCGAGGGTTCAATGTTTTTTCCTTTAATTCTCTTGAAGGAAAATAGCCCTCAAGTGAGAAGGTTCCCCCCCCCCCCCCCCAAAACAACTTGCAAAAATGAACCAGATCAATTGTTGTTGAGGGGATGGGCGACTGGACTAGCAAGGAGTCAGGACAGGAGGCGACGAGTCGTGTTTACAGGCTGTATTTTTTTTTTGTATTATTGGGTAATTAAAGTCGTATACGGAAGGTGGCCTCGATCTACACAATGAGTAGTACGCGCACGGCCTCAGTTTTTACTCCATTTGCACTCTATCCCTCCTCAACTGTGATTGCCTACTCCACACTGCACGAGTCTCTTCTCGCCTGCTCCTGCCGCATCATCATGGCGACGGAGACTCGCCAAGACGTGAGAATCGCACTGCCTGCAGGGGTCCCAGCAGCCCCTCCCAGTGTGAAGAGGTCCGATGTGATCGATGCCTACGAGAAGAAATTGGAACAGGCAAAGTGGGGGGCGTGGGGGGTAGGAGCTCTGCAGGGCTTTTGCAGGTTTTTGGCTTATTGCAACCTCACCTGGGCTACCGTGGTTCTGTTGGGGGGATTTGTGTCCTTACTAGGCCCTGCAGATTTCCGCATTGTCACCGTCTTGCTGCTTCTCGAAGCCGGCCGCCTAGCTTTTGCAATCTTCTTCAGCAAGCTTGTAACGAAAGCCCTGGTCAGGCTGACCCAAGACCCCGCCCGTCTTAAGCAAGAAGACATCCAGCCCAGCCTCGCGAGACAACTGCGCGTGCTCTCCCAAATCGCCCAGACAATCTTCATCTCGCCCAGCATCATCTTGCCCATCATCAGGTTAAGGCTACTCCACTCTGATGTACCCAATCTCCTAGTCTCTCTCAAGATCTTCTACATCCTCGCCCTCATCAACGCCGCCGTAGGCTTGGCAGCTGTGGTTTGGTCAATCTGGTTCCTTATCCTACTGTTTGATAGGACGGAAGAAAGCTTCCAAAGGTATTATGACGAGATCCTGCAAAGAACGTTGGAAAATGGCATTGTTCGAACAGAGGATTTTGATTTTTTTGATTTCGCCTTTAAGGTGTTGGGGAAGGAGTTTGCAAGGAACGTCCAACCTCCTATTGTGCAGAAGCAATACAAGCAGCTCTTGAATTACATGCAAGCCCATCGCCAAGGGGTTGATTTCCTGCAGAGCTACTTAGATCAGGATAACGTGTTTGTGCAGCAAGCAGCGGTCAATGTGGTGGGATTCTGGGCAGCGGAGAAGCTGCAGTTCGTCAAGCGGCTGCCCAAATCATTGCTCACCAAGTTGGCGGACAAGCTGGGGCCTGGGCAAGTGGGCTGGGCAGCGGTAAACAGCTTCAAAGCCCTAGCCGACCTCGATGCTAGTATGGTGTTGCAGAGCATGGACAGCGACAAGACCACAGTTCTGGCCACTCTGATGGAAATGGTAGAGCCATCCAACACTCGGTCAGTGCATATCCCTATAAACTTATATATATACAATTAAAACTGTAAAATTCGAGATACTACAATTGTTGACTTCCTTTTCTTGCGTGTGTGTCTGTGTGTGTGTGTGTGTGTGTGTGTTTTGGATATGCTCTAATTACAGATCTCTGGCTTCTGTAAGAGCGCTTATCAGCTTGGTAAGCTCGAGCAAAGAAAGCGTGAACAGAGAGTCTCCCGAGCTTGTGGACGAACTAGTAGACAAACTCAACACCATGTTCAAAAATGCCAAAGTACATCGTTTGAGAGTGTTATCAGGATATTTATTATGGAAGATGGAAAAGCTAAGTGTAGATGACTACAACCCTCACATTGGGGCCATCGACCCAACAGTGGATGACTATATCCACAAGTCGGAGCTGGATATGCTCAACGAGTTAAGGGCACTAGCTGATCTACCACCGCTTGGAAAACATGAATTGATTAAGAAAAAGGTGGGAAAAAAGTTCGTAGTCAATGAAAATTTGTGAAAGATTACCGCCTTTTTCCAATAAAAACATTGGGCAATGTTCTGAACTATCTCTACAAGTCGCATTGATCTCTTTAATTCGCACTGTACTATTTCATATTCTTTGTATTGGATTGTTGTAACGCTCGCATTCATATATTTAATTGGCACTGTACTATTTGATATTCTTTGTATTGGATTGTTGTAACGCTCGCATTCATATATTTAATGCGCACTGTACTATTTGATATTCTATGTATTTGATTGTGGTAACGCTTGATTTTTGATACCCTTCAAAATTGAGGGGTTTAATGAAATATAGCAAGTTTTTTTTTAATGTAATCTTTTATAGGCATTTTAAGAATTTGCAAGTATTTTAGGGCTCAAATGCTCAAAAACAATGCCCATCGAAAAGCAATTGTGGTGGTATAACTATAAGTTACTATCTAGCTTTGCTTTATTTCTAACCGCATGCTTGTGAACCATGTCAATATTGTATATTTATAGCTTGTAGTGGACGTTATTTGACCTACCCAAGTTTGAATCCATTTTTGGTTGGATAATCCTGTTCGCGGTATAGTTTCGTACGATGTAAAAATATTTAATCTTCTTCTTCCTCCTCTTCTCACTAGCATTTCGGTGCTCCCTTTGTTTGACTTCTATTTGCAACTCGCTTGTTTGTGTCACCTCTCGAGAGCCACCCTTGAGTTGAGCAGTCCTTGCTCGTGTTCATGAAAAGATAAATAAATGCGTATAAGCTATCAGCCTACCACGGTGAAACGGGATAGATGTGAATGATTGAGATGTGAGGTGAAATGGATGTGATGTGAGGTGATGTGGATATGGGTAGATGCGAGTGGATGAGATCTAATGAGGAGGGAATAAATGAGGAAAGAAATGATGAGATCGAAAATGATGTGATTGGATGAGAATGGGAATACATATGAAATGATTATGGATTAAATAATGTGGATTGATGTGGAACAATGTGGAATGACGGGAATTCGTTATAAAAACTGTATTTATGACCTCTTTTTAAATGACTATTTTATATCAAGAATGCTGGGGAAGCATTTTGACCGTCTTGTGAATGAGGTCGTGGAGACCTAACTCTTAAAGTTGCAACAGTTGACGGAGAGTCAACGGAGGACGTCTCGCGTAGCAAGGTTCGACCGAGGTCTTGACTAGCCTCAGTTCCATTTAAATGGTGAGTTTCCAGTACGGTAGATGAGGGACCAAGGAAGCGGCCTATGAGTGAAGCCCTAGGTCACTTTTGCGAACGATCCTAGAGGGTTCTGACATACGGTGCTCGGGCTCTGGGTCATCGAAGATACTCACAAGTACGTCGGAGAAGATATTGGAACAAGGAGTAAGAGTTGTTTTCTGAATTTGGGCATCGATCTGGTTGATTGACCTTGCTGGTTCTCAACGGATGAGTCCATGGCTCTTTTATATGGATCTATTGGTTGATCTTGCTGATCTTCAACGGAGATTTCATCTAGATATTCTTATGTGATTATATTGCCGGGTACTAGGCGCTAGGAACTATTGAAAAGGCCCCTGAGTGGACAAGTGGTGAGTGTTATGGTTGCTGATGATGCCATAGGTACACCGTTGAAGGAATGATTGGAAAATGAGAATTCAACCGGATATTTTGGAGGATTATGATCAGTGACACTATGGTTTAATTAAATGATTATTTTAAAGATAGTTGAATCTGTGAAAAAGGCAATTTCATATTGGGTGTGTAAGTGGTGTGACTAATTTTAAGTTTACATGAATATCCTGCTAGGGGGCCTGGGACAAAACCTAACCAAATTCCGAATTGGATCCCATCACTACAGTTGTTGGGCGGTTGGCTAACCCATGGGACATGGGGTTAGGCTGGACTAATGGATCCCTAAAATGAGACTAAATTTCTGTTGGTACGATAGATGAAGTAAATCCCAGATAAAAAAATTATTCTATAGAAAAGAATCAACGGCTGTGCCTCTCAAGGGGAAAAAAAAGCGTTGGTCTTTATGATCCAAGTGCAATCTTTTCCTTATTCTAACTAAGGGAATAATGGGTTCGTCAAATCAATTTAGTTAATTAAGATTTTTGACTATGTTAGAGTAAACATATCCTGGAAGAATCGCCCGTGCTTTCTAGGCGAGGAAAGTTTTTTTCAGGTTCGGTTTTGGAAGAACCGAGGAATTAGTCTGTTATCCGGATATCCGTGGGCGAGGCCCCGAGTGAGGGACCCTGCCCTTCGTAAGAAGTACTACACCCGCTGCTAGCATCCTAGAATTAGTTGCGCAGAGGAGGCAGAGATCTTTCATAAGGAATGAACTAAATGCTCTTTCATAATTATCTCATCCTTTTCCTTAAAAGACTTTTCTAATAATCATATCTCCTGTCAATGGTACTCGTTTATTCTCTTAGCTAAATCTTTATTATGTCAAGCTTCTAGTAGAGCCTTCCCTTTTTTTTATTTCTAACGTGAAATCCTGACAAGTGGTGCTCTCATTGCCACATTAGCTAAAAACCTCTCATTCTCCAATTCACTACAAAGTTCCTTAAACATTTGTGTTCTCATACTTCCTATATTCATTGCAAGTGTTTTCTCCTCAATATTCTCTAATTTATTCTCCCATTCTATTGAATTCCCGTCAAATCTTTATCTTGCTCCTTTGATAGGTCCACCATGAAACATCCCAACACTATCTTCAGTTTCCCAATCTCACTCCTTTTATGTATATGCAAGACACAAGAATTGTCCTTTCTATCCTCTAGATTCCTCACTTCCATCCCTCTAGTGACTTTCTTGCATCGGGTTTTATGTTTTGTTTGCTATACTTCTACGAACCTATCCCCCCCTCATGGGTAATATTTTTTTCTTGGGTCATCCTTTCCTCATCCAATCCATTATAATGTCATTATCAAAATAATTTCAAAAGAGTAAAGAACTTCATACTCTATTATTCCTCCCCGTTTTGTATAAGTCATGTTAAGTATTCCTTAGACTCCCAAGACCTAAGTATGTCATCAAATTCTAATCTACAAATCTTGATGAGTTTTTCTACTACCATGGCTACATTCTCAAGAAAAACCTCAGTAATCTCTTTTAAGTCTAAATCTACCATAGTACAAACTTAACTAGTGTGTTATCTCCTAGCGAACACACCAAAAATGATAGACCTTCCAAGAAACACTAAACTACCCTTAAACATACTAACCCTAGGTTCATAGCTAACCAAATATAGGTTTTAAATGCTAATTAAAGTCTAGTTACCAACTAAATTGCTAAGTTTTATTTAGGTAGACCGTCTCCAAAACTTCTAACTCCTAAGATTTTCTAAAACCTAGCCCCAACTTTACAAATTATCTGACAATCAACTTATAAGCCCTAAATTCCTCACTAGCCCACACTAACACTCCTTAAGTAACCAACCTTAAATTCGTCTAATTTAATGTTTTAGTATTTTTGGTTTACCTTAATTTTCTTTTAAACTAACTAACCTAAGAAATTATTCATTTAAAACAACCTAATAACATTAAAACACACTAGAAATTCACTAAAATTCAGCCCTAATCTCTTAATCAATCTCCATATAGATTTCTTTTGTTTCATAAATAATGATTTTCTAAATTGTCTCTTTAAAAAGTGTAAGAAAATTATTAAAAAAATCTAAAACCCATTAATCTATAAAATAATTTAGGAAACTAAAATTTATAGTACAAATAACTTAACCCTAACTTTTCGTGATTTTTTAACCTAATTAACAAATTTGTTTCTAATTTCTTTCAATTTTTCACTATCCAAAACACCTTTTTTATTTTTTTAAAAGTAGCAAAACTACTCAAAAAACTACCCCAAAATTAGCACACTAAAACACACATTCAAAATTTCATAACATTTAATTCTTTTATTTACCTATTTTCTTAAAATAAACATTAAAAATGCAAATTTTTAAAAATTAATCTTGAAAATGTAAATGAAACCTAAAAATTACTAAAAATTGAAAATAAGATTTTCACACTATGAACTTTGTCTTTTCACTATCTTCTATAACATAGCATAATTCTTTTAGGTACTTCATTCATAAACTATAATTTCTGTCCCATAATCTTGAATACTTCATTAAAATTAAGTTTTATTCATAAAAAATAGATTAAAAATCATGACTTAATATTAATATTCCATTAATTACATTGAGAAAAAGAGATCAAATGCACTTACAAGCGGCTTAAAGAAATTACATTGAGAAAAAGAGATTAAATGCACTTATAAGCGGCCTAAAGAAATGTTACCCTAGCCAATTCCTTCTTTCCCACTCCATAAACTTCAGCCTTCTTGCAATCTTGATCTCTAACTACCTGAGTTCCTCTCTAATCACTCATAATTAATGAATAGATAATAGAAATTGCTTAAGGGAGGTAGAGAATAGAGAATGACGATCTCTCTTTTTTCCCACACTTTCTCAGCCCAAGAATGCCTCATATGAAAACTCCCATGACATGCCCTTTTAGTCCCCCTTTCTACTAAAAAAACAACTTCAATTTTTCACAATATAGTTCCCATAAATATTCCCCTACACACTCCCTAGCTCTATATCTACTCCATTAAACTCTCGAATAGCATCGACAACATTTTCGTTACTTCCTATCGATTTTTTATTTTGTTGAAAAACCAATAAAAATTACATTTTTTTTTCGTGAAAATGAGTTAAGTACCCTAAAAATAGATTCAAAAGATTTAAAAAACTAAAATGGAGAAATTTACTAAAAATCCATTAAAAAATAAGCTAATTCACTTAAAAATTAGCACTAAAATTTTACAATTTCATTTTCAAAATTGCAAAAATATGCCCAAAAATAGAGGTTGTCAGTATGTTGATGTGAATCGAGCTTTGTGCATGCCTAGCTATGGTGAGTGATGATGTGTGAAGGACTTGTGAGTGTGTGCGTTCGGTGCTTTTGAGTGGGCATGTATGTGTGATTGAAATGGGGTAATGTACCTTACTTTGTGAAGGAGAGAGGTCGCACATAAGTTTTCCAGTGTTTCGACACAAAGCTTGAATTTACGTTTTTGAGAGCTCTCAGGTTCTTTTTATAACACTAGTTAGTAACCCGAGCTTTGCATATCTTTTGAGGCTTCCAAAATCAAATTCTTCCCAAACCTCCTTTGCCCCTTCCCAAACCTCCAAATTCTTGCCACATGGCAGCTTTGTGAAACTCTTCCTTAAGATAATATAGAGATAGAGAAGCCACCTCGAGATTGCGTGCAATTTCCCAACTTGTGCACAATTTCAGCCAAATGTTTCCAAATGTTTCCAAATTTCAGCCAAATGTTTCCAAATTGCATGCAATCTCCCAAATTACGCATAAATTCAAAATTTTCACACAATTTCACGGCCAATCAATTTGTGCATAATTTCACAACCAATAAATTTATGTGACTATCATTACTGTTGCCATGCCATGATTTGCACTACGATTCTCGGACCATTTTAGTGATTGATGATTGGATTTAGATCTAGCAAATTTGTGCACAACTTTGGATTTTACGTGCAATCCCTGAACTTACGTCCCCCAATTGCGTGGGTCTAGAATTTGTGCACAATTTCCCAAATTGCATCCTTACAGCCACGTCCCACCTTGCATTTGTGGGACTATTGGGGTTAGAAGATACCCTCAATTTAGTATATCTTCACTTTTCCCTACATTGTAGGGAAACCCTACTAATCCTCACAAAAATGTGAGTATTAGTAGGGGTATCATATTTCAACCAATAAGAATCTTTTGAGTAAAAAGTAGCATACTAAAAGAAGGTTTCAAACCTCCTCTTCCCCCATTATCACTATGGACTCCCTCCACCCTATTCCACTTGTTCTCTCTCCTCCCCCCACTCACCCCCTGGGTGGGACACGTACGGATCTCTTAATAAAAAATCATCAGATCTTAAATTTTCTTGGTTCTGTTAAAATTATGCACAAACTCCCAAATTGCATCCATATTGAATTTTTGCCTTTGCTCATTTTTTACTCCAAAAAGCTTGTGCCTTTTCTCTAGCTTGCCTACCCTCGGGACACTGAGAAGTTTGAGTGATTACTCAAGGGTCTAATGTCCATTGTCTCTGATCCGGTGCACTTTATTCTACTTGCCTTTGTTTCAAGAAAGCAGGTATGCACTAGAGAATGCTTTAGATAATGTGGCTGGCAAGTATGGAGACTGGTAGCGTGGACTTTAAACGTGGACTTTAAAAATGAAATAGACCCTTATGTAAGACTGGCCATATCTAGTCACTTGGTACAAGTGAGCAATCGTTACAGCAAAGAAAAAGAGTTTAATGACATTAAACGCTATTGTGAGAGAGTAGAAAAGCCAACAATACTAGATAGTGTTGGTATTGTGTTCCACGATGAGGAGGACTTTGAAGATGAAGAGGAAGTGGATGCTACAGTTGCTGAAGAAAGATTGGTAAAGAGAAAAAAAGAATCAGTCATTAAATAAACTATAGAAGAGTTTTGCAGAGAAGATAGTATGTCTTTGATGTATTCGCATATTTGGAGTTGCAGCAAAACTGGCCATTGGAACTAAAAGGAGGATGATTGCAATGGTACTTAGTATGCAAGAGAAGAAGGCAATGGAATCCTTGTGTTGGCAATATGCACAAACCAACTCAGACATTAGTGCTTGGGTAGGGATCATTGAAAAAGAAACAACCAGAAGACTATTGGTGCAGATTTGGAGAGTCTCAATAAATAAAGCTCTACACATGCTCTAACCCCTCTTACAGAGACATCAAAGCAAAACCTAGAGGACCACCTAGATGCCAATATTGACAAGATGTTTGAAAACCAGATGGAGAATTCAGGCCTTTAAAACATTCCTTGAAACATGTTTTTTGTAGATGTTATTATTTGATAATGTTTTGTGTAGTGCTTGCAATTTGATAACATAGTTGACATTCAATATATAAATTTTAATATTAGTGTTTCTAATAACTCACATGACTAGTGTTGTTTGATTATAGATGAATTATTATATGAATTTTGGTATAAAAACTAGGTCTATGGTGTTGTTAGGGAAGTGTTAGTCAATCCATATGTATTTGGATAGATTACACCACAAGGCATTGAGGACCCTTAATATCTAAAGATTTGAAATTGGGTCCAAATCTTCTCTCAATTCAAAGAGATTTGGACTTGAGTCCAAATCTCCTCTAAAAGAGATTTTGGACTGAAGTTTAAATCTCCCTTGATACCTTAACACCTATAGTTTTGGACTCAAGTCCAAAATTTCTTTCTAGTTTTAGGTGCTTTGAAACATAGTTTTTTTGCTTATTGAAACACATTTGTCAAATCCAAATCTCTTCTTTATACCTAGAGATATGTACTTAAGTCCAAATCTCCCATCTTGGTAAATGTTTTTGAGGAGAGGAATGGGCTTGTATCTAAATTTGTTGTAGTAGAATACAAATCAATACTTCAAGTCAAATGCTATTGCTTTGTCTTTACTCTGTTTATTAAGCAAGGTGTGCATGTCAATCCATATTAGTTTGAGAAATTATGTGCAATTATTATATCAAATGAAGTTTTGTAATGGGTTTGTATATCATACTATTGAATAAAGAGAGATCACCTTTATTATATTTAGTACATGTATTTAGTTTGTATCAATATTCTCAAAATCTTTGTAATACAACAGTTATCTCTGTGTGAATCAAATCATGTCTTGTTAACTTCTCCATAAGACAAAATGAGAGCTCTTACACCGATCAAATCATGTCTTGTTAACTTCTCCATAAGACAGTTATCTCTGTGTGAATCAAATCATGTCTTGTTAACTTCTCCATAAGACAAAATGAGAGATCTTACACCGATCAAAACTAAACCAAAGATGGCAATTATCTTGGACCTGAATTGATTAATTTTGCAGCGTTTCTTCATGGGATCAAATAAATTCACAAGCCTACGTTGTGGCAATAAATGGATTGTTCTTCATCCAAGATGCATGGAATTTTTAAATGAATTGTTTATGAGATTTGATGTTGGGATATGGTCAACAGCAATGCAAAAGAATGTTTTGTCTATAGTGCAAACTTTGACAAAACACGCAGGAAAGGACTTGCCATTTTTCATGGTTTGGGAACAAGAAGAGTGATACAAATATGATAAAGAGAAGATTTACAGGCCAGATAAGATTGGTGTTGAAACAATTTTCAAACCTCTTCTAAAGGCATGGTGCCAATGGAGTGGAAAGTGTTTTGTGGAAAGGAATGTGCTCATTGATGACAACCCTTATAAAGGTTGTTTGAATCGAGCAAAAAATTGTATCTTTCCTACTACTTTCAATATTGATCAAGGAGATAACATTTTAATTGAGGATCTATTGTAGTATCTATTGTACTTAGATGGTGCAAAAGATGTGCGTGATGTTATAACCTTCAATAGATATGGGCAACAACTAGTGCAATATGGTCATTCATTATATGACTATTTTCAAAAGGTGACGCTTGAATGGGATAAGATGAACAAGAACATAACAAGGAAAGGAGGACAAGATGCTCAATTAAGCTCATCAAGAAGACAAACTCCATCGGGTCAATGTCAAGGACACACAACATATACTGATCTGGAAACAACAAGTAAAATTCGTGCTCCATATGTTCATCTAAGTAGTAGACAACTAGTGATATTGCAAAGAATTCCTCGAGTGTCGACACCAAAAGACACAGAAGCAATTCTCTATGCTCAACAACTAGGGTATAAAAAAAGCTTCATCACAGGAGCTATAGCTAAGAGTTATATATTGCAATTAAAATATTTTTATCAACGTCATCCAAGGAGAAACTAGGCTCTTTTTTCATGAACCTTTCAAATGTGTAAGAGGAAGCATGTAACATTTATGCTATATATGGTATGTAGTTTACGTAAAGACTAACTTGTGTTTTTTATTTTCATAGAATTCAAGGGTTTAAGAAAAATCAAGATATCTTCGATATGTGAATACCATATCAAAGATGATGAAATGTGACCACCGCATTTACCTATCAAAGTTGTAGAGATCTTCTACATTAAATATGTGGCTTACATGGTTGAACCTTCATCAATACAAAGGGTTGGGCTTGGATTGTTTATACATTCAAATGTGCAAGCTGGAAGGACCTTGTTGCACTATGGAGGGTCAAAATATTCTTATGATAATTTGATAAAATTATGTGTAGAGAATCCTAGAGCACAAATTATGTGTAGAGAATCCTAGAGCACAAAAGTACTCGATCATTGAGGACCCTAGTGTGTGTCCTAAGGAGGAGAGTTTACATTGTCGGTGATGTTCAAGATGGAAATGTGGCTGGTTATATAAATAGTTTGTAAGGGTTACAAAGAAAGAGAGAATGTGTGTTATGTAGTCTCACCATCATTACCTTCATGGTACAAGCATAGAGAAAGAAATGTACATGTAGATGATTATGGCTACATTTATGTAGAAGCATTGACTAACACTGCTGGAGATGAACTTTTTGCTGATTATGATTTCTAATGTAGTCTCAATTATAATTTATAGTTTTTTTCAACACTACTACTTATAAGAGGTTTTCAATGTCTATGTACTCAAGCTCCTAAGTGGCATGAATGTGCTCATAAATATAGTATGGAATTTTAAATTTGGTAGTGTTTAGGAATTGTCTTGATTGATATAGTTTTGAACAGTAGGATTATTAAGTAATGATCCTTATAATCACATGAATGGTAACCTATATTGTATTGTAGTATTTCAAAATCTCTCAATAGAAATATAGGTTATTATTTGTTGAGCATGTTCTTCTTGCATTAGTGAAATATAGTCTAAATCAAAAGGGCAATTCTTCTCAAGTTTCACTAATCTGAGACTAATTTGGACTAAATTTACAAGTAATAGTCCAAATCTAGATCATTTTATTGATTTTATCTACCAATTTTAACAAATATAGTCCAAATCTTTGAAAGTGGGAATTGGGATTTTCCCAAGTTCCCTAATATGGTGTTCTAAATAACCATCTAAGAAGTTGTATGCTTCTTTTCTGACTACACATTCCATCACATGCTCTATGTAAGGCAGAGGGTAGTTATCTCTGCTAGTAGTGACATTGACTTTTTTTCTCCTAGTAGCTACATTGACCTTTTTAAGGTCCATGCATACCCTTATTTTTCCATTATTATTTGGCACAATCACAATTGGTGAGACCAAATCTGTGTGCTCAATTTAATAAATGATCTCGCAACCTAGGATTTTTTCAAATCTCCTCCTTGACTATCTTTGAATACTTGGGGTTTATGGGTATGGTCGTTGTTGGATGGATCTAGCACCAGGGATCATGGGGATGGTATGTTGAACATTATCCCTAGGCTCACCCTTCATATCACTGTATTTCCATGCAAAACAGTCATTGAATTCCTTTAGTAGTTGAATTAGCTCCTCGTCCTATTCTAAGGTGAGATCTATTATTTTGCCATAATTATTTGGCACAATCACAATTGGTGAGACCAAATCTATGTGCTCAATTGAATAAATGATCCTGCAACCTAGGAGTTTTTCAAATCTCCTCCTTGACTATCTTTGAATACTTGGGGCTCATTGGTGGGTATGGTCATTGTTTGGATGGATCTAGCACCAAGGATCATGGGGATGAAATGTTGAACATTATCCCTAGGCACACCCTTCATATCACTGTATTTCCATGCAAAAAAGTCATTGAATTCCTTTAGTAGTTGAATTAGCTCCTCCTCCTATTCTGAGGTGAGATCTATTGCAATATGGGCTGGCTTGGGCTCTTCCCCATCCCCAAGGTCCACTTCTTTTGTTTCAGCTGGCCTATCATAGGGAGTAGCTTTTCCTTCTGCCAAGCATCTTGCTTTCTTGAAGACTACATGCCTTTCTTCATGAAAAAAATTCTTGAAATAGTCAGGGGATGGGTGAAGATCTTCCTCCCTTCTGTTGCTTTCTTCCTCATTTGCAAGAGTCTCTAAGAGCTCTTTGACTAACTTCTGCACCTCAACCGATTTCTTATTGTTACGTGGGTACGCACACCGAGTAAGCCTCAATTTGGATTGGATGGCTTCATCCACACCGAGTAAGCCTCAATTTGGATTGGATGGCTTCATCCACATTACAAAAATCTAACAAAGGAATGATTCATTGAGATGCATGATCTTTAGGATATTCTCTTCACAGTTCCCTAGAATTCATCATAAGCATCGATTGTGCCCAGGTAACGTAGCCAGCAAGCCTCTGATTGTTGCTCCTTAATGACTTTTCTTTTGTTAGCCCAATGCCTTCACCTTTTCTTCCATATCCTCCATTGCCTAGTTGATCGCCATGAGCTCTGTTTCTGCCAAGGTAGGTGATGTATCATCACTATCCAAAACTTGTGAGATCCAAGTTAAAGTATTGCTGCTACTTTGCCTTTTGTCACTGAGTAGCTCCACCTAAGCTAACTCCTCCTCGTCCAAGGGTTGGTCATACACTTCCAAGTGCATTATGAACACTATTGCATCCTTCTCTAGGTGATTTTTCCCAGAGTGGAACTCCCACACTAGATAACATGTACCATGAGGCTCATGAACATCTACTATTTCCATTAATTGCCCCCAATTACAAAGTGTTTTTGGATCTTCATGCCTTGGATCACGTACAATATTATTAGAAACATGATCTACTGGCGTCTTGCAAGTGTTACAAAAGTTGATGTCCGTTGAACTTTGACTAGTGGCATCTAACCTATTCCCAAATGGGCTACCACTCATTGGTGGGTGTGCATGCCTTGTTTTCAAATATATCTGCATGGCTTGCCCCTCATACTGAATGTACACCTTATTCCTTTCCCAATCATGCAACAGCTT
The DNA here is from genome assembly GCF_041138505.1 of Cibotium barometz. Classification (NCBI taxonomy): domain Eukaryota; kingdom Viridiplantae; phylum Streptophyta; class Polypodiopsida; order Cyatheales; family Cibotiaceae; genus Cibotium; species Cibotium barometz. The sequence continues at coordinate 33,217,608 of NC_141095.1, read as the reverse complement.
AACCTCCCAAAAGAAAGGTCTTCTGAGTATCATTTCACACCCTGTTTTTGTTTCAAAATCCATGATCGCCAATGTAGGATAATAAGAAAATTTATGGATCTTGATGTGTAAATCCTTCACCAATCCAGGGGGTATAGCTACTTTCCATTTACTAATTTGATCTTTAATCTTGTGCAGGTGAGTGTTGGCTCCCCTATCCTTTCCCAACACTATTGCATGATGATACTAACACCTACACCACCATCAAGAACTACTTCTAGATCTACACCTTTACAAACTATTGGTCCTATGGAAATTCTACCATCCTTCTCATAAACTTCATTCACATGGTGCATTGGTATGGAAAATGATTGCACTGTAGAGGTGGATGTGGTTGCAACTACTTCATGCATAATCTCTTCTTCTATGGGCCCCTCCTTGTCTGGATTTTCTTGTGCTCCATTTGGTGGCTTAATAGGTAGTTTTTTATTAAAGTATGCTAGCAAAGTTTTGGTAAGATTGGGAAAACTTTCGAGCTGCTCAAGCAATGAAATTAAAGTGTAACCCTCCCCTTCGAGGGTTCTATGGACACCTTATCATCAACTTGTGAAGAAGTGGGTCTTATTCCTTCTTTGTGTTGAAAAACAGGTAGAGGGAGAGGACACACACACACAGAGGAGCAAACCCCAATGTATATTGCAAACCCTAACCATAGAGGGAAGCCATCTCCCTTCTCACATCAATGCATACAGCCTAATCCATAATACACAAGACACAATATGTGTTGTGTCCACACACTACTAACCCTAGCTAATGTCCAAACACTATGACCAGCTGGACACGATCATTTATGTCTCACACATGCAGCTACCTAACATGCCAGCACACATAGCATAGCTGGCACACACTAACATCGAGCTTGAGTCTCAAAAGCCCCTCTCAAGCTCATGATGTACTACCATAGATGAAGATGTAGATGAGCTTGGGCTATCAAAGCTCTCAACACTCCCCCTCAAGCTCATCCCACATACTCCCAACATAGTACGGAAAAACCCAAACTTCTCCTTGCTAAGTGGCTTTGTAAAGATATGAGCCACCTGCTCTTCAGTCTTCACATAATGTAGATCCACTGTACCATCCAGCACTTTCTCTCTGAGACAAAGTGATAATGGACCTCTATGTGTTTGGTCCATGCATGAAACACTGGATTCTTGGCCAACTGTATGCTGCTCATGTTGTCACAATAAATCACAACCTTGCCATCAATAGGCTCACCCAAATCTACCAAGAGATTCTTTAACCATATTCCTTCACATGTAGCAATGGTTGCACCCCTGTATTTAGCCTCTGTACTAGATAAAGCAACAATAGGTTGCTTCTTGCTACTCCAACTCACCACGACACTTCCAAGTGTAAAGGCATAACCACTAGGAGACCTCCTATCATATGAGTTACCTGCCCAATCCGCATCTGTGTAGCCATGTATATCCAAGCCTTTACCATGCTCATAGAGACCATAATGTGCAGTGGTCTTTACATATCGCATAATGCGTCTCCCTGCATCCAAATGAGGTTTTCTGGGGCTCTCCATAAATTGGCTTACTAGCCCCACAACATAACTCAAATCCGGGCATGTGATAGTCATGTAAATGAGACTACCAACCATCTTTCTGTACATAGATGGATCATCCAACTCCTCACCAAAATCAGCCCGCAACTTTACATTCTGCTCCAAAGGTGTACTCATTGGCTTACACCTTGTCATCCCATATTATTCCAACATATCCAATGCATATTGGCATTGCACTACCCATGTACCTACATGGTCTTTGATCACTTCAATTCCAAGAAAGTATCTCAATTCATCCAAGTCTTTCATGTCAAACTGCCCACTCAATGCTTTTCTTGACATGCATCACATCTGTATCATGATCTCCTGTGATAATCAAGTCATCCACATAGATGACAAGTAAAACAATCCCATGATCTGTTTTCTTCACATAGAGTGAAGAATCTATTGTAGAAACCTGAAATCCAAGGGAGATAAGATATCTGCTCATCTTATCACTCCAAGCACGAGGTGCTTGCTTCAACCCATATAAAGCTTTCTTCAATCTACATACATGAGTGGGATATCTTGGGTGTACATATCCTTTTAGCTGTGCCATATAAACTTCTTCTTGTAGATCACCATTTAGAAATACATTTTTCACATCCATTTGATGCATTTTCCAACCATTTGTTGTAGCCATATAGCAATGACTACTCTCACTGTTCCCATCTTTGCAACTGGACTAAATGTTTCATCATAGTCCAAGCCTTGGGTTTGTACATAACCCTTAGCTACCAATCTTGCTTTATGTCGCTCAATGGAACCATCTGACTTGCATTTCACTTTGTAAACCCATTTACAACCAATGACATTTTTATCCTATGGTATTCACTTTTCTCTCTCTGAGAAAGTAAATCCAAGTCATTCTGCTGAAATCATCAATGAATGTCACATAATATAAATTGCCTTTAATGGATGGGTTTTGTGCACGACCCCATACATCGCTATGCACTATCTCAAGTGGCCTGCTACTCATGTTGCCTTCTCTAGGAAACCACAACCTCGCCTGCTTTCCACACTGACAGGCTTCACAAACATACATATTCCCATCATACTTGAATCTAGGCAGCCCACTAACAATACCTCTTGCCTGCATGTTCTTTAACCTTTGTATGTTCACATGTCCAATCCTCTTATGCCACATGTCAATGTCTTGTACCACATTTCGGCTTTTAGAGAACATGGTTAATTTCAACTCAGGAATCCTAGTATCCAGCTTAAAGAACCTGCCTTCTTTCTTGCCTTTAGCAATGACTCTACATCCATTTTTGAAATCCTCAACGAAGCAACCATGCTCGTGTTGAAACGAACCTATAAACCCTGTTCCACCATTTGACCAACTGAGGCCAAACTTTTTGTAATAGAAGGCACATACCATACATCTGACATAGATTGTGTTTCACCATTGTGCATAACCAATGGCACTTGCAACATGTGTAATGGCATGTTGGGTATCATCTCCTGTCTCCACATAGCCTTTCATATCCATAGGCTTCATATGCTCAAACCATTCACCATGACAAGTCATATGGTTTGATGCTCCAGAGTCCATATACCATTTGTCATCATAGATCCCACAACATGTTTCATGGCAAACAAGTGATTTGCACTACTCCCTGATGCATAATTTCCACCACCATGTTGTGTATAATGTCCAGCATGTTGTGCTCTACCCCCTCTCAAATCATTTTGTTTGCGAAAACAATCACATGCCATATGACCAAATTTCCCACAGTAATGGCATTCCACATTTTGCATAGATGGTTGTTGGCCTTGCCAACGTCCTCTACCACTAGGATTACCTCTACCTCTCTGAGGTGTATATCCCCACAATCGCCTCTAGCACCATATGTAGGCTGAAAATTCTGTTGTGGTGACCTGTCCTACCATCCACGACCATTACCACGGCCATGTGATGCAAATCTCCCTCTTCTGCAGATCCTCTTTGTGAATAGAAAGCCTGATTTCTACCATTATCATCATGACTAGTAGATGCATCATGAAAGGAGTCACTGAGTTTGATTTCCTCAACAAGCAAGAGTGAAACCAACTCATCAAAATCTAGTAAACCTGTATTCCGAACCGAGATGGATATATCAAAAGATTTATACTCCTTGCCAAGACCACGCAAGGTAATGTCTACCAAATCATCATCAAGCATGGGGGCATTGATTGTTGCCAATGCATCTGCATACTTCTTTATCTCTTGTACATAATCAGGAATGCTCCTTCTATTCCGTTTCACATTATGAATCTGTTGTCGTAACACTTGAGACTTGCAAGCACTAGTGTCTGTATCAAACAACTTTACCAATGTATCCCATGCATCCTTGGGATTCTCAGCATCATGTATGTGTATGAGTATAGCATCCACAGATAATGCAAAACTTTGTATGCTCTTTTCTGACCATTGCTTTATGAGCTATAACCTGCTATGTAGATTGTTGGGGTAGTTCCGGCTCTGGCTCCGCACCTGTAATAAGATTCCAAAAACCTTTTCCCTTTAGAAAACTTTTGATCCTGTACTTCCATGCCTAGAAGTTCTTCCTATCCAACTTTTCACCCACAATTTGTACTGGATTATCTGACATATTTGCTCAATGCATATACACCTTTCGTATACGTACAAATCTATAAACGAGCCTTCCTCAGCTCAACCACACTCTAATGAGTGTTCCAGATACTCCAAAGTAGTCAACAAACTTCAATTTTGATGTAGAAAATCAAACTATATACATCCAAAATGAACTGACACATGCAATCCAAGATACCCTCCTTGATGCACTTTTCAAGGTCTAAATTGCAATGTAGTGGTTCAATCAAGTGTGGATAACTTGCATTGGCACCTAAACAAGCTCAATGTTGCATATCAACACCATCCAAGGTGTGTATATATCAATTTTGTCAAACCCCCTTCTCTGTTTTGAGAAAAACTAGAAAAACCAGTAGTAAAATGGCTCTAATTTCTTCAATATTTGTCCAAATTGAGAGACTAGGCATTCATTAGCTTAGAAATGATGTCCACTAACTCCATGTAAAAGGAATTAGACCAATTGTTTAAGGTGAGAGAGTAATTAGTTGTTAATTTATCACACTCTATTTCACTGAACACAGTAGATAGCCTGTTTAATCAGCTCATTTCCAGCTCCATAAGGCATAATTGCTCCAACAAATCATGTAGCCTCCTCCTTGGGTTTGTTTATTAGCCAATTTCTAAGCTAATTTTGAAGTTAATCAACCAACCAAGTGGAATTTGGCGTCCACTTATCAAAAATCAATGAAAAACTGCTCTGTTTCTCTATAGATGCTGTGCTGCCTACTCCTGAAGGATTTTAGACTAATTAAAGTAGCAATTTATGGTTTATAATGTTGCCTAACACTCCAATGCAAGTGTACAACCCATCAACGAATTGATTTTTGTCAAAAACGTGGGTTAATTTCATCAAAAGTTGAGCTCTTTTTCTCTGTTTTGTGAGAGCTTCAAAACCAGTGATTTTCAATCACTCAAATGCATCATATTTTCTCCAAAATCAGTTGTAGGGCTTGTACATGAGTTGCCAATACATTCATCCTTGTCACATACATGTTTCTTTTTTCTAGATTTGCATCTATTTCACCATACATCACCGCTTCCAAAGCTCCAATGGAAAGCTTCCAAAAAACCAGAATTTTCCTTTGCTTTGGGCAACACTAATTTGCCTTGTTTTTGCTTGAATCACCTACAATCCACTCAAGGATGTTTAGAATACCTTACTCAGTAGGCCAAGCTCTCAGATCTAATTGAAATTGGTGTGCTCCAAGCTTTACAGCATCAATGGCAAGCTTCACAGCTTCTTCTCCCTCTTCTCTCACTCACTCATAAACCGTAATAGAGAGCACCAGGCTCTGATACCATGTTGAAAAACAGGTAGAGGGAGAGGAGACACACACACAGGAGCAAACCCTAATGTATATTGCAAACCCTAACCATAGAGGGAAGCCATCTCCCTTCTCACACAATGCATAAAGCCTAATCCATAATACACAAGACACACTATGTGTTGTGTCCACACACTACTAACCCTAGCTAATGTCCACACACTATGACCAGCTGGACGCGGTCATTTATGTCTCACACACGCTGCTACCTAACATGCCAGCACATAGCACAGCTGGCACACATTGACATTGAGCTTGAATCTCAACATTTTGATCCTTTGAGCTATTTTCGAATCAATGGTCACCATGGGCCCTGTCTTCTCCTCTCCTTTCAAAATCACAATAGGTATTGAGAGTGGTTTACTTGGAGCTATTGGGGTGGATAACTAGGGGTGTTTTGTATCATCATAATAGATCTGGTAATCCTTTAAGTTGTCTCCATATTTATTATGAAATTCTTCCACTATCTTCCTAGCCTCCAAGTATCTTCTCATCTCGGCATTGACACGTGGGTATGCCACCTTTCTAGCCAAAAGTTTCACTGCTTGTCCCCTTACTCCATCTTGGTAGAAGACAAAACATATGTAGTTCCCTCTGACCCTTTGGATATTGAACTTAGGTAAGTATCTTAATGTTGGAAAGTACCTGTAACTACTCGGGTCCACCTTGCCACTTGCTTTCCAGCTTAAATTATAATCCAAAGTATTCAATTGGGTTTGTGTCTGGGTACTTGGAGAGAGGTCTTCTCTGCGAGCCCCATCATCGACACAGTGTAAGGACCATCACATGCACATAAAATAGTCATACCTTAAAATTCAAAGTGTTTATTCAAAAAATCTATCCAAACATAATTGAACCTTTATCTTCTCCATTGCCAGATCATCAGTGAACCTTCAATTCTGAGTTGATAATGAAATCTTTTCTTTGTTCTTGACTCATGTTACTTATCCATTCAAGTAGCTCTCTTAACGATCTACCAGGGGGAGTTGTCCTTCAATCCTCATTTCTCTTTAGACACTCTCTTAACGATCTGCCAGGGTGAGTCATCCCATATTCCTGATTTCATACCAATTTTTACTCTTCGGATACTCTCTTTAACGATCCGCCAGTGGGAGTTACCTCTTATTCAATGATCACTATTTTGGGTACTCTCTTAACGATCCGTCAGGGGGAGATCCATTCCACATATTGCTGTTTCTCATTTCCAACTCTCTTCGGCCCTTTGTTATTTCAACATCACTTCCTACACCTTCTTGGTGTAAAACAGAATTCTAAGCAAACAAGTCAAGTATATGCTTATCTAACCACGATGTTTCTCTTCTGATAAGGTCACTCCTTTTTTAGGTTATTCATCGATCCATTTCTTGCAATCATCTTTCCTTTCTATCCTGGTCGAATAATTTCTTAAATTTGAACCTCATCGTTCTGATCTTAATCACAACCTTGGGATAGTTCCCACAATCATTTCCTTTGATTCCGACAACTTAACCCTTTCCAAATTGATCTTGAGAATTGAATACCTTTCTTACTTTCCCATTCATTCTAAGGTCAATGGTCAGACTCGATAGTGGAACAAGACTCGCACTTAGTTCACTGAATCAACAATTTTTTTCCCATTGAAAAGTGAGGCACAACCGTTGAATCCTTCCCCTAAAATGAGGACCTATTCAGGTCCTATAATAAAGAAAGAAAATCTAAATATAATGCCGCAACTTTACTTTATTCACATAATATCATAAAAAACTATTCTTCTCTTGATCCTTCAAACGAGGATAACAACATGACCATTATCCCACTACGATTCTCAGCCATTCTGCGGATGAGAACCACCTCGTTGTTTCATTTATCCTTCATCCTTTCTTCAAGATCAACGTTTATAGGATGGTTCTCTATAATACGACTTCATTTATAGTCACAAACATTGGGCGAATTCACTTCTTATTAGGGATCTTTCCCATCAAAGAAGCCTTTTCACTCGAGGGTCTAACCTTCGAGTTTGATTATATTCACTTGGATCATTTCTTTCCCCTTTTCTTCAAAACAAGGGAAGGTTCTCATGCATCACATGTCTTCACCTTGTGACTAAGTGGTCTCTATCCATTATTTCTACTCGTCTCTTAACTCATGGCCATTAAACTAGGTCCTCGACCATCTTATTTCAAATATAATTACTTGGCCATTGAACTAGGTCATTGACCATCTTATTTCAAATATAATTACATCTAGGAAAATTTTGCCATATCTTGGCTGCTTTTAAAATGATTTCTCAATTTTTAACCTAATATTTAAGAAGCTTGAAAAATGAATAACCAATATCCATCCTAAGAGTTTGTTTCATTTCCCTTAAAATTTTGCCATAACTTGGCTGCTTTCAAAACGATTTCTCAATTTTTAACCTAATATTTAAGAAGCTTGAAAAATGAATAACCAATATCCATCCTAAGAGTTTGTTTCATTTCCTTTTCTAAAGAAATGAATAAATATCAATTAAACATATCATAAAATATCATGAGACTTTCTCTTTTAATATCTAAATTATTTATGCATATACTTGCATAAAAGTAAGCATAAAATATGATAAAACTTCCTCTTTTAACATCTATAAATATGCATGCATAAACATAAACATGAAAATGTAACTAAAGATCACTCTTTTAGCATCTAATGACTCATGCATACACATACCATAAATATGTATATGGAAATGTAAGTAAACATCCACTTTTAGCATATATATGATTTATGTATACATACCAAGAATATAGACATGCAAATGTGACCATTCATCCTCTTTAGCATCTATATGATTCATGCATGAATGTAAACATACAAATGTGACCAAACATCCTCTTTTAACATCTATATGATTCATGCATACACATACATGAATGTAAACATGCAAATGTGACCAAACATCCTCTTTTAACATCTATATGATTCATGTATAAGCATACCATGAATGTAAACATGCAAATGTGACCAAACATCCTCTTTTAACATCTATATGATTCATGTATAAGCATACCATGAATGTAAACATACAAATGTGACCAAACATCCTCTTTTAACATCTAATTACTTATGCATAAGCATGCATAGATATAAACATAAAATTATACTCATGATTCCACTTTTGGACATAAAATATCCCATGTTTTTGGAGTATTTTTGAATTAAAAAATGGGGGTTTGATGGGACTTCTAGGTGCCTCCTTAAAGCTTGCTTCCCACTCCCTTGAGGTGTCAAAAGGCCTCCAAAAAGTCTCCTTTACATATCAGAAACTCATGATTATGAAATCTCCACCTCATGTGAGCCCTTCTTTACTATTTTTTGAGATTATCCAAATTTTTCCATTTTTATTTTAAATACCATTTTCCCATTTGTTGGAATAAGAATATCACATTTTTAAATTCACAATATTTTAATAAGGCTTAGAACTCTGAACTAGGGGTCTACTTGGTTCACCCACCATCCAAAACTAATGCAACTTATAAAATTTAGACTAAAATCATGTTTCAGGGGATCACTTCCTATTGGCTGGAAGAAAATACTTATCCAAAAATATTTAAAAAATTTATTACCTTTATCTAGAATATTTTCTCTCTCTAGGCCAAAAACAAGGAAAAACAATGCCTTTTTACATTCAGAAGGAGGGGATGATTACAAGAGACTGAAGGGGAGGTTCTTACATCTTTACAACTCCTCTCTCTTATCCTTCAGCTCTTAATTTGCATCCAATATAGGTTGAAATGTGAGAGGTGGTATGGTAAAGTTATAGCTCCTGATCTTTTCATAGACATGGCCAAAATTGTGCTTGGCAAGTCATCTTCTATTTCAATAGCTCTTTTATAGCATGAGGTCCATAATGCATCTCGTCAGGTCATCTTGTCAAACGTTAGACCTTGATACATCAATGGGTGTCTTAATCCTTTCAAGAATATATCCTTCATGTAGAAGTCCATGAGCCTTTCACCTTCTAAACATTGCGAGTTAAGGTGATTCATTCTAAAGATGAAATCTATGACAGTCTCTCCATCATGCCGCTCAATATTGAAGAGTTGAGAAGCAGGGTGCCAAATAAATGCCCATCATGTAGAAATGCCTTTTTGAACAAGTATTTCACTCTTTCCATAAGTGACCTTATCTTCTATTTTGAGATACTAATACCATGTGTTTGCCTTAGAATCCATAGTAATACCAAAGGCACTGACTTTTACTTGATCATTTGTTTCCTTGGTTCCTTCACAAACCAACTCAAATTTACTAAGAAAAATTTAGGATTTGTTGTTCCAAATATTTTTCCACTTTCTTTGCTATTGCCATTGCTTTGTTGAATGACTAGCAATCTCCTCTGGTATCAAGTCCCTACACCACACTTTGGCTAATAGCACTCCCTAATTGATTAACATAAAATCCCATTCCTACTCCATTTTGTGTCCCTCCTGGTGTTATTCCCATTGGGCTATTATATGATCCTTCTACCCTTTGGGGGGGAATCTTGGTCCAAGTGGTGCAAATCCTCTAGATCTTGGCATGGGAACATACAAGATGGTGTGTCCTAATCTTGGTCTAGGCCTGAATGAAGTTTTGGATCTAGTTCCTACAAGCGGGGGTCTAGTAACTAGTACACTTGGTCCCTCCAATGAAGCTATGTCCCAATGATTAGAAGCCATGGGATAAGTAAAAGTTGGGAGTGGCATGGGCATGGTGCTAGGACTTGCCCCAATCATGAAACTAAGTGTCAAAGGTTGCACATTATTGTTTAACAGTTACTAGTCCCAAGTGAGTCAAACATAGATTGTGACATGGGTGGTAGCTTGTCTAGTGACATTGTGAAAGTGTGTCTAGTCTCTCCGCATATGTGGAGTATCCATATTCGATAATAAGGGTCCCTTGGCTTTCTTTGCACTTACATATAGGGCTGGTAAGCCCATTGGACTCATTTTAGCACATCCTATGGTGTCTAAGCTCCCATATAATTTATTGATATCCGCTTCTTCATCCTCACCTTTCATCATTTTGGATACGATTTGGATTTCTTCAACCCTATTGATTACACTGCATTCTTTTTCATATAGAATCTCCCGGTTGACTGTCTAAACCCAACCATCCATTTTCCATTTTGGATAGAGTCGTATCATTTCCTTGCACCTATTCCCTACAAGTAAGGTACAAAACTTTTTCTTCTTCCCTTTGAGCCTTGTTTATCCATTTCTATTGGCACAAAACCATCTCCTTGCAATGGGCCATGCATCCTTGATCCTACTGAGAGTATCTAGCATAAAGAGCTGCTCCTGCTACCTACTAATATCCTACTAATGTTGCCATATATTTTGGTAGTGATGTGTGTGAGGACTCTCGGGGCACTTTTTCCTTCTTTAGGAGGTTTGCATGTATATATACCTAGTCAATGTTCAATAAGGGTTTTGTACTTGGCACGCTTATCTAATACATCTTCTTATTGTGTGCTCTCAAGCTTCTAGTTCTTCTTGTTGTGTGAGTGTGTGTGTTGCTACAACCCTAACCCTAAACCCAAAAACTGGTATTAGAATAGGCTTCTTCACCTTGAGCAAAGCCACCTACACCACCCCGAAGTAGGTCTATCTTCTTCATCTTAAGGTGTCCTCCTAGAGGAAGCTAGATCTTGATATTCTATGCTATTTACGTAGTAAATAGTCTATGTAAACAATGTTTTTGCTAGTTACGTAGTAAATAGTCTATGTAAACAATGTTTCTGTAGCTTTTGGGCACGTTTTGGGGGCCGTTTTCACATTGCTACAAGGTTTACAGAGCTTCTTGGAGCTTTTAATTTTTCTTGATCTTCACCAAAATCAATAAATTTTCCACGCTTTTTCTATATCAGGACTATGTGCGCTCCAATAGGCCACTTCATTCTATTTCATGTCTTTGCAGGTCATTACTACAGTCATTACAAGTTTTGGTATTTTGCATGTTGGCAGTTGAGGACAAAATTTATGGCACTCATTATCCATTGTGGGCATACATGATGTGCGACATGTATTGGTTGCAAAGGGTTTATGTAATGTAGTTGTTGGGAATGAGGTATGACCTCCATCCCATGTGGAATTTGTAGCCTCTAAAAGCAAATTAGAGGATGAAGCAGGTACCTCTTCGGGCTGTACCATTTGTTCCATTATCGAATTAGGAACAAAGGCAATGGGAGGGCAGAGATGCACAGGCACATGATTTAATTGCATTGTCTATTAGGTGAGGCATCATTCCACATATCCTCTCATGCAAGACTACTAAGGAAGCATGGGATACTCTTGCTACTATGCAATGAGGTAAATATTGCTGCATTAGGAAGTGAATGGGGTCTTCTTGGGCCCTTTAATTTGCCCAAGCCTAATCAGGGTGATTAAGGAATAGCCAAATGGAGGGTTGCCATGTGGACTGAAATGTTGGGTTTTTAAGAGAGGTGTAAGAGTGGTCAAAGGGTGCACTTTTTCCCCCAAAAAGGGAGGGGGGCAATTTTACAATTTTTGAACCTCCATAACTTCTACATAAAAGCTTCGATTTGAGCGGAGATTACAGATTCGTGATCTACACATCAAGAGCTTTCCATAGATATGTTACATGATATGGTTTTATCCGCTAGATTTTAAATTCCATTTTTCGTCCAAATTTTAAATTTGAATAAAGTAGCCATTTTGAAGCTTCTAATTAGAAAACGTTTCTTCTTAAGAGAAAAGGTTTGACTCCCTTAAACTGCCAAATAAAAGGGCCCAAGAAGACTTCCATTGAGATCCTAATGGAGTTTGAGCACATGAATGAAGGAGACCCTATGGATAGTTTCCTTACAAAGATTGAAGATCTTAAGGAGCAGCTAGTTGCAGTGGATGAAATCATTTCTATAATAGTTCACTTGTGCAAATTGTACATGATGGCTTACTTGATTCTTATCAAAGTTTTGCATCAACTCTCAAGCTTATGATGAAGGGTAATCCCAATGTATTAAAATTTGAGGAGCTGATTTCTGTGATCTTACAAGAAGAGCAGTCCTGGAAAAACAGTTCCATATTCGTATGGGAGATCAAGCTTTTGTTGCTAGTCAGAGGGGTAAAGTCAAACCCTCTTCTAATACCAATTACAAGCCAAAAGATGATTCTTCTTCCACAAAGGATAGTGATAAAATGAAAGTGAGAAACTAAAGAAGAAAGGCAAGTCTAGATATTGCAAAAATCTTGGAAGAAATTGCAAGATAAGGAAGCAAAGAAGAAACATTGTGGTTTGGTTGTGGGCTAACGTGTCTACAACTCATGTTGATTCTACTAGTTATTTGTAGGATATAGATTGGGAATTTGATGTGCATTGCAATTATGACCCATCTTGTCATGATGTATGTATGTTACTAATAGACTCACATGTATGGTACTTTGATAGTGGTGCTAGCAATCACATTACTTCTCAATGTGATATGTTCACTCTAGTGCAATGTGCTCCAAATGGAAACATTGTGACGTGCTAATAACTCCTCTTGCCCTATTAAAGGAGTTAGAAAGATTGTGTGGACTCCTGCAATAAATGGTGATTCTCTCACACTTTTAGATGTGTTGTATGTACCAGGGATAAAAAAGAACTTGATGTCTATTTCTGTCTTTGCTAAGGCATGTCTGATGATCAAATTCCTTGATGTGATAGGTGTATAGTTCATGATCTCAATCATTATATATATGTATGTATGTATGTATGTATGTATGTATGTATGTATGTATATATGTATGTATGTATGTATGTATTTATGTATGTATGTATGTATGTATATATAGGTGACTTGATTGTTTCATCCAGTTTGTTATGTCATGGTCTTTATAAACTTGATGCATATGAGAAAAGTGTAGATGCAGCATGTTCTATTTCTCATACATAGGTTATGTCTATTGCAAAGTTGTGGCACACACGCTTTGTTCATTTGAACAATAAAAGTTTATTGCACCTACAGAAGAATGATATGGTGTCCACATCTTGCACTAGGGGAGTTTTGGGGTCCCAAAAGGTCCCTCTAAGGATTTCACATGATAATATATATGCCTTCAAAAAATAGGCACATGGTAGAATTTTTGCAAACGATCTCAAAACTTGTTGGAGCTTGAATATTTAGAGCCTACTCTTCGAGATCTTTTTGTTGATATATGGCATGATGGGGTTATGAGATTGCACAACAAGGTTATATAGAAGGTTCCTTTATTCCCCTAAAAGATTACGATTATAGTAATATTTCCGGGGAATAAACGAATCTTTTGTGTAGCCAAGTTTCGAGATCGTTTGCAAAAATTCTATTGTGCGCCCATTTTTTGAAGGAATATTCCCATGTGAAATCCTTAGAGGACCCTTTTGAGATCTCAAAACTCCCCTAATGAGGCCCCTGTCAAACATGTATGTGAAGGGTGCATTTTTAGGGAAAATGCAGTAGACATCATTTCCTAAGGATGGGATGGTGAGAGCTACTTCCAAGTTAGAGCTTGTACATAGTGATGTATGCAGTCCTATGAGGGTACCATCCTTTGGGAAACATCTCTATTTTGTTAGTTTCATTGATGATTACTCTAGGAATGCATGGCTGTATCCTTTGAAAGAGAATTTAGAAGTTTTTACATGCTTCAAGAACTTTGTTGCTATGGCTCAAAATGTCTTAGGATTTAAAGTGGGCAAATGTCTAAGGAGTTTAGTGCATTCTTGGTTGAACGTGGGATAAAACACCAATGTACAGTGCCCTATACACCTCAGCAAAATCTTGTAGCTAAGAGGAAAAACGGGTCTCTCATGGAGATGGCACGATGTATGGTCAAGAGTCAACATTGTCATATGCATTTTGGCTTGAAGCTGTTATGTGTGCCACTTATGTACTTAACAAGTGTCCCACCAAGGCATTGAAAATAGTCACACCTTATGAGGCTTGTCATGGTAGAAAGCCCTTTGTGGCTAATTTACATGTCTTTGGTTGCTTGGCTTATGTTCTTGTGCCTGAGAAGCAACATACTAAGCTTGATGATAAGGCTAGTGTGAAAGATAATTTTGTGGGGTATAGTGCAAAGAGAAAAGGATATAGGCTCTATCATCCACCTATTTAGAAAATATTGGTGAGTCAAGATGTAGTATTTATGGAGGATGCAGTGCAGCCATTGCTTTCATGTACCAAATAGAAAAATGTATCCTCACATGATATCTATAACACTCTACTACTTTTCTTTCAAGGGGCGGAGCCATATGTAGAGCATCGTGAGGCTCATTCTAATGTGGGTAACTAGCCCCTATTCACAATCATCAGCATGTATAGTAAGAGATAGATCATCCCATAGATGACGGTATTGTTGATGATGCATTAGATGATGAGAAGGAATCCATTGAGTTTTCTAGACGTATTGGGCATTGAGTTTATGCAATCTACAAATAGAGTATTGCTTTGTTTTACAAACAAAAGATATTGAGGTATTGCTATGGAGATTTGGGATGGAAGACTGAAAACCTATTGCTACTCCCATGGATCTAGGTTTCCGACTTAGTCTTCATGATTCTAGAAATCCATTTGATGCGAGTCTCCACCAGGCTACTGGATGCCTTCTTATCTATTTGTGCAACATGCAAGCTAACATTAAGTATGCAATTTTGCCAAACACCTTGGTTTGTTTTATCCCAAGGGGGGATCATGGGAGCTAAGATTGCATGCTTTTTCAAATTTAGACTGGGCTAGTTGCTACGACACTTGTGTGTCCACTAGTGGATTTTTCTTTCATCTTGTTGGTGATTCATGTATCTCATGGCTCAACAAGAAGAAACCCAATGTGGCCACATCTAGCTACAAAGCTGAGTACAGGAAAACCTTCACAGTGAGTGTGTTTGGCTCAAACACCTTATGGATGATTTAGGTGTTTGGTGGACAACATTCCTTCACTACTGTCTTCACTCACAGTCAGAGTGCATTAGCAGTTGCAAGAAACCTAGTGTTTCATGCTCTCACACTAAGAACATTGAGGTGCATTATCATTATGTCAGGGAAAGTCTCTTATTAGTAGGGGAGATTAGCTTGGCATATGTGCCAACACAAGACAATATTGACCTCTTCACAAAGGTTTTAACTCGTGAGAAGTTAAAAGCTTTTTGTAAAGCTTGAGGCTTACTCCCTTTTGTTTCTTGAGCGTCATCCATAGAGTAGGACACTTACCCTATACATTTAGTGCCACCTCCTCTTGTTCACATCATCACTCCCAGGGGGGGTTTATTGCCATATATTTGGTAGTGTGAACACACTTAAGACCGTTGAGGCACTTTTTCCCTCTTTAGGAGGTTTTCTTCCCCATACATGTATATATACCTAGTTGGATACTCTTTTTTGGCGAGCTTACTAAGGCGAGCCATCCAGAGGAGATGCGAGCTTCTATAAGTGAAGGCGAGCTACTATAGGTGAAGGAAAGCTTTTGAAGCACATGCAAGCATTTGTTTTAACTTTTAGGCAAGCTTCTCCAGCACCTATGAGTGCAAGATTCATCGGCTAGTATGGAGTAATGAGTTACATAGTGTGTTTGTCTTCTGCTCATATGTAGCATCACATGATACTTTTCTATCATAAAAAGTTACATGTACATATCATTTGTATACAAGAAGCATTGTGATTCATGCTTTACCCTCACCACTTATGCAAATCAAATTATTCTTTATTTACGACCATATCATGTGACCACACCATATCTTTGTTTGTGATGATATCATGCTAATGTACATCATCATATACGACCTAATGTACATCATCGTATATGACCATACTAGACCATAGCAGCATACCTTTCTTTATGACAACGCATTTAAGAAATCCAACAAAAGTTAAAAAGAGGAATTCCCATGATATTTGAGATCCAAGAAATTAAATGAAAAAAATGGATTTTTTAGCTTATTTCAAATTATGAGTATTTATCAAAAGTGAAATTTTGAGCATTATTGGGAAATATGGGTAGAATTGATTTTTGTAAATCCCATGAATCTTTTACTCAAAAGAAGAATATTGAATATATTTCACTTGAGAAATTTGAGAAAGAATATGAAATTTCTGTTGAGAAAAAGTACCTTTAACTAGGCCAAGCAATTGGCAAAAATTTAGAAAAGTCCCATCGGTATCAAAAATAGAAAATGTTACTAAATGTGATGTGAATAAGATATGAATGCGATGTGATAAGATGTGAGTGGATTTGATAAGATGTGGTGTGATGTAAATGAATGTGGATGGGATGTGAGGCGATGTAAATGGATGTGGATGTGAATGAAGAGATGAGAATGAGATGTGAGGATATGTGAAAGGATGTGATGTGATGTAAATGGATGTGGATGTGATAAGATGTGGTGTGATGTAAATGAATGTGGATGTATATGTGTGATAAGATGTGATGTGATGTAAATGGATGTGGATGTGGATGTGATAAGATGTGATGCGATGTAAATGGATGTGGATATGGATGTGGATATGGATGTGATGTAAATGGATGTGGATATGGATGTGGATGAGATGTGATGTGATGTGATGTAAAGGGGTGTGGATGTGAGTGTGATGAGATGTGGATAAAATGTGATGTGATGTGAATATACGTGGATGTGAATGTGAATAGATGTGATGATATGCATGGGTGTTATGTGATG
Organism: Cibotium barometz; assembly: GCF_041138505.1. Taxonomy (NCBI): domain Eukaryota; kingdom Viridiplantae; phylum Streptophyta; class Polypodiopsida; order Cyatheales; family Cibotiaceae; genus Cibotium; species Cibotium barometz. The sequence goes on along the minus strand of NC_141095.1, from coordinate 33,200,453 downwards.
TAAATGGATTAGAATAATATGTGAAGTGATAGATGTGAATGTGAATGAATGGATGAATGTGGATAGACGTGCATGTGAATGACTGGATGGATATGGATGAATGAGATGAAATGTGTATGGATGTGATGAGATATGGATGGATGTGGATGTGGATGTGATGTAATATGGATGGATGTGGATGTGGATGTGGATATGATGTAATATGGATAGAATGAATGAGATATGATGTGGATAGATGTGGACGTAATGTAATGTGGATGGAATGAATAAGATGTGATATGGATAGAATGAATGAGATATAATGTGGATAGATGTGGATGGAATGTAATGTGGATGGAATGAATGAGATGCGATGTGGATAGAATGAATGAGATGTGATGTGGATAGAATGAATGAGCTATGATGTGGAAAGATGTGGATGGAATGAATGAGATGTGATGTGGATAGAATGAATGAGATATGATGCAAATAGATGTGGACGTAATGTAATGTGGATGGAATGAATGAGATGTGATGTGGATAGAATGAATGAGATATGATGTGGATAGATGTGGATGTAATGTATGATGGAATGAATGAGATGTGATGTGGATAGATGTGGACGTAATGTAATGTGGATGGAATGAATGAGATGTGATGTGGACGTAATGTAATGTGGATGGAATGAATGAGATGTGATGTGGATAGATGTGGACGTGATGAAATGTGGATAGAATGTATGTGACGTGATGAAATGTGGATAGAATGTATGTGATGGGATGAGAATGGATGAGATGTGATGAGGATAGAATGTGGACGTGATGAAATGTGGATAGAATGTATGTGATGGGATAAGAATGGATGAGATGTGATGAGGATAGATGTGGACAGATGTGTTGGGTGTAATATAATGTGATTGGATGAGAATATATGAAGGACGATGGGAATACATATGATTGGATGTGGATTAAGCAATGTGAATTGATGTAGAAGTATGTTGAATAACAAGAAATGATGTGGAACAATGTGGAAAGATGAGAGTTCATTAGAATCTGTATTTATGACCTATTTTTAAATGACTGTTTTATGTCAAGAATGTTGGGGAAGCATTGTGACCATGTTGTGAATGAGGTCGTGTGGAGACTTAAGTGATGAAGTTGCAATAGCTGACGGAGAGTCAACAGAGGACGTCTCGTGTACCAAGGTCAGTCGAGGTCTTGACCAGCCTCGGTTTGATTTAAATGATGAGCTTCCGATACGATGGGTGAGGGACCAAGGAAGTGGCCTATGAGTGAAGCGCTAGGTGACTTACAAAGGATCTTAGAGAGTACTGACCATACGGTACTCAGGCTCTCGGTCACCGAAGATACCCACGCGTGCGTCGAGGAAGAAAATGGAACAAGGTGTTAGAGTTGTTTTCTGAACTCGGGATCTGGTTGCTTGACCTTGCTGGTCCTCAAAACGGATGAGTCCTTGGCTCTTTAATATGGATCTATTGGTTGATCTTGCTGATCTTCAATGGAGAGTCCGTTTGGAGTTTTATAAGTAAATATATTTTCGGGTACTATGAGCTAGGAACTATTGAAAAGGCCCTTGACTGAACAGGTGGTGAGCGTTCTGGTTACCAATGATGCCATGGGTATACCGATGAAAGAATGACTCGAAATTAGAATTCAACTGGATATTTTGGGAGGATTATGATCAATGATACTATGGTTTCATTAAAAGATTGTTTTAAAGACAGCTGAATCTATGAAATAGACAATTTCATATTGGGTGTATAAGTGGTGTGACTATCTTGAACTTTGCTTGAAGCACCGACTAGGGGACCTGGGAACTCTTTTCTCTGGTACTTGGGACAAAACATAACCAAATTCCTAAATGGATCCTATCACTATAGTGGTTGGGCAGTTGGCTAACCCATGGGACTGGATGGGGTTAGGCTGGACTGATGGATCCCTAAAATGAGACTCAATTCTATTAAGTTACCGATAGATGAAGTAAATCCCGGATAGTCATTGTTCTATGGAAAAGAATCAACGGCTCTGCCTCTCAATGAGGAAAAAATCGCTCGTCTCTATGATCCAAGTGCAAGTCTTTTCGTTGATCTGATCATGTGACTTACGGGTTCGGTCGAATTAGTTTGGTTAGTTAAGGCTCTTGACTACGTTAGAATAAAAATATCCTGGAGGAATCGCCCATGCTTTCTAGGCAATGGAAGTTTTATCGGGTTTGGTTTTGGAAGAACCGAGGGATTTGTCTCTTGTTCGGATATCCGTGGTGGGCGAGGCCCCCGAGTGAGAGGCTCTGCCCTGCGCAAGAAGTGCTACTTCTGCTGCTAGCACCCCCGATTTCATTGCGCGGAGGGGGCAAGGATCTTTCAAGACACGTGGGGTCGAGTAAGCCTAAAAGAAAAATACATTGAGATCCATGAATATTTTTCTATTCCACAAGAGTCTACGAAGAAAAGGGTTCTCACATATGTCTTACCTATTAACTTTGGCATTTCACCTTCTTGAGATTTTTCAAACTTCAAAAACTAACAATAAACACAAACCTGTCGGGATCGAGAATGTTTACTCAATGTATCATACAGAGAGGGATAACAATTAGAGTAGAGGGAGGGATCAAAGTGGAATGGATAGATTACCTTGCTTGATGCATTCCATCCATGCCTTACATCTATGGTTTCCATCCTAAATAAGAAACCTTTTATTGCTTAATATGCTCCACTCTAGATCATCTTGAATATCTGCCTCAAATTCTCCATTGAACAGATTACACACTGGGCCCCACAATGCATATTCATCATCATTCACCTCAAGATCAGGCTCCCCAGGCCTACTCATAGATGCTAAGAAATTTCCCATGGAAGCACAATAGCCCATAGTATCAAACTTTGTGGCAAGCTCATTGATATTACCACACTGACGGTTCTTATTGCCTCATTGACAAGAAGCCTACAAAGAGGGATCAGCGGTGGAGCCCTTCTTTTCTTCATTGACACAGTTTGCAACACATCTTACAGAATGTCAAGTTTGATCTCTTTGCCATACCTATTGAGATCCACATCTTTTCCTTAAGTATCTACATCTTTGCACCGACTTCAGGATTGAGGCCTACTTCACTTTCTTGATCATTAGCTGCACTCTCAAGTCCTGTCATTACAAATTGAGCTTTGAGTCCTTCATTTTCTTCAACTAAAATGTTTTCATCTTTATGTGTTGAAGCCCAACAATGAGATTGTAGTGGATATCTACTAGAGGTTGACATTTCCCTACACACATGGAGGAGACATGCACATTGTATATCAAAATAGATGCTGTTAAACATACATAAAATATTAAACACATAAAATAGAGATGTTGTTAGACATACATAAGCAATTACAAATGCCAATCATCATGGGAGATGGTGAAAATATGGCCCACAGTTAATGGCCTGCACTTCATACCCCAGTCAATGGCTTGCGCCGATCAATGGCTTGCGCCGGGCGTAAGTGGAAAATTAGCAACATGACCATGAGCACCAATCAAGGGCACAAGAAATGAGAAAGGAGACGCAATTTGTGAAATTTGTATCAGGTGATTTATGGTGTCCCTTTTATCAAATAAATTCTACAAGCATGTTGGTTTTTTGCCACCTCTATTTGTACCTCCAACCAATCGACTATGTTTATGGTTACCCCATAGTAAGCAAGATTTAGTAAATAACGACTTGGATAAATCCCGTAGTGCACAAAATTAATCATAATAAAACATCGTCAAAAACCCCCATTCTCTGCACTCAAGAGCTATGCTACAAAATGATGTGTTGGGGAGGCCGTGATGGCCATGCACTAGGCCTTGGAATAACATGTATGTGCATTTAACATATGTAAAGAATAAGGGTAACAGCAAAGCCTTTGAATTGCATCTATATGCCTCTTACATTTAAGTTGAGGGTAACAGCAAAGCCAATGCCATGCTTGATGTATCATAAAAGTCCCATCATAGTTTCATCACATTTGAGCCAATGTCTTGTATTTGTCTCTGCTTCAGCCCTACAAACATGGGTATAATGTTTCCCAATTGCAGCTGTAAGTAAGAAGCGAAGGCTTCCTTTTGTCCTTTAAGAGAAGGCTTCCTTCTATGCAGGAGGTAACAACTAGTACATGTAGGATGTTTGATCCGAATGCTTAACAACCCCACCAATCAATGGCTTGCGCGCCGGGCGTAAGGAAAAACTCACCACACCAATCAAGGGCTTGCATTGGGTGCAAGAGAAAAATCAATACACCAATTAAGGGAAAAATCAATACACCAATCATGTTGAAATTTGAGCATTGTGATGAGCTATGGTGGATCAAACACTAGAATCAACATCATTAACAAAGTGATTAGCAAATAATTAAGATGTAATTAGTGGATAATTAACAAATAGATTAATGTAGGCATGGATACTCAAAAACCAGCAAATTCTCATTAGGGCAATGCCTCAATTTATAGAGTTTACATCAAGCATCAAATCCCACTGATTTCTCCATGATTCACTCCACCTTTTTTCCCTGTTCTCTCCACCTCTTCACTTTTCCCAGAATATCTCCACACTTCCGAGAATATCTCCACACTTCCTAAATCTTCTCATGCTACCCTTTATTCTCTCCCAGTAGATTCTTCTCACCTTTTCATCGGTTCTTTCACATTTACTCATTCTCTTTTATAGCCTCTAACCAAGGACTTGTTCCCGCACACCCTATTCACTTGTATTTTCAACACCTCCCCTCAAGTGAATACTCTCTAGTACACCTAGACCCTATACCAAGTTTGCCTCCCCTTACTTGATAGTCCGCGACTAGTGTCTACACCTCCCCTCAAGTTATCTTAGCACACCTGGACCCTGTATCAAGTTTCTTTATTACTTGACAGCCCGCGACCAGTGCCTCGAGTCCCTAAACTCCATAGTCCTTGACACACTCTCTCTGTCTATGTGTCCAAGGCTACTATAAGTGCCCGCGACCTTGACTAAAGTGCTCACACATACATCTACCACGTGGCCTACATCATCGGTGGCTCAGAGGTGGTTTTACTTTGTTGGGGCGGCAGGTTACATTGGGTTGTGGGGTCTCTCTCTCTCTCTCTCTCTCAGAGATTTTCACATGGCTCCTCACTCTTTGGAGCCTCACATCTTCTCTTTTCTTCAGTCTTCTTGTCGTGGCAGCATCTCTCCACGCGTCCGTCTCTTCTTTCAGTCTTCTTGAGGCAGCTTCAGTCTTCTTGGGACAGCTTCTCTTCTTGTGGCAGCTTCTCTTCTCGTGTCCATGTCTTCCTTCAATTCTTCCTTTAGATCTTCTTGGTGTGGATTTGCTTCTTGGAAAGAGATATTCTTCTTCTTTCATGGTGGCTGGGGCCATGAGCTTGTCCGTCAAGTCTTCTTGCTCCGTGTGAGCAACATGTTTCAATGTTTTGCTGACAGTTCCTTTGGGTTTTTGATGTTTATCTTGTGTCATTATGCAATGCAAACCCAAATTTATGCGGGAGGTCTTACCTCTTGCCTTATTCTGGACAAGGGCAGTGTCTGATCCCATATTTACACTGATGCAATGTGCCAAATACATAATGCGTATAGCATCCATTCTCATGCACATTCCAAAATGCAACTCTGGCTGTGAATAATCTTGAATTTGAGTGAGATTTACAGGCATTAACCAAGGGTTAAATGCAAAATGATGATTATCATAATTTTATCAACACAATTTTCTCAAAAATTACATTAAATCAAGGGTAACCACAATTTGTACAGGATGGTTGGAGTATCAAACCAACTCCAATTTGCAATCTGAAGTTATAAGGATTTGTATCAGATGGTTAATTTGAATCCTCAATTGCACCAAAATATAGTGATTAATCACTAATTAGCAAATTAATCTACTGTTTTGTGTGCAAAAAACAGAGTACGCAGGGAGTCCAGATCTGGTGCCTTAGGCTTCAAATGAGCTCAAATGCTTTCAAAGCCATTAATAGCAATGAGTCTAGTAGAGGATTAAGCCAATAAACACAAGATTTGACCAATATTGAAAGCTTAATCTTTGTTTTACCAAAGTTACCTGCAGATTTGATGAAGAGCTTGGATCTCACTGTAGACTTCATGAAATTGAATCCTGTCTTCACCAGCTTGTAGAGCATGCTTGAAAACACCTTGGGCTAAGAGGAAGTAGAGACATTTGAACTGAGCAAGAAGAAATCTCCAATCTCCTTCAGAAAAACGGCGCCTCCTAATTTTGTGATTTCTCCCTCGTTGCTTGACGGTTTGCGCTTTTGTTTGGATAGGCTTGAAGAGCTATGGGTTGGCTACCATGTGCTAGAAGGGTTTGACCTAATTTTATGTGTGCAAGGTGAATGAGTTCCTCCATTGGCTGGGGGTACAAAGGTGAGTTGAAAACTAACTAAAATTTTGATTATTTTCTAATTATCTACTAATTCTAATTAATTAGATGATGGGCTCATAAACTTGATGGATTCTAGGCATGGCTCTGATACCATGTTAAAATTTGAGCATTGTGATGAGCTATGGTGGATCAAACACTAGAATCAACATCATTAATAAAGTGATTAGTAAATAATTAAGATGTAATTAGTGGGTAATTAACAAATAGATTAATGTAGGCATGGATACTCAAAAACCAGAAAATTCTCATTAGGGCAATGCCTCAATTTATAGAGTTTACATCAAGCATCAAATCCCACTGATTTCTCCATGATTCACTCCACCTCTTTTCCCTGATTCTCTCCACCTCTTCACTTTTCCCAGAATATCTCCACACTTCCTAAATCTTCTCATGCTACCCTTTATTCTTTCCTAGTAGATTCTTCTCACCTTTTCATATGTTCTTTCACATTTACTCATTCTCTTTTATAGCCTCTAACCAAGGGCTTGTTCCCGCACACACCCTATTCACTTGTATTTTCAACAAATCAATGGCTTACACCGGGCGTAAGGGAAAAATCAACACACTATGCCGGTCATCACGAGAGTAAGGGAAATATCAACACACCAATCAAAGGCTTGCACCAGGTGTAAGGGAAAATCAACACAGTAATCTTGGGCTTACAAGGGCAAGCTGCACAAGGCAAAAAAAATATCATCACTCTTCAACAGCTTGCACCAGGCCCAAGGTCAAACCTTCTTCATCTTCTTCCCTCGCTAGGTGCCCAACGATCCTGACAAGACTGTGTACTTCCAAAATGACCACCTTGATCTCATACAGTCCTACTGTGATGCATGCTGGCCCAACCTACCCCATCGAAGTCGTTAAACGAATACGCTTGCACCATGCAGAAGGTTAAATCTTCAACAAATACGCTTACGCCACAGGCGTAAGGTCAAACTTTCTTCATCTTTTTCCCTCGTTGGGTGCCCAACGATCCTGACAAGACCATGTGCTTCAAAAACGACCACCTCAATCTCATGCAGTCCTACTATGATGCCGGCCCAACCTACCCCATCGAGGTCGTCAATGAATACGCTTGCGCCGGGTGCAAGGTCAAACCCTCTTCATCATCGTCAATGAATACGCTTGCACCGGTGGGTGCAAGGTCTTGGCGGGGGGGAGTGGTTCTGGTGGGCTTGGGTGGCGCTATTTGGGCGGAGTGGCCACTTTCGACCCCGTGAAAGGAAGCTGATCTATGTGTCTCATTCTCTTTTTTTTTTCAAAAAAACTTGCTGTTTATATTAAGAAGTTAGAAAGAGACAAGTTACAACATGTTGAGAACTCTAATGAGACGAGTGACTATGCACATGTCATATAGTTCCGCAAGCCCTGACTTAATTAAGCAGTTTCTCTAGCTGTGAGACCAACTTTTCCCTCTTTTCATGAGTGTGCCTTTCAAAAGGCATAGAGTGCTTTGATGAGCAACACATCCTTGGAGATGATGGCCTCTCTCAACACATCCTTGGAGATGATGGCCTCTCTCATCTTCCACAATTCCTAAATTTGCTATGTTATTTGATCCACTTGTTTTCCTTTAGCTTTTTCCTACAGAGCCGATGAAGCTTGGAGTCCATGTCTTTCAACCTTCTTTGTATGCATCTTTCACCTACATGAATCAAGTTCTCTTTTGGCCTGAAATTGTTAGTATTCATACTATTAAAAATGGAATCAAGTCTATTTAACCATAAGCACCATAACATTTCGGTTCTTAGGATAGCCCATAGGTCCAAGGTGCACAAGATGCCTTCTCCAAGTAACAAGTTTTTCCAGCCAAGGGTGTAGCCATTCCATAGCTGAATGCATTTGGCCAATGACTCAAAACATTCCTTTGCAATAGGGCAATGCATGAAAATGTGCATGTCATCCTCCACCTCTTTGCATCTGTGTGGCACTTCCCATCCCCTATGTTAAGTCTGAAGGCTTTAAGCTGGGTCCAAATTGCTTTGCACATGACAAACCAAGCTAGGCATGCTTTTTTTGGTTCCACATACTTATTCCATAGCTTGTCAAACATAAAATACCATTGCACTCTATCCAGAAGGATTCCCCATCTCTTGTTTAGTGTACAATGGATAGGATCCATCCTCTGTTTGGGGGGAATAGGGAGAAGTCCTTTTTGATTCTTCCATTGGAAAGCTTTGTGCACTGGCATATCTTTAATCGAAAGCAGCCAATGTCCGATTGGTGCCATAATCTGATTCTTATCCCAATAAGGTCTAATTCTACATATGAGACATTATAATCTCTGATCAGATCAGCTCTCGACATCCAAGCATTGATGTCTCTATCCCACAAATCCCACCAACAGCATATAATCCTTTCTCGTGCAATCTCAAAGCCGCTTCAGCTTGGGCATTATCTATTGGGGGGAGGGGAATGCTTGGCCACCAGATAGAGTCTCTCCCGTGCACCCCCCATGTGTAGCTAGGCTTCTTAGACAGGATAAGGTCAGTCTTGATAGCATTCCAGGCAGACCAAAGCGAATGGACCAATTGGCTGCCAGTCGGTTTCACCAAGTATTTGCTCGCCATAATTGTGAGTGGGGGGAGCTTCTTCCACTTTGGGGAATTGTTTAAGTTGGAATTGTTCCAACTTCCTAGTGATCAACCAGGCCCAGTCTTCAGAGGGGTAGAGAAAGCTTCTCAGCACCCACTTGGCAGCCATTCTATTAGCCAGATTGAACACGTCTTTGATTCCAAGGCCCCCTTTACCTGTATCCAAACAGCACCATTCCCACCTGACTTTAGGGATTTTCCTAATCCAGGGGTCCCCCCCCATAGATAGTTCCTACAAAGCCTTATGAATTGCTGTAGATCAGAGTCTAATAGTCTCCATAGCAGCTAAGAAAGTAGATGATAGACGGGATAATGAAGTGGTTAATTACCATCTTTCTACCCCCAAGTTTAGATGCATTTTTTGCCATCTGGTAAGTTTCTCTTCCACCTTGTTTAGCACCCATATCCATCTTTGCTTTTCAGGGTGACCTTGAATCCCATGGGAATGCCCAATAATCTGAAAATTACTCCCTCTTCCAGAGGCTTTGCAGCCAGCTTGAATCAGCCAATCAGGCAGCTTGAATCAGCCAATCAGGCGGCTTGTCAATAAGGAACCTGATACCTATTTTTTTATGGTTAATGACTGATCTAGAAGCCTTGTAGTAAATGTCCAAGCACTCCCAAAAGCACTTTATGCTTATCTCAGTATTGGCAACCATGGCATTAGTATCATCATCAAACATTTAGGTGCATAGTTGTTTATTGTTGGGCAGAGAGATACCAATCATTTCCCCTTTGTCCATTGTATCTTTAATCAGCCAATTCAGACCATCAGCAGGGCAATAGCATAGAGGAGGGGTGCTAGTGGGCAACCTTGTCTGATAGATTTGGTCAGGGAGAACGTATAATGCCAATTGAGCCTATCATAGGCTTTGTCAAAGTCAATTTTGAAGAAGATGTATCCTGTTCAGATTATTCTGCATACTCCATACCCTCCCACAAGGTGATAATGGCATCCAGAATGTACCTTCCTTTAATGAATCCCTTCTGCTCTTGTCTGATCCAATTCTTTAGATGACTAGATAGTCTCAGCGCAAGGGCCTTGGCAAATATTTTGTAGGCACAGTTTAACATGGTAATCGGTCTCCAATTGTTCAAGACATTCTTCTCCCCTTTCTTATGGATAAGTTTTATCACCCTTCATTGATCGGGCGAGGCAATGCCCCAAAAGAGACAGCCTCCTACCACACCGCCAGTAAGGGAGATAGCAAAAGATCCTTGAACGTCTTGTAGAATTCCGTCGGCATGCCATCAATCCCCGGGCTTTTCCTCACCTTTCGGCAGTCTATGACCTTGCCAATCTCTTCCTTGGAGATATTGTTTTCTAGCTCTTTAGCAAGTGTGTCAGGTATGGTTGGCTTCCTGGCCTACCCTATGAGAGCTATGCATTTGAGTTGGTCATTGGTCACCCCTCCCCCTTTACTAAATATATTGTTAAAGTACTAGAAAACTCTTGCTCTTTTCCCTTCCTGAGAGGTGCTATCCAGATAGTTGGGATCATGCAGTGTAGGGATTGCATCCTTACATTGTTTAACTTTTAGCATTTTGAACATCTCAGGCGTGGGAAGGTCAACTTTTCCAGCCCACCAATCTCTAAAGAAAAGAAGGGCCTTTTTCTGGCTTACCTCCTCTTCTCTCCTAATTTCAGCCCTTGTGCCAAGAACGGCTTCTTGAATAGCCGTATCTTCCTTATTGGCTACAGTTTCTAGTTCTTTTAGTTTCAGATATAGCAGATCTCTTCTGTTTTTCCTTATTCTAGTTACCTCTTTCCTAATGCAGATCAAAAGATCTTAGGTGGATTTGATGGCCAGACTCCAAGCCCTCGTCGGGGTAATGCCACAGCTAAAGAATTCAGTCCAGATTCTTTTGACTTCCTCCTGAACAATAGGCATTTTGAACAGGGTAGGATCCGTGTGGAACCATTGATTAGAGACCTTTTTTTCATGGTTGTCCAAGACTAATATCACGGGGTAATGATCAGAGAGGCAAGTAGAAATGTAAGTTCTACATTCACATCTGATGTAGGAGTTCCCGAGGGTTTTGCTAATGTATCCTCTATCCAATCTTGCTTTCCTGGTCAATTCCCCATGGGCATAGTTCTACCACGTGAAGTCTCCCCCATTCCCCACGTCACATAGCTCAAAGTGAGTCTGTAATCCACTGCCAAGCTAGGAGCTCTGCCCCTTTAATGACTTGTCCCAGCCCTCTTAATCTGTCATTTCTGGATTCTACCATATTGAAGTCTCCCATTAGAATGATAGGATCTGGGATGCTTCTCAGAGTACCCCAAGTTCTGATTCTGCTCACCTGAGGACCTCCAACATAAATCGCAATGAAGGAGAAGGTTGTCATTTCAAATGTAGCCCATTGATCAAACGTATCAATCCTCACGTCTTTCAGATCATTCTGATGGTCCACATGCATCCCCACAGCCACTCCTCCCAGATCCCTGATAGTGTGCTGTGTAGATCCAGATGTGCTCTTTAGAGATGTTGAGCAGTCTTTTTTCAAGGTCATCTTCGCTAACTTTGACTTCCGTTAGAGCTATAAAGTCAAATCTTCCTTGTTTCCTTAGCCATAGTTTCACAAATTGAACTTTTGACAGGTCTCAACCCCTTGACATTCAAAGTGGTGCATCTCATTTGCTCTTTTTCTGGGAGTTGACCTTTTTAGGTCCCACTTTGGAAGCAGCTTTAGGTGTGGTGGAACCCACCTGAGCATGCATTCTTTTCAATTCCTTGACTATCTCCATTTCTTTGGGCAAGCCATTTTTTGTATCAGACAGAGACTGCTCAACCCTATCTTGCTCATCTCCCAACGGGCCAGCTGTCATAGTGCGGGGCAAGAGCACTTGGTCATGGTCCATTTGATTAGTTTCAGCCACAATTCTAGATCTATCCAATGGCGTGGATTGACTGATCTCTTGGGAGCCAACCGAATCATCCGGGTCAGATATGCTATCTAATAAGACAAAGGAGTTGGCAAATGGTTTCCCACCCTATTCTGTCTAAAGGTCTTCTTCCTATTGGGCACTGTAAACTTTTCTCCCTTTTCTTTTGATGTAGAGGGAACAAGGGGAGAAGGCACCATAGTATTTTTATTCATTCCAGTATGCTGAGCTTGGTTGATGGCTAGGGGAAGATTAGGGGCACTAGTGGCATTTAAATTGGGGTATTTTGAAGGACACTCTCTGATAACATGTCCTTGCTTTCCATAATGGAAGCATACGTTGGGTAGGCGTTTGTATAGAATGCTTTGCTGGATGTTGTAAGATTCCTCCCCCAACCCCTTTTTGATGTCTAGTATATTCCCCTGTAATCAATTCCTTTTCTGAAATATAAGAGATCTTGTTTGTGACTGTTTTAACCTAGAGAGAGAAAATATTCTAGAGAGAGAATATTCAGATTCTGAATAATTCTGGATAGAAAAATATCTCTTATAATTCAGATGAGCTCCCCTGAAACAGAAATTTAAAAAGAATTTTCCAATGTGCAATTGGAATTAATTGGAAATAGGTATAAAGAACCTTAGCCTAAGGGTCTAGATTTTCATAAATCTTTAGACTATGGTCCAATTAAGGTTCCTATGGGCCAATAGCATCAATCCATGTGTAGGGAGGAGATAAATCCAATTTGTAAAAGAAGATACCCAAAAATTGAGTAAATGCTCACATAAGATGAAGAGTTGAAAATGTACAAGGTTTATTAGTAAATAAACACATATGTAAGGAAGGGGAGTTCTTTAAAGGAGGTGCATATTTCACATAAGATGAAGAGTTGAAAATGTACAAGGTTTATTAGTAAATAAACACATATGTAAGGAAGGGGAGTTCTTTAAAGGAGGTGCATATTTCACATAAGATGAAGAGTTGAAAATGTACAAGGTTTATTAGTAAAAAAACTATGACACATATGTAAGGAAGAGGAGTTCTTTAAAGGAGGTGCACATTTCACATAAGATGAAGAGTTGAAAATGTACAAGGTTTATTAGTAAAAAACTATGAGCAATAAAATTTTGACACATATGTAAGGAAGGGGAATTCTTTAAAGGAGGTGCATATTTCACATGCTTGAATGAGTTTTAAACTCAAAAATAGTGTGATATTTTTATCTCTCATCTCTCTTGAACCAAACCAAATCAAAATGGAACCAAACCGAATCAAAAAGTAACCAAACTAGGTCCAAATCTAGTCCAAATTCAACCAAACTGACTTGGAAAATTCTAGAATCAGTTTGTTTGGTTAGGAGCTCAAATTTTCCTATAAATAGAAGCCTCCCCTTGTTGAAAAAAATATAGTGTCTTATGCTTTGTTACTCTACTCCACCTAAGCCACATTAGATAGAGTCTTATGCCTTGTTACTCTACTCCACCTAAGCCAAATTAGATAGAGTCTTATGCCTTGTTACTCTACTCCACCTAAGCCAAAATATAGAGTGTCTTATGCATTGTTACTCTACTCTACCTAAGCCAAGAGTTGTGAATTCTTTAATAATTCACTAGTTTTTGATACTTCTCTCTTTCTTCAATCCCCATTGGTGGCTCCATCAACATACTAAACCAATTGATTGGTTGGGGGCCTCTACCGTGAATAAAGAATCAAGCAAATCATAAGGTAAGTATATTGAATTTTGATCTTTTCTATAATTTCTCAATGATTCTCTCTTCTCAACCCCTCTCAAGCTTGAGAAGTTTAATTGGTATGGTTTTTTAAATGCTATTGAAGTTAATTGGTGAATAGTAGTGAAGAGTTACATAATTTAATAAATGCTATAGAAGTTAATTTCCATTTATGTTTAAATTCTAATGGCTTTTATGTAATTTCTCTCTCTCACTCAAGAAATGGTCATACTCATGACTCATTCTCAATCCAAATGAAGCTTTTCATAAAGCTTTTCCTTAATCAAGCTATGATTGAGGCCAAATTAATGGCTTTTTGCTATGCTTTTAGTTTATGCACATTGATGATTCAATCCATTATGGATTGATGACCCAATTAGAGACCATTCTAATTATTTCCTTAATGATAAGCTTTATCCCTTAGAAAAAAATTGAGATTTATCAGTCATAGTAGCGGAGCTATGGCAAAATTTTTATAGAAATTACGCATAAAATAAATTCATTCAAAGTATAAAAAGAGGAATTCCTACCATATTCTAGGAACTATCATCCTAGATTAATTAAAAGAATTTTATTATGCATGGAGATGTGGATGTTGCATGTAGATGTAGATGTATGGATGTGAGTGTGAATGTGGAGGTGGATGTATGCATGGGACGTGGATGTATGCATGTAGAAATAGATGTGTAGATGAGGATGTAAATGGAGATGTGGATGGATGCATGTAGATGTAAAGGTATAGATGTAGATGTGAATGGAGATGTGGATGTATACATGTAGATGTAGATGTATAGATGTAGATGTGGATGTGGAGGTGGATGGATGCATGTAGATGTAGATGTATAGATGTAGACGGGAATGGAGATATGGATGTATGCATGTAGATGTAGTTGTTAATGGAGATGTATATGTATACATGTAGATGTAGATGTATAGATGTAGAGGTGGATGTGGATGGGGATGTATGCATGTAGAAATAGATGTGTAGATGAGGATGTAAATGGAGATGTGGATGGATGCATGTAGATGTAAAGGTATAGATGTAGATGTGAATGGAGATGTGGATGTATACATGTAGATGTAGATGTATAGATGTAGATGTGGATGTGGAGGTGGATGGATGCATGTAGATGTAGATGTATAGATGTAGATGGGAATGGAGATATGGATGTATGCATGTAGATGTAGTTGTTAATGGAGATGTATATGTATACATGTAGATGTAGATGTATAGATGTAGAGGTGGATGTGGATGGGGATGTATGCATGTAGATGTAGGTGTATAGACGTAGATGTGGATGTAGAGGTGGATGTATGCATGTAGATGTAGGTGTATAGACGTAGATGTGGATGTAGAGGTGGATGTATGCATGTAGATGTAGGTGTATAGACGTAGATGTGGATGTAGAGGTGGATGTATGCATATAGATGTAGATGTATAGATGTGGATGTGAATGTGGAGTGGATGTATGCATGTAGATGTAGGTGTATGGAGGTGAATGTGAATGTGGATGTGAATGTATGCATAGGGATGTAGATGTATGCATGTAGATGTGAATGTACGCATATAGTTGTGGATGTATGGATGTGAATATACGATTGTGATGTGAGGGAATCTGAAGTGATGAGATGGAAATGATGTGATGGGATGAGTATACATATAAATGGAATATGGAATAAGTAATGTAGATTGAGGAGGGATAATGTGGCAAAATGAAAGTTAAAATAGAAATTGTATTGTAAACTGTTTGTAAATGCTGTTTGTAAATGCTATCTGTAAATGATTGTTTTATGTCAAGAATGCTGGGGGGAGCATTTTGACCGTCTTGTGATTAAGGTCGTGATGAGAAAGTTGCAACTGCTGACAGAGAGTCAATGAAGGACATCTCGCGTAGCAAGGTCGGCCGAGGTCTTGACCAGCCTCGGTGCGATTAAAATGGTGAGCTTCCGGTACGGTGGATGAGGGGCCAAGGAAGCGGCCTATGCGTGAAGCGCTAGGTTACCTGCGAAGGATCCTAGAGGGTGCTGACCATACGGTGCTCGGGCTCTGGGTTGCCTAGGATACCCACGCGTGCGTCGAGGAAGATATTGGAACAGAGTTGGAGTTGTTTTCTAAAATCGAGCATGGATCTGGTTGATTGACCTTGCTGGTCTTCAATGGATGAGTCCATGGCTCCTTATATGGATCTGTTGGTTGATCTTGCTGATCTTCAACGAGAGTCCATCTTGTTAAGTGATTATATTGCCAAGTATTATGGGCTAGGAACTATCGAAACGGCTCCTGAGCGTTCTAGTTGCCAATGATGCCATAGATACTCTGATGAAGGAATGATGGGAAATTAAGAATCAATTGGATAAATTGGAAGATGGTGATCAATGATACTATGGTTTTATTAAAGGATTGTTTTAAACTGGTTGAATCTGGTTGAAAAAGGGCAATTTTATATTGGGTGTGTGAGTGGTGTGACTAGTTTTATTTTGCATGAACATCCGGCTAGGGGGCCTTGGAACTCTTTTCCTTGGTACCCGGGACAAAACCTAACCAAATTTTTAATTGGATCCCATCACTACAGTGGTTGGGCGGTTGGCTAACCCATGGGATCGGATGGGGTTAGGCTGGACTGATGGATCCGTAAATCGAGACTCAAACTTTTGTTTTTACGATAGAAAAAAAAAATTTAAATTCCGGACAGAAACTGTTCTATGGATAGGAATCAACGGCTGTGCCTCTTGAATGGGGAAAAAAGCGTTGATCCCAATGATCCAAGTGCAAGTTTCTTCCTTGAACTGACTAAGTATCTTATAGATGTAATCGGATCATCTCGATCAGAAATGATCTTGACTACGTTAGAGTAAAAAGTTATCCTGGTGGAATCGCCCGTGCTTTCCGGTAAAGGAAGTTTTTCCGGGTTCGGTTTTGGAACAACTGACGGATTAGTCTCTTATCCGGATATCCGTGGGCGAGGCCCCGAGTGTGGGACCCCTGTCCCGCGCGAGAAGCGCTACTTCCGCTGCCAGTACCCGAATCCGTTGCTCGGTGGGAACAGGGATCTTACAGTTGGTATCAGAGCATTTGGTTAATAAAGATCACCTGAGAAGACAAATAGGTCAAAAATTTATCAAGAAACACAAAAAGGTTATAATTGTGTGATATAATTCATACAATTTGATATTCAAACTGAAACTCGTAATTTTGGTAATTGGGTCTTCAAATGGAAGTACCGCAATTATATAGAATCCCTGACTTGCTTGAGGCCTAGACATGATAGTATTTACTTTATAATTCCAAGGACCGTGACTACCCGTATATACCGAGAGTATACTGCAGCTCTTTACTGACAGTATATACGAGTAAATCTAAGACTTGAAATTATAAGCGTTAATGCTATCCAGATGATGATTTTGCATGTGATTGATATGATTTTTAATTCTGTTTGAGAATTGATGAATTGATTTGGATTCTGATTGAAAATGCTGATTGAAAAAAAAATGTTGATTTTTAAAAATTAGTTGAAATATAATGAAACCACAATGAGGGGGAATGGGACGAGTCCCTGTGATGATATTCATAACTAGAATGATGATAATGAATTCAGCAAATCACTATGAGATTAGTGGGTTGTACTGTCAGATTGCTACTGTTAATACTTGATCGGTAGATCAAGTTAAGGGATGTCAAATTGAGGACTAGCTTAACTGAAATTCTCGTGGAGGAATGTTCCGAAGGAAACTTTTCGGTCTAATGGACCATTATCATGTTAAAGATATGAATGACATGATCTGAATGAATTGTTATTTAATGATGAGTTCTATATAAGGGATATTTATCCCAGTATTCTGTTGGGTTGACCAGAAAATAAGGAACCCCAGAATAAAATTGGATCTTAAGAAAAAGAAAAAAAAAAGTTGTCCTCTATCTTGCGAGATGAGGACATCTCGCACTTTTTAAGTGGGGTAGAATGTAAGATTCCTCCCCAACCTTCGAGGTATACAGGAGTAAGAATCTCCCTTTCTGATCTTATAATTATTTCCTCTCTAAAATAAAAGAAAGTTTCTGTTTTAAAAAAAAGGAAGACCCTTTCCTAGAATACTTCTCAGGAGTCACGCCTATTTTAAGGATTCAAAACAATGAGTTCAGAAGTGAAAATCGGTGTTTTGGATACCAAGATTTTGGTTTTCATTCGAGTACGGCCCAAAAGAAGTTCTTTATCTCTTGGGGAGTATAAGAAGTTATCCCCCAGATATTGTGATCCTTATATCTAAATTCAATGAAAGTAGGTGACTTAGCCTACAAGTTTCTTTTATCTCCTCATCTCAAAATTCTTAATGCCTTCTATAGAAAAATGTGTCAAACTCAAATTATGGAAAGACGGTAAAACTTCAGTGGCAAGTTACCGTTGGCTTCTAGGTTACGCTAGCTCCTTCCTTTATATAAGTCGTAACTTTTACTTGTCGCTCACAGTAATCTTACTCCCATCAATCTCCTTTCTTTCTTAATCTCCTTCATGGCTTGGCAACAGGAACTAGTTTTATCCCTGATGATTTCTCACCTTCAAGACGCAAGAGAGTCTGTGAAGAAAGACTTTATAGAACAGTATGAGCGCTCACTTTTTCCTCACCTAGGAACTTCTGTAGCGCAGACCAAATGGCGGACCTATCAAAATATAACTAGGGTAACACCCTGGGGTCAGCAGCACTTTCGTAACAATGTCCGCTTGGCCATGGTTATCGAAGCCTTGGGTTTGGGTCCCCGATACTACTGCGTCATGAGATCAAGACATCTTGGGTTTTCTGAGCGGGTCTTCTTACTGGCGTGTTTTCTTCCTCATGAGAAGATATGCCTTTACCCCGTTTTTGGCTTGCCTCTTAGAGGTCCTCTTGTTGGATCACCTCATACCACTGAGATAGGTGCGGCAATAACCAGCAGAATCATTCCCATAGATGAGTTACCCTATACTTGTGCAGCTTGTGAGGACTGCTTTTGTGACCATATGATGGACGGGCTTATGGAAGTGTAAAGAGTTCTTCTATCTTTACTGTATAAGTCCCGTGAATGAATAAAGTTTAAATCTTGTTCTTATTTTGAATCTTGCTCTCTTTAAGACTTTTCTTGGTGGTTAATCGTGATTAAAATTTTTCTCTAAGTCTCATATTCGTGCATCTTGCGAAATTATTCCAAGTTGCGAGATGAGGACATCTCGCGTTTTTTAAGTGGGGTAGAATGTAAGATTCCTCCCCCAACCCCTTTTTGATGTCTAGTATATTCCCCTGTAATCAATTCCTTTTCTGAAATATAAGAGATCTTGTTTGTGACTGTTTTAACCTAGAGAGAGAAAATATTCTAGAGAGAGAATATTCAGATTCTGAATAATTCTGGATAGAAAAATATCTCTTATAATTCAGATGAGCTCCCCTGAAACAGAAATTTAAAAAGAATTTTCCAATGTGCAATTGGAATTAATTGGAAATAGGTATAAAGAACCTTAGCCTAAGGGTCTAGATTTTCATAAATCTTTAGACTATGGTCCAATTAAGGTTCCTATGGGCCAATAGCATCAATCCATGTGTAGGGAGGAGATAAATCCAATTTGTAAAAGAAGATACCCAAAAATTGAGTAAATGCTCACATAAGATGAAGAGTTGAAAATGTACAAGGTTTATTAGTAAATAAACACATATGTAAGGAAGGGGAGTTCTTTAAAGGAGGTGCATATTTCACATAAGATGAAGAGTTGAAAATGTACAAGGTTTATTAGTAAATAAACACATATGTAAGGAAGGGGAGTTCTTTAAAGGAGGTGCATATTTCACATAAGATGAAGAGTTGAAAATGTACAAGGTTTATTAGTAAAAAAACTATGACACATATGTAAGGAAGAGGAGTTCTTTAAAGGAGGTGCACATTTCACATAAGATGAAGAGTTGAAAATGTACAAGGTTTATTAGTAAAAAACTATGAGCAATAAAATTTTGACACATATGTAAGGAAGGGGAATTCTTTAAAGGAGGTGCATATTTCACATGCTTGAATGAGTTTTAAACTCAAAAATAGTGTGATATTTTTATCTCTCATCTCTCTTGAACCAAACCAAATCAAAATGGAACCAAACCGAATCAAAAAGTAACCAAACTAGGTCCAAATCTAGTCCAAATTCAACCAAACTGACTTGGAAAATTCTAGAATCAGTTTGTTTGGTTAGGAGCTCAAATTTTCCTATAAATAGAAGCCTCCCCTTGTTGAAAAAAATATAGTGTCTTATGCTTTGTTACTCTACTCCACCTAAGCCACATTAGATAGAGTCTTATGCCTTGTTACTCTACTCCACCTAAGCCAAATTAGATAGAGTCTTATGCCTTGTTACTCTACTCCACCTAAGCCAAAATATAGAGTGTCTTATGCATTGTTACTCTACTCTACCTAAGCCAAGAGTTGTGAATTCTTTAATAATTCACTAGTTTTTGATACTTCTCTCTTTCTTCAATCCCCATTGGTGGCTCCATCAACATACTAAACCAATTGATTGGTTGGGGGCCTCTACCGTGAATAAAGAATCAAGCAAATCATAAGGTAAGTATATTGAATTTTGATCTTTTCTATAATTTCTCAATGATTCTCTCTTCTCAACCCCTCTCAAGCTTGAGAAGTTTAATTGGTATGGTTTTTTAAATGCTATTGAAGTTAATTGGTGAATAGTAGTGAAGAGTTACATAATTTAATAAATGCTATAGAAGTTAATTTCCATTTATGTTTAAATTCTAATGGCTTTTATGTAATTTCTCTCTCTCACTCAAGAAATGGTCATACTCATGACTCATTCTCAATCCAAATGAAGCTTTTCATAAAGCTTTTCCTTAATCAAGCTATGATTGAGGCCAAATTAATGGCTTTTTGCTATGCTTTTAGTTTATGCACATTGATGATTCAATCCATTATGGATTGATGACCCAATTAGAGACCATTCTAATTATTTCCTTAATGATAAGCTTTATCCCTTAGAAAAAAATTGAGATTTATCAGTCATAGTAGCGGAGCTATGGCAAAATTTTTATAGAAATTACGCATAAAATAAATTCATTCAAAGTATAAAAAGAGGAATTCCTACCATATTCTAGGAACTATCATCCTAGATTAATTAAAAGAATTTTATTATGCATGGAGATGTGGATGTTGCATGTAGATGTAGATGTATGGATGTGAGTGTGAATGTGGAGGTGGATGTATGCATGGGACGTGGATGTATGCATGTAGAAATAGATGTGTAGATGAGGATGTAAATGGAGATGTGGATGGATGCATGTAGATGTAAAGGTATAGATGTAGATGTGAATGGAGATGTGGATGTATACATGTAGATGTAGATGTATAGATGTAGATGTGGATGTGGAGGTGGATGGATGCATGTAGATGTAGATGTATAGATGTAGACGGGAATGGAGATATGGATGTATGCATGTAGATGTAGTTGTTAATGGAGATGTATATGTATACATGTAGATGTAGATGTATAGATGTAGAGGTGGATGTGGATGGGGATGTATGCATGTAGAAATAGATGTGTAGATGAGGATGTAAATGGAGATGTGGATGGATGCATGTAGATGTAAAGGTATAGATGTAGATGTGAATGGAGATGTGGATGTATACATGTAGATGTAGATGTATAGATGTAGATGTGGATGTGGAGGTGGATGGATGCATGTAGATGTAGATGTATAGATGTAGATGGGAATGGAGATATGGATGTATGCATGTAGATGTAGTTGTTAATGGAGATGTATATGTATACATGTAGATGTAGATGTATAGATGTAGAGGTGGATGTGGATGGGGATGTATGCATGTAGATGTAGGTGTATAGACGTAGATGTGGATGTAGAGGTGGATGTATGCATGTAGATGTAGGTGTATAGACGTAGATGTGGATGTAGAGGTGGATGTATGCATATAGATGTAGATGTATAGATGTGGATGTGAATGTGGAGTGGATGTATGCATGTAGATGTAGGTGTATGGAGGTGAATGTGAATGTGGATGTGAATGTATGCATAGGGATGTAGATGTATGCATGTAGATGTGAATGTACGCATATAGTTGTGGATGTATGGATGTGAATATACGATTGTGATGTGAGGGAATCTGAAGTGATGAGATGGAAATGATGTGATGGGATGAGTATACATATAAATGGAATATGGAATAAGTAATGTAGATTGAGGAGGGATAATGTGGCAAAATGAAAGTTAAAATAGAAATTGTATTGTAAACTGTTTGTAAATGCTGTTTGTAAATGCTGTCTGTAAATGATTGTTTTATGTCAAGAATGCTGGGGGGAGCATTTTGACCGTCTTGTGATTAAGGTCGTGATGAGAAAGTTGCAACTGCTGACGGAGAGTCAATGAAGGACGTCTCGCGTAGCAAGGTCGGCCGAGGTCTTGACCAGCCTCGGTGCGATTAAAATGGTGAGCTTCCGGTACGGTGGATGAGGGGCCAAGGAAGCGGCCTATGCGTGAAGCGCTAGGTTACCTGCGAAGGATCCTAGAGGGTGCTGACCATACGGTGCTCGGGCTCTGGGTTGCCTAGGATACCCACGCGTGCGTCGAGGAAGATATTGGAACAGAGTTGGAGTTGTTTTCTGAAATCGAGCATGGATCTGGTTGATTGACCTTGCTGGTCTTCAATGGATGAGTCCATGGCTCCTTATATGGATCTGTTGGTTGATCTTGCTGATCTTCAACGAGAGTCCATCTTGTTAAGTGATTATATTGCCAAGTATTATGGGCTAGGAACTATCGAAACGGCTCCTGAGCGTTCTAGTTGCCAATGATGCCATAGATACTCTGATGAAGGAATGATGGGAAATTAAGAATCAATTGGATAAATTGGAAGATGGTGATCAATGATACTATGGTTTTATTAAAGGATTGTTTTAAACTGGTTGAATCTGGTTGAAAAAGGGCAATTTCATATTGGGTGTGTGAGTGGTGTGACTAGTTTTATTTTGCATGAACATCCGGCTAGGGGGCCTTGGAACTCTTTTCCTTGGTACCCGGGACAAAACCTAACCAAATTTTTAATTGGATCCCATCACTACAGTGGTTGGGCGGTTGGCTAACCCATGGGATCGGATGGGGTTAGGTTGGACTGATGGATCCGTAAATCGAGACTCAAACTTTTGTTTTTACGATAGAAAAAAAAAATTTAAATTCCGGACAGAAACTGTTCTATGGATAGGAATCAACGGCTGTGCCTCTTGAATGGGGAAAAAAGCGTTGATCCCAATGATCCAAGTGCAAGTTTCTTCCTTGAACTGACTAAGTATCTTATAGATGTAATCGGATCATCTCGATCAGAAATGATCTTGACTACGTTAGAGTAAAAAGTTATCCTGGTGGAATCGCCCGTGCTTTCCGGTAAAGGAAGTTTTTTCGGGTTCGGTTTTGGAACAACCGACGGATTAGTCTCTTATCCGGATATCCGTGGGCGAGGCCCCGAGTGTGGGACCCCTGTCCCGCGCGAGAAGCGCTACTTCCGCTGCCAGTACCCGAATCCGTTGCTCGGTGGGAACAGGGATCTTACAGATGTTGTACTCACCCCTATTGATTTCAATCTCATCAATAAGGGACCTATCTAGATCCACTTCCACAAGGACTTGAGGATGCCAAGCCAGGTTGTAATCAATCTTGGGTCTCATGCCTAGCACTTTTCCTATAAGGGAGACAATTTTTTTTTAGCCAAGGGTACAAGTAGAAGGGAAGGTTAGGAAGCTCCACCCACACCGGGCAAGCTGAGGGTTTAGGACCTTGAGGGTTAAAGTTCTTTGACGACCAACTGAAAAAAAAGAATGGGATGTTCCTGTACATCCATTGCCCTGAACCTAGGACCTTAAGCCTCCATATTTGGGTCCTTGAATAGAAAGAGGTAGTATCCATTTGGGAGGGCTTGGATGATCTCAATCTCGATACCAATGGAAATCTCGATACCAATGGAAATCTAGTTATCTTTGACCCACCCCCTAAGGAAATCTACTGGTGGTCTTGGCCCAAACATTAACCCAACTAGACAACGGGCTGTGTAATTAATTTCCAACGAATGAACCAGCTCAGGAGGAAGACATGTTGCCATATATATATAGGCAGTGATGTGTGTGAACACACTTAGGACCGCCGAGGCACTTTTTCCCTCTTTAGGAGGTTTTTTCCCCCGGCTTGTATATATGCCCATCCTTCTAGGGCTAACTTATCTTTGTACATTGACACAATCTAATACACTTTGTGTTGTGTGCATTCTTGCTTCTTCTTCTCCAAGCTTTGTGTGCTTTCCTGTAACCTAATTCCAACAATTGGTATCAGAGCAGGCATCGGCTCCCAGGGCTACGCCGCCAGCACCCTCCGACTTACGTTCTCCGATTGAGGTGAGCTTTCACGAGCGCTTCCAGGTCCCTATACTCTGCAAATAGACCCATAGGGCCTTGCGTTCTCAGAATTTGCATCTGAGGTCGTTTCGGGCTCCGTTTTTGCATTTCAAGTTCTGCACAGGTGTTTTCGTCATTTTCTGCAGAAATTTCGATGGTGCAGTTTTCTGCAAACAGGCATACGTGTTCTATTGTGGACCGTGCTATATAGCACAAGTTGTCTTCTGTTCAGTCTTTCCTTCATTACAGGTAGCGTTTGCATCAGTTTCAGTCAGTGGACCATGGCTGATAATAGCAATGATGTATTTCGCATGTTGTCTGCTGAAGACAAACTGGATGGAGACAGCAACTACCCACTTTGGGCATACATGATGCATCATGTTTTGGTTGCAAAAGAAGTGTGGAACATTGTGCAGGGTATGGATGTACGTCCAGGTTCTGTGGATGTAGAATCTGTTGAGGATGTTGCAGGTTCTAGCAGCTCTACTGTTGCTGCTGTTTTACCCACTGCTGAACAAGCTCGTTGGGATGGTAAAGATGCGCAGGCTCATGCCTTGATTGCACTTTCTATCAAATGTAACATCACCCCACATATTCGTTTAGCTAAAACAGCAAAACAGGCTTGGGATATTCTAGCTGGTTTGTATGCAGGTCATAACAAGGCAAAATCGCTTACCTGCGTAAAGAGCTAGAATTGAAGATTATGCAGGAAGATGATGACATGAATGTTTTTCTTGCTGAGATTAAAGATCTCAAAGAACAGTTGATTTCTACAGGTGAGATTATTCCTGATCATTCTCTTGTGCAGACTGTTCTTGATGCTTTACCTGAGACATATCAGACTTTTGCTTCCACGTGGAGACTTCTTAATGAGGACAGACCTGATGCTGTCAAGTATGATACTTTAGTCAACAAGCTCTTGCAAGAAGCGCAGTCCAGGCAAAACAAGGCCAGGCAGCGTGCAGTTGATCAAGCATTTATTGTTGCCCAACAGCAGAGAAGAAGTGGTCAGGCAGCCCCTTCCACTGTTTCTTCTCCTATTAGTAGGTCTGCAACTTCTTCTCCTTCTACAGGTAGCAACAATAAGTCTGAGAAGGCTCTTGATAAAGGCAAGAAAAAGACCAGGTGCAACTATTGTAAGGCAAATGATCATGTCATTAAGAATTGCCCTAAGCTAAAGGCTAAAGAGGCAAAGAAGAAAGAGCCAAATGCAGCCATAATAGCAGATGCTTCTACAAATGCAGATTCTGCAAATTTATGTTGTGCAGGATACATAATGGGCGTTTAGCGTGTATTGCCAATATGACCCATCTGTACATGATGCATGTTTGGCAGTTTCTGTTGACTCTCATGTATGGTATTTTGACAGTGGTGCTACAAAGCACATTACCTCGAATCGTGAGATGTTCACTTCTCTTGAGGCTGTCCCTAATGGGAATACTGTCACATGTGCCAATAATGCTTCTTACCCAGTGAAGGGCGTTGGTAAAATTATGCTTACTGCTGCAAATGGCAGCGCTTTCACACTTTCAGATGCTTTGTATGTGCCAGGGATAAAGAAGAATCTATTGTCTGTCTCTGCGCTTGCTAGACTTGGATTTGTACTCAAATTTGTGGATGACAGATGTACTGTTCATGATTTGACTTCTGGTGATATGATTATTGCATCTGGCACCTTGTTTTGTGGACTGTATAGGCTCAATTCTTATGACAAGTGTGTGGAAGATTCAGCAAATGCAGTTTCTGATGAAAAGGCAGTTTCAGATGCAAAACTATGGCATGCTCGTTTTGGTCATCTGAACTTTGCTAGTTTGCTGCGTTTGCAGAAATTTGATATGGTTGCTTCATTGCCCCCTCTTGAGGCACCATTGAAACATGTTTGTGAAGGTTGTATTTTGGGCAAAATGCAGCGTTCTGCGTTTCCAAAGGATGGTTCTGTGCGGGCCACTCACAAATTGCAACTTATACATAGTGATGTATGTGGGCCTATGCAAACTCCATCATTTGGTAAACACTTGTACTTCGTGATTTTCATTGATGATTACTCAAGGCATGCATGGGTATATCCACTGAAGGCAAAGTCCGAAGTGTTTTTGTGCTTCAAACAGTTTTTTCTTATGGTTGAAAATGTATCCAATTGTACTGTAGGCACCCTCCGTTTCTGATCGAGGGGGGGAGTACATGTCTAAAGAGTTTGATGCATTTTTGGCTAGTCGTGGGATAAAACACCAATGTACAGTGTCGTATACCCCTCAGCAAAATGGTGTTGCTGAGAGAAAAAACAGGTCACTTATGGAGATGGCACGATGTATGGTTAAGAGTCAAGCTTTGCCACATGCGTTTTGGCTTGAGGCTGACATGTATGCTGCATATGTACTCAACAGGTGTCCCACTAAGGCCTTTCAGTCTATTACTCCATACGAAGCTTGGCATGGCAGGAAGCCTTCTATTGGTCACTTGCGTGTCTTTGGTTTTTTGGCCTATGCTTTAGTGCCTGTGTAACAACGCAAAAAATTGGATGATAAGGCTGTCAAATGCATTTTTGTTGGTTACAGTGCTGAGAGCAAGGGTTACAGATTGTATCATCTGCAATCAAAGCGTATCTTGATTAGTCGAGATGTTGTTTTTGTGGAAGATGCTATGCAGCCTTTGTTATCATGTACCAAAGAGACAGGTGTGAGCTCACGGGATGTATTTGATACATTGTTGCCTCTATTTACAAATGGGAATTCAAATGTAAGTCCTAATGAGGCAAATATTCAGCCTATGCAGATTTCAAACGACATCATAGATCAGCCTATTTCTGATGATGCAGATATACAGGATATAATTCATGAGGATAGGGCTGAAAATAAGTAGGCTAGAAATATGCCTAAATGGCTGGTGCAAACCTTGCGTGATAGTAAAATTGATGCACCTATATTTAGTCGTACTCGTTCAGGTTTTCAGCATGCCTCTTATGCATCAGATTGTTATGCTTTGGTTGTGTCGAAAAATTGGTTGGCTGCAATGCAAAGTGAATATGATGCTATAATGAAGAATGGTACATGGTCTTTGTGTGATTCGCCTATTGGTAAAAAGGCCATTGGATGTAAGTGGGTTTTTAAGTTGAAACGAAAGCCATATGGCAGTGTTGATCGCTATAAGGCTAGACTTGTTGCAAAGGGTTATGCTTAAGAAAAGGGCATTGATTTTGATGAGACCTTTGCTTCCACTTGTCGTATGACTACCATTCGTAGCATTTGTGCATTGGCAGCTCATAATGGTTGGAATGTACATCAGCTGGACATAAAGACTACGTTCTTGAATGGAGATTTGCATGAGGAGGTGTATGTATCGCAGCCTCATGGTTTTGTTCAAAGAGGGCAGGAAAACAAAGTGTGCAAGTTGAAAAAGGCTTTATATGGTTTAAAGCAAGCTCCACGAGCTTGGTATGAAAAGATACATGCATATTTGACTGCACATGGGTTTCAAAATAGTCTAATAGAAAGCACTTTGTATGTTAAACGTGTGGATGGTGTACATCTAATCATTGCTCTCTATGTCGATGACATGCTGCTCACATGACCAAATGAGAGTCATGTTGCTGATTTTAAGGCTGATTTGAATGCCTCTTTTGAGATGTCAGATTTGGGACATTTGCATCATTATTTGGGGATACAATTTAAGCAGTGTGATGGAGGTATTGCTTTGTGTCAGACAAAGTATATTGAGACATTGTTGCGGGCAGAGATTTGGCCTTGAAGACTGCAAGCCTATTGCTACTCCAATGGAGACAGGTTTGAACTTGAGTCTTCATGATGCTAGAGATCACTTTGATGTCACACTCTATCAGACAGCTGCTGGTTGCCTCATTTATGTATGCATTACGAGGCCGGACATTCAGTTTGCAGTCTCACAGGTGAGCAGGTTTATGCATAGCCCAGGGTCTCAGCATTGGAAGGCAGTTAAATGTATCTTTCGCTACTTGAGTGGCACCATACATCTTGGGTTGTTTTATCCCAAGGGAGGATCGTTGCCGCCAGATTTACATGCTTTTTCGGACTCAGATTGGGCTGGTTGCTATGACACAAGAGTGTCCACAAGTGGTTTTTGTTTCATGCTCGGTAGTTCATGCATATCTTGGTTAAGCAAGAAGCAACCTACTGTGGCCACTTCTAGTTGTGAAGCTGAGTACAGGGCAGCTTTCACAGCTACGGTTGAGTGTGTGTGGCTCATACGGCTTATGGCTAACTTGGGTGTTGGACAGGAGTCTGCCACCTCTATCTTCACTGACAGTCAGAGCACATTGATAGTTGCGAGAAACCCAGTTTTTCATGCTCGCACAAAACACATTGAGGTGCATTATCACTATGTCAGGGAGAGACTCTCAGCAGGAGAGATCAGCTTGGCCTATGTGCCAACACAGGACAACCTTGCCGATCTTTTCACAAAGGCGCTTCCTCGTGAGAAGTTCGAAGCTTTCCGCAAAGCTTTGGGCTTGCTCCCCTTTGTGGACTGATCTACTTCGGGCATGGCACTCCCCTATACATGAGTGCCAGCTCTCGTTCACACCACTCCCAGGGGGGATTTGTTGCCATATATATATAGGCAGTGATGTGTGTGAACACACTTAGGACCGCCGGGACACTTTTTCCCTCTTTAGGAGGTTTTTTCCCCCGGCTTGTATATACGCCCATCCTTCTAGGGCTAACTTATCTTTGTACATTGACACAATCTAATACACTTTGTGTTGTGTGCATTCTTGCTTCTTCTTCTCCAAGCTTTGTGTGCTTTCCTGCAACCCTAATTCCCACAAGACAAAGCCATATGTAAAGGCTGTAGAATATGGCCTATACATATGGCATACAACCTATGCATACGAAATACGGCCTATGCATATGATGTTGAAATATACAAGTGAATAGGGTGTGTGCGGGAACAAGCCCTTGGCTAGAGGCTGTAAAAGAGAATCTATAAATGTGAGAGAACCTGTGAAAAGGTGAGAAGAATCTACTGGGAGAGAATAAAGGGTAGCATGAGAAGATTTAGGAAGTGTGGAGATATTTTGGGAGAGGTGGAGAGAATCTACTGGGAGAGAATAAAGGGTAGCATGAGAAGATTTAGGAAGTGTGGAGATATTTTGGGAGAGGTGGAGAGAATCAAGCAAAAGAGGTGGAGAAGATTTAGAAAGTGTGGAGATATTCTGGGAGAGGTGGAGTGAATCAAGGAGTGAAGCAAGGATAAATCAATGGGATTAGATGCTTGCATGTAAACTCTATAAATTGAGGCATTGGCCTAATAAGAATTTGCTGGTTTTTGATTATCCATGCCTACATTAAGCTATCAATTAATTGCTCTCATTAAGTACATCTTAATTATTATTTAATCACTTTGTTAATGATGTTGATTCTATCAGTTAATTATTATCTAATCACTTTGTTAATGATGTTGATTCTAGCATTTGATACACCATAGCTCATCACATTGCTATAATTTTAACATGGTATCAGAGCCAAGCCTAGAATCCATCAAGTTTATGAGCCCATTATCTTGCTAATCACTTTGCTAATTAGGATTAGTAGCTAATTAATATTTTTTCTTCTTTTTTTAACTAACCTCTGCACCCCCAACCAGTGGAGGAGCTCAACATTAGCTCAAAACCTTTCAGCCCTAGCTAGCCATAACCATTGGGCTCCAGCCCGCTCCAGCCCAGGGCTCCAGCCCAGGGCTCCAGCCCATGCAAGAAGATCATCAAACCGCCGGCGCATTCAGGAGCAAATCGCGTTTTTTCCAGCATAGTTTTTTCTGAAGAAATTGCAGATCTTGTCTACTCCAAATCAAATTGATCTAATTTCTCTTAGCCCCGGGGGTTTTCAGCATGCTCTCCAAAAGCTGGTGAAGTCAGAATTTGATTTGATCAAGTCTACAATGAGATCCAAGCTCTTCATCAAATCTACAGGAGGCGACTTTGGTAAAACAGAGATTAAGGCGTTGAAAGCATTTGAGCTCATTTGAACTCTAAGGCCTCAGATCTGGGCTCCCCACATACTTTGTTTTCTACACACAAAACAGAGGATTAATTTGGTAAAACAGAGATTAAGCATTCAATATTTGGTCAAATCTTATGTTTCTTGGCTTAATCCTCTACTAGACTAATTGCTATTGATGGCGTTGAAAGCATTTGAGCTCATTTGAACTCTAAGGCCTCAGATCTGGGCTCCCCACATACTTTGCTTTCTGCACACAAAACAGAGGATTAATTTGGTGAAACAGAGATTAAGCATTCAATATTTGGTCAAATCTTGTGTTTCTTGGCTTAATCCTCTACTAGACTAATTTGCTATTGATGACTTTGGTAAAACAGAGATTAAGCATTCAATATTTGGTCAAATCTTGTGTTTCTTGGCTTAATCCTCTACTAGACTAATTGCTATTGATGGCATTGAAAGCATTTGAGCTCATTTGAACTCTAAGGCCTCAGATCTGGGCTCCCCACATACTTTGTTTTTTGCACACAAAACAGAGGATTAATTTGCTAATCATTGCTAATCACTATATTTTGATGTAATTGAGGGTTCAAATTAACCATTAGTATCTGATATAGATCCCTATAACTTTAAATTACAATTCGGAGATGGTTTGATACTCCAACCATTGCGTACAAATTTGTTACCCTTCATTTAATGTAATTTCTGGTGATTTTATGCTGATAAATCTATTTTTGTAATCATCTCCTAAACACCAGATTGAGTTGTAAAAGGGTAGACACTACCCTTGAATCTTGAAATTGGATCAAGAGGTAAGACCCCCTTCACATTATCATGAGTACAGTACAAGAAATAGCCAAATTTAATGGGGAGCAGTTTTACACATGGCAGACAAAAACCATGTGTCTGCTCATGAGGAAAAATCTGTGGAGGCTAGTTGAGGGAAGAGATGAATGCCCAGAGGACAGAGGGAAAAATGAGTGGAAGATCAGGAATGAAAAAGCATTGGGACTTATTGCACTCATTTTAAATGATGAAATCATTCATCACATCATAGGGATACAATGGGTACTAGCAGCTATTGGCAAAAAAGGTAGAAGATGATGAGGCACTAGCAGTGCTTCTGAAGAGTGTGGACAAAGGTGAATATGAAAATATTGTAGCAACACTAAAGAATGTACCTGAATTGAAGCCACACGAGATAGAAGGATCTGAGAGCAGAGGCAAAGAGAAGAAATGGCTCGACTCAACAGCACGAGAAGAAATGGCTCGACTCAACAGCAGGAGAAGAAAAAGTATTCCACCTGAAGACGGCCTATGCATAAGGCCTTTGCATGCAGCCTATGCATAGGCCGTATACATACGGCCTTATACATACGGCCTATACATATAGCCTATGTATAGGCCCTATGCATAAGCCGTATGTCGCATGCATATGGCCTATGCATATGGCCTATGCATATATGGCCTATGCATAAGCCGTATGCATAAGCTGTATGCATATGGCATACGGCCTATGCATAAGGCCTATGTATAAGGCCTACGCATACCTAAACCTTAAACCTAATGCCCAGCGGAACCCAAGGGTGCAAAACACAAATAGAAGAAGCATAAACAAAGAGAGCTTACCTCTACTAGCCGAATCCATATAAGAAAGGGAAATGTAACCTATGCCCTTGGAGGTCATTCGCTTGAATAGACCTACAAAAGATTGTCATATAAAATCAAAACATTAGTTCATTATGCATGAGGGCTATGCATAAGCTGTATGCATAAGGCCTATGCATAAGCAGTATGCATACGACATATGGCCTATGCATAAAGCAGTATGCATATGACATATGGCCTATGCATAAAGCCTATGCATACGGCCTATGCATAAGCCGTATGCATATGGTACACGGCCTGTGCATACAGCCTATGCATAAGCCATATGCATAAGGCCTACGCGTACGACCTATGCATAAGGCCTACGCGTTGTCGTGCTGTGGCACGTCCATGCAATGAAAGCATGCTCAGAGACTATTTTAAATGGATTGAGATGCGTGGACATGAAAACAGTGAAGTACATGTGTGTATATGCTTTAAAATACAAGCCTGTGTGGGTAATAGAGGAGGACAGGGAGCCATTTTGGAGGCAAAATATCAGGAGCAGGGAGTGCCTGATGAAGATGCTACGAACTGGAGAAATATAGTCAAACATATTGGGAACAACTTTGCAGAAGGAAGTTTTTGCAAAGGAGCTATGGTTTGAGATATTTTTAGCCTCGAATGTGGGTACTTTTCATCCGGAGCAGTTGTTGCAGATGATAAATGGTCAGCTTGATGCAAGTGCTGAAGCCATCAATCTTATGATGGCTTTGTGTTCATGGGATCCTAGTCAGCGACCAACAGCCATTGAAGCGCTTCAGCATCCCTTTTTTCCCGGTTGGCTCATATACCCCACCATGCACCTACTATTTTGGCAGAAGGGGAAAGTTTCCCTCTCCCTTTTCAGAAAAAGCGACCTTGGCCAGACGGAATGAAAAAGGAACAAAAAAAAAATGACATTAAAGGGGGGACAATACGGGAAAATAATACGGGCAGGCAATCTATCTTATGCTGATTATTATCAGCCTCTCTGGGGATTCCTTGGAAAATCTTGTCGAGCCCCTGGCAAGCTCAAGGCCATGGATGGTTACCCAAGGAAATCATGATGTAGAGAATATTCCATTTGTATTGCAACCATTTAGAGCTTACAACACACGGTGGCAAAGGCCATACAAAGAGAGTGGTTCAGATTCAAATCTCTATTACTCTTTTGAAGTTTCTGGTGTACATGTCCTTATGCTTGGCTCCTATGCTAATGTCAATAAAGATTCTAATCAGTACAAATGGTTTCTGGCTGACTTGGCTAAAGTAGATAGAAGAAAAACTCCCTGGCTGATTGCAGTCATTCATGCACGATGGTATAGCAGCAATTCTAAACATCAAGATGATGGTGAGGAAATGAGGAAGTCCATGGAGCTTATTCTGAGGGAAGCAAAAAGTGGATTTGATATTTCTAGGTCATGTCCATGCATATGAACGGAAGGACTTAGAGAACGGCTCAATGGGAAGAAACCGGGATGAGGCAAACATGTCGATGGAGGCTTTGCCCATCTAAAAAACCAGGATTGTATTATGATGCTATAAAAGATGCTTATGAATAGTTTGTTGTGATTAAGTGATAATGATTTATAATGTGCATCTGTTCTCTCTCTTCTCCCTTCATGATATTTGCTTATCGGCTGCTTGGCCTATGGAAAAAGGGACCTTGTTTCCCTATGTGTGTGTGCTGAGTGAAAGAGAGAGAGAGAGAGAGAGTGTGTTTGTAAGTGTGTGCGCTCCAGTCTACCGGTGAATTGAGGGAGGCCCATCTTTGCTAGCGGCCTGTTCTCCCATGTTCCCTCGAGATCCAGAGTGCTAGCTCTCACAGCCAGACATCCAGCATGTTCCCAGCATGTTCCCAGCCAAGCCGTTCACGTCACGACAGCGTACGGCCTATGCATAAGCCGTATGCATTCAGCCTATGTATACCTAAACCCTAAACCTAATCCCCAGCACCCAAGGGTGAAAAAACACAAATAGAAGAAGCATAAATAAAAAGGGCTTACCTCTACTAGCCGAATTCGTATGAAAGGGATGTGTGGCCTATGCCCTTGGAGGTTGTTCGCTTGAATAGACCTACCAAAGATTATCATATAAAATCAAAACATTAGTTCATTATGCATAATGGGGCTTGTGCATAATAAGGCTATGCATAAGCAGGATAGCATAAGCAGCCTATTGCAAAAGAGGGCTATGCATAGCCTATGCATAAGCCCTATGCATAAAGAGGGCCATGCATAAGCCCTTATGCATAAGCCCTATGCATAGGGCTATGCATAAGAGGGCTATGTATAAGCCCTTATGCACACGTCCTATGCATAAGGGCTTATGCATAATCCCTATGCATAAGGGAAGTGCATAAGCCCTTATGCATAAAGAGAGCTATGCATAAACCCTATGCATAAGCCCTTATGCATAAAGATGGCTATGCAGCAGCATAAGCCCTTATGCATAAAGAGGGCTATGCATAGCCCTTATGCAGCAGCCTAGCCCTTATGCATAGTCTTATGCGCATAAAGAGAGCTATGCATAAGAGGGCTATGCATAGCCCTAACCTATTGACCTAACCCTAATCTCCGTCACCCACCCAAGGGCGCAAAACACAAAGACAAGAAGCACAAAGAAAGAGGGCTTACCGTATGAGAGGCTATGCCCAAAACATTGCTCACTTGAATATGCCTACAAAAAAGAACCATAATGAATAAAACACATTAGTTCTCATTAACACATTAGTAAGAAAGAAGAACAAGAGAAAAAAGAGGTGAGTTCCCTAAACCCTACTCAAGCACAAAGAAAGAGGGTTTACTGTATGAGAGGCTATGCCTAAAACCTTGCTCACTTGAATATGCCTACAAAAAAGAACCATAATGAATAAAACACATTAGTTCTCACATTAACACATTAGTAAGAAAGAAGAAAAAGAGAAAAAAAAGGTGAGTTCCCTAAACCCTACTCTTAATGCATGTGATTGGAATAGCTAGTTTATGTTAAGTCCAAACCTATGCATAATACATAGAATGCTTAATAGAAAGCTTTGATGGAGAGCTCTCCATCAAAGCTTTGTATTAAAGCTCTATGCATTAGGGTAGGGTTAGGGAAAGGGAGAGGAAAGAGAGGGGAAAAGGGGAAGGGAGAGAATCTTACCTAAACCCTATTTCCAAGCTTTCCATGAAAGCTTAGAAGAACACCTAAAAGCATGAAAGAGGGAAGAAAGCAAGAAGAGAGCTTACCTTGGAGAGGGAGACTTGATTGATTTGAAGAGGCTTGAGGGATGAGTAGAGGTGGGAGGAAAACTCGCGCTGTAGGCATAGCTGTACATGTGCAGTAATAGGGAAGTAGGTAGGTATTGACACCCGTTTGTTGGTGGTGATTTAGGCGGGAGTGACAGTTCCATAGTGCAACAAAAGAACACTGATGTGGTCATTGTCTTGTAGGTAGGTATTGACACCCGTTGTTGGTGGTGATTTAGGCGGGAGTGACAGTTCCATAGTGCAACATAATTTCGCTCTGCTGTGCAACAAAAGAACACTGATGTGGTCATTGTCTATAGTAGCAAAAACCTGGGTAAATTTTTGTTTGCAGTACTGGATGTTGTGTGTTTTATATGAACCCTAAATCGATTTTGGCCAGGTTAAAGATGTTTGACGGTGATAATCAAGGGTCGGAAGTTGGATCCGAGGCATGGTTGAGAGAAAAAATTCGATGTGTGTGTGATCGCAAGGGCCAGTATATACGACAACGTCGTATAACAATTGAGCATATCCGAACATATGATCTTCATGAGGCAGTGGCATGACCAAGTGTGGATGATGACATAGAGAAGAACCATAGGAGAGTTCTAGGTAACATGCCACACCATTCGGTGACATCGGGTAGAGTGTGGAAGGTGGCAAGGATTCATATGGAAAGCATGGTTGAGACTCATCTTCCCCAACCAATGAATGAGGTGCCTCCACCATTGCCACATGAGGAGGAAGAGAATCTCATCATTGTCGATATGGTGAATGACGTCTTTGAATGGGAGGTCATAGATGATAGTGAGCAAGCTCCAATGTCACAAGAGGAGGAAACCTTGCATAGAGAGGCAGGCACACCTTTGTAAGACCACCTCATTCTATTGAAAATATTTCATGTTCTATATACTCTCCTTGCTAATATTTTGACATATACTCAAAATCTATTACCAAACTCATGAGATAGGTGTCGTAAAATGCTCTCTATGCTAGATATGGATTACACAAAAAAACATGCATGTCCCAATGATTGCATGCTATTTAGAGGGGTTAATAAAGATGCAACACAATGTCTACAATGTGGGGAGAGCCACTATAGGGATGATTTGCAAGGTGATAAAGTTCCCCAAAAGGTTTTGAAACACATCCCTATTATTCCTTACATCCAACACATGTTTAAATGTAAGGGGATTGCAGAAGTCATGATGTGGTGGCATGCTACTCATCGCTCGACCAATGGAATCATGAGGATCATAGCTGATTCAGCGGCATGGCAACGGAGCATCAACAATTGCCAGAGTTTAAAGATGAGTCTTGTTACTTACGCCTTGGCTTGGGCATGGATGGTGTTAACCCATTTGGCTTCAAGTCCACATCATGGTCTACTTGGCCTATTGTATTGGTGAATTACAAACTCCTTGCATGGGTGGCAATCAAGAAAGGTCATATCATGCTTGCTCTCCTTGTACCAGGAAAATATAAGGTGGCAAACATGGATGTGTACCTCGAGCCTTTGATTGAGGAGCTTGAGACACTATGGCGAGGCATCAAAGTACATGACGTTTCAAGGCCAATAAATAGGCGTGAGGTGAAGGTGAAAGGAGTTTCTCTTTGGACGATGCATGACTATCCTGGGTTCTTGGAGTGCTTAGGTACCTACTTGAACCTTATATGCATAAGTTTTAGCCTTTAAACTTTAAGTTTATATCTCTATCTCAATCATCTCAATCATCTCAATTAAAATAGGTTTGGCAACCTCTATCTCAATCATCTCTATCTCTATCTCAATCATCTCAATTAAAATAGGTTTGGCAACCTCCGGACATCATGCATGTCCAATTTGTGGACCATCACTTGTTTCAGAAAGACCCTCTACACTTAAGGTGGTGTATGAAAAATATCATCGATTTCTCCCTCCTTCACATCCCAAGTATGTGCCACATGATGTCTCACCACTTGTGATGAGATTAGTTTGAGGCATGGATAAGCACTCCCAATCCACCACTAAATGGGATGTCTAGGCACTCAATCTTCTTTCGACTTCCATATTGGTGTGACATGAAGATCAATCATCTCTTAGATCCCATTTGGTGGTGGATTGGGAGTGCTTATCCATGCCTCAAACCAATATTGGTTTGAGGCATGGATAAGCACTCCCAATCCACCACCAAATGGGATGTCTAGACACTCAATCTTCTTTCGACTTCCATATTGGTGTGACATGAAGATCAATCATCTCTTAGATCCCATGCATATCTTCAAGAATGTGGCAACAAATATTTGGGACCATTTAATTGGTAAAATAGATACAAAGGGTGTAAGAGATGACTTACAAAACATTGGATGCCTTCAAAGTTCATGCAATTGAAAGTGAGAGTGGTAAAATAGTCCTACCAACAAAGGCACCATGGGTATTAACCGAGAGGGAGCACAATAAGGTGAAAAGTGTGATCGCCTCTTTTCATACACCAACGGGAGTAATGCATTCATTGAAGGGTGCCTTCACAAAGAAAGGAGAGGAACAATTGTATGGCCTCAAGAAGACACATTATTGGCACAAGATATTACATGAATATAAATATTTGCTTTTTCATTTTCTCTTTGTGGTGCATAATTTGTACGCTCATATACTAACTTTCATTTTTTTCTATGCATAGTTTATTCTTCTAATTTCTATAGTTGGTTGTGGAGACAAGAAGGTGAGAGAGGCTATTTACAAAATGGGAAGCTTGGTGAGGTATGAATCTTCTCTTCAATTCACTGAGTTATATTGTTGATTTGGAATCCTTATGCGCTCACAAGTTATGTATTGGAAGTTATGTATTGGTAAATAGTATACGTAAAGTTTTGCTATGTATGTAGGTACATATCCTTAAAGGAGATAGATTCTTCATCCATAGATGGTTCGTCTCAATGCTATTGAAGCAGTGTGTATGATCGAGGACAACTTTTTGAGAAAAAACATCAACACAAGGAGATGAAAAAAATGGCACAACACGAAGACAAGGAACAACAAGATTAGGGGCAAACAAATCATAGTAAACATAGCCCAAGTAGTTGACCTTGAGGAAGTGGTCTGGGAAGTGAACCTACCCTCCTATGGTTAGGATTGACCACTCCGATCAGTTTCACACAAAAACTAGCACTTGTTGATACAAGTGCTAACCACACTTTAATGTCCTATGACATATGGCACTCTCTCGAGAGGCCAACCTTATTAAAAACCCCATCCCCATAGTCACAATTGTTTCTTCACATACCATTCACAATGTTTAGGTGTTGTTAAGATTCTATTTCACATCGAAAATAACTCCTTGAAAGGAAAGTACTATATCATGCCTGTAGGAACAATGCATGAAGATATCCTTCTGGGACATTTATGGATGGGACATAACTAGTGTCATGTTGATGGGGATGCAAGGATGGCAACATTATAATTAGCCTCAGGACAAGTTACTATCATTATGATAGTAGACAAAGAACCGTAGCCACCCAACTTACCTCCATAAGGTAATCCCTCCTCACCAACCCCAATCACCCTGAAACAAAGAATTGGAGCCACCCAAATTACCTCCATAATGTAATCCCTCCCCCCTCATCAACCCCAATAACCCTAACTACCAAGAAATATAGAACTATGCCACCTTAAAAGATGCCTCTCCTTCACCAGAATGCCTCGTGCACTCAACAAGCTTGATCCACCCACAGCTCCACCCACAGCTTCATAAAACAGCTTAAACCAATAGAGCCCACTAATACTACGATTGCTAGCAGATACCAACTCACCCCCGTACTACCCAACCCACTGATTCTCACTATTTGGTACCCAAGAAGACCCTCATTTCCCATGGTTATTATGAGGGTGTTAAAACTCTACGGATTCCCCAAAGATCCAATCTCTCTCCTTAAACCTCAACAAAACCCAAAGCTTCGAAAGACCCAAAAGCTCCTATTCTTTATCATACACGGTGGCCTCCAATATGACAACCACAATCCCACAAAAGTAGGGAGAACATTCGGCAAAGACCCTCACCTGCACACCAAGGTCATCCCCACCCGCTTCGTTCTTAACTCGCAACTACCTACAGGTGGGTAGTTAAACCTCTTCACTACCCAAAAGTTCCATGAGGCCAAGGAAAGCCCCAATTTCTGTTCCCACCACTAACACTCTAAAGGATAAGGGGAAAGAAAAAATCTTGCAGAAAGACAAGGCCACACAACCCCCTCCCACTATCTCCACGAGTGATATCCCATCAACCTCAGCCACTCCACCTGCCCTTATCATCCAACTCCATTGTTGCACCCCTACTCAACCTCTTACCTCTCCAACACCTTATCCTATAATAGCTCCCTCTTGTGAAGCACAAGCGCTTTACAACAAGCTGCTAATCTTGCCCAAACCTAATTGGACCTGCCTTCTCACTTTCGCCAATTGGGCAAGGATTCCGTACACAAAACCCATTACAACAAGGTGCTAACCATGTAGTCATAGGGTACAAAACATGTTCACAGGGTGACAAAAAAAACTCTAAGTCCAAACATACTTTTGTTCACTTCAAAAAGCCTCAACTGTTCATTCCAAAAGCCATGGCCATTCCCTAGTCACAAGCCACGACCGTTCACTTCAAGAAGCCACGGTCATTCACTTCAAAAAGCCACACTCGTTCCCTTTAAAAATCCATGGCCATTCACTTCAAAAAGTCATGGCTGTTCTGTGAGAACATACATAGTCGTTCATTCCAAAAGCCACCGCTATTCCCTGGTCAAGCCACAACCGTTCACTTATCCATCCATAGTTGTTATTCCTGAAGCCACGGTTGTCCCTCCCATAAGCCACGATCGTACCTCTCTAAAGCCACGGCCATTCCTCCACAAAGGAATGCCCATTCGTTCCTCTGGGAAGCCACGGTTGTACCTTCCTTGAAAATCTATAAAATGGCACCCACCCCCATTCATTTCACTCAATTTTCTTCTTTCTGTCTAGCCAAACCATTGTCATTCCCCCCCTCCCACCAATTCTTCACAGCTTCTCGTTTGCTTGCTCACCCCAGCTTCATGCCAAAACCAGAGCAATTTGACTCATCCTATGAGGTCATTGCTCATACCTCACAGAAGAAGAGGAGGCCAGCCACCGCTTCTTTAAGGACTATGGGAAGCATCCCACCCAACTTTCCCACTTGGGTGAGGCTCTCATGAAGCAGGTTAATGGGCACGTAATACATAGCCTCATGAGTGAAGAATACCCACAAGGTCTCAGGGGGGGGGTGGGGGTGGGGGTCACTCAGAAATATTGTTATGTACACATTATATGTGCATATACTAGGACGCTAACCCACCCTAGGCATGTGAACATGAGAGCATGGGAACATGCTCTAATGGGACAAGGGCTAGGTCTAACCTTGGGTTGAGGTTAGGGACAGACAGCCAAGGGTCACACATGGAAATGGAGAGTCAAGAGTCACTTGAGGGTCCTCCTATATAATAGGGATATGGGGCATTCTCAAGGGATGTTCCCTTCTTGTGTAGAGCACTATGTCTACTCTTTTGCCATTTCAAGCTATAACCAAGTGCTGCTGGACTAAAGTCATATCTCTTGGTGGTATGGGACACTAAGATAAGATATGTGATACTTCATTGTATTTATGCGTGCACCCTTGGTCTCGGGGGTGGTTGGGTGGATGAGTATATGCATGATTATTAGCTGGAGAGATCTTTAGGGTTTTAACAATGGTATCAGAGCAGTTTCTAGTTAATTTTGATGTTTCTCTCCTCTTATTTTTCTCTCATTATTCTAAAAATTTTAGCATTTTTAAAGTAAACTTTAAACATTTACTAAGCAAAAAAATGTAATGTTTTTGTTTGTTTTGGTGGTCTATGCATTGGAACATCAATATGGCGGTTGGAACGCGGTTCTTCTCAACTTGGATGACGTATCGACATTGCAGGGAAATTTCATGAGTGGAAATGCTATGTCCTTGGGCCAATCTCTACATGTGCTTGCATAAAGTATTAAAATATTAAGACTTACAAGAATGGTCCTAGCTCCATTCTCCACTCCCATTGTGTCAACCAAGTGGTAAATTTTAGAATTTTCCTTGGGAAAATCTCTTGAGAGCATGGACCTATGAAAAACAAGATATTTAGAGTGACCCTTGCAAGAGAATCTTGCTTGGCCCCGGTTAAAACAAGCATTTATGAATTTTTCAACCAAAATACTGCACATGATAATGTGGATATTGTTGGAATTAGGGTTGCAGGAATGCACACACAACTTCAAGAAGATGAGGAAGCTTGAGCACAACACAGTAGTGTATTATGAGTGCCAAAAATGAAAGATTACAAGCCCTAGAAGATAATGGGCGTATATACAATGCACGGGGGAAAAAACCTCCTAGTGAGGGAAAAAGTGCCCCGGCGGTCCTAAGTGTGTTCACACACATCACTACTATAATATGGTAACAAATCCCCCCTGGAGTGATGCGGTGAACAAGAGCTAGCACTCATGTATAGGGAAGTGTCTAGCTATGTGGACGAATCCACAAAAGGGAGTAAGCCCAAAGCTTTGCGAAAAGCTTCGAACTTCTCACGAGGCAGAGCCTTTGTGAAAAGGTCTGCAAGGTTATCCTGTGTTGGCACATAAGCCAAACTGATCTCTCCTGCAGAGAGTCTCTCCCTGACATAATGGTAGTGCACCTCAATGTGCTTCGTACGAGCATGGAACACTGGGTTCCGCGCAACTGCCAATGCGCTCTGACTGTCAGTGAAGATGGTGGTGGCAGATGGCTGCCCAACACCCAAATCAGCCATAAGGCGTCTGAGCCACACACACTCAACCGTAGCTGTGAAAGCTGCCCTGTACTCAGCTTCACAACTAGAAGTGGCCACAGTAGGCTGCTTCTTGCTCAACCATGATATGCATGAGCTTCCAAGCATGAAGCAAAAACCACTCGTGGACACGCGTGTGTCATAACAACCAGCCCAGTCAGAATCTGAAAAAACATGTAAATCTGGCGGCAATGATCCCCCCTTGGGATAAAACAACCCAAGATGCCGAGTACCACTCAAATAGCGAAAGATACGCTTCACTGCCTGCCAATGCTTAATGCCTGGGCTATGCATAAATCTGCTCACCTGTGAGACTGCAAACTGAATGTCTGGCCTCGTAATGCATACATAAATGAGGCAACCAACAGCTGTCTGATAGAGTGTGACATCAAAGTGATCTCCAGCATCATGAAGACTCAACTTCAAACCTGTCTCCTTTGGAGTAGCAATAGGCTTGCAGTCTTCAAGGCCAAATCTCCGCAACAATGTTTCAATATACTTTGTCTGACACAAAGCAATACCTCCATCACACTGCTTAAATTGTATCCCCAAATAATGATACAAATGCCCCAAATCTGACATCTCAAAAGAGGCATTCAAATCAGCC
Source organism: Cibotium barometz (assembly GCF_041138505.1). Lineage (NCBI taxonomy): Eukaryota > Viridiplantae > Streptophyta > Polypodiopsida > Cyatheales > Cibotiaceae > Cibotium > Cibotium barometz. Next base: position 33,158,158 of record NC_141095.1, on the reverse strand, counting down.
TTAAAATCAGCAATATGACTCTCATTTGGTCCTGTGAGCAGCATGTCATCGACATAGAGAGCAATGATTAGATGTACACCATCCACACGTTTAACATACAAAGTGCTTTCTGTTGGACTATTCTGAAACCCATGTGCAGTCAAATATGCATGTATTTTTTCATACCAAGCTCGTGGAGCTTGCTTTAAACCATATAAAGCCTTTTTTAACCTGCACACTTTGTTTTCCTGCCCTCTTTGAACAAAACCACGAGGCTGCGATACATACACCTCCTCATGCAAATCTCCATTTAAGAACGCAGTCTTTATGTCCAGCTGATGTACATTCCAACCATTATGAGCTGCTAATGCACAGATGCTACGAACAGTGGTCATACGACATGTGGGAGCAAAAGTCTCATCAAAATCAATGCCCTTCTCTTGAGCATAACCTTTTGCAACAAGCCTAGCCTTATGGCGATCCACTGTGCCATCAGGCTTACGCTTCAATTTGTATACCCACTTAGTGCCAATGGCCTTCTTGCCCTGGGGCAAGTCACATAAAGACCATGTACTATTCTTCATAATAGCATCGTATTCTGCTTGCATAGCAGCCATCCAATTTTCTGAACTTTGTGCCTCATCAAATGAAACAGGCTCACTTTCATCGCACATACTAGAAACAGCCAATGCATAACAATCTGACGCATAAGAGGCACCATGAGAGCCAGAACGAGTGCGACTAGACAAAGGGGCATCCAACTTGCTGTCACGCAAAGTCTGCACCAGCCATCTAGGCATGTTCCTAGAGCCCTCAATCTCTTGTCTCTCATCCTCAAGTGCATCATGCACATCTGCATCAGATATAGGCTGATCTGTGCCATCATTTAAAACCTGCATAGGCTGAAAAACTGCCTCATGAGGTATTGCACTTGACTGTGCACCACTGAAAAGAGGCAACAATGTATCATAGACATCACGTGAGCTGATATCTGTCTCCTTAGTACATGAAACCAAGGGCTGAACTGCATCTTCCACAAATACAACATCACGGCTAACCAAAATGCGCTTTGTCTGTGGATGATACAAACGATAGCCTTTGCTCTCAGCACTATATCCAACAAAAATACATTTGACAGCTTTGTCATCCAATTTTCTGCGATGTTGCACAGGCACTAATGCATATGCCAGGCAACCAAAAACACGTAAATGGCCAACAGATGGCTTGCGGCTATGCCAAGCCTCATATGGAGTGACAACCTGTAATGCTTTGGTGGGACACCTGTTTAGTACATAAGTGGCACACATGACAGCCTCAAGCCAAAAACCATGTGGTAGACTTTGACTCTTAACCATACATCTTGCCATTTCCATGAGAGACCTGTTTTTTCTCTCAGCCACACCATTTTGCTGTGGTGTATACGGCACTGTACATTGGTGTTTTATCCCACGCTCAGCCAGAAATGCATTAAATTCTGAAGACATATACTCCCCCCCTCGATCTGAACGGAGGGTGCCCATCTTACTTTCTGACACATTTTCAGCCATAACCAAAAACTGTTTGAAGCACAAAAACACTTCGGACTTTGCCTTCAAAGGATATACCCATGCATGCCTGGTAAAATCATCAATTAAAGTCACGAAGTAAAGGTAGTTTCCAAATGATGGAGTTTGCATGGGACCACAAACATCACTGTGAACAAGCTGCAATCTGCGTTCAGCTCTCACTGATCCATCTTTGGGAAAGGAAGCACGCTGCATTTTACCCAATATGCAGCCCTCACAAACATGCTTGACAGGTGCCTCAAGCTTAGGCAAAGAAGACACCATTTCAGATTTCTGCAGGCGCAGCAAACTTGCAAAATTCAGATGACCAAAACGTGCATGCCACAGTTTTGCATTTGAAATAGCCTGCGTATCCATAATAGCACATGCTGAATCCTCTACACATTTGCCATCCATATTGAGCTTATACAGCCCTCGACATAGTGAACCAGATGCTACAATGATGTCACCACAAGAGAGATCATGAACAGTACATCTGTCATCCACAAATTTTACAACCAAACCTGTTTTGGCAAATGCGGAGACTGACAGCAGATTCTTTTTGATCCCTGGCACATACAATGCATCAAAAAGTGTAAAGGTGTTGCAATTTGCAACATTCAGCACAATCTGTCCAACTCCTTTAACGGGATAAGAGGAGTTATTGGCACAAGTGACAGTATTCCCTGTGGGAGCAGACTCAAGGAAAGTGAATAAACTGCGCTGCGAGGTGATATGCTTAGTGGCACCACTGTCAAAGTACCATACATCTGAATCTACTGCAGACATACATGTGTCATGCAAAGATGGGTCATAACTGCACTGCGCATTGAATGCCCATTCTGTATCTTGAACAACATTAGCAGATTCATTGTTAGAAGGAGAGGCATCTGCAACAGCCATACCAGCCTCTTTCTTCTTAGCCTCTTTCGCAGCCAGCTTAGGACACGCTTTGATGACATGATCATTTCCCTTACAGTACTTGCAAAATGTCTTCTGTTTGTCACCCTTCTTCTCATCTTTGTCTTCCTTCTTTGGTTGCGCAGCATTTGCAGATTTCTGCTTACTAGAAGAAAAGCCAGCTTTACCTTTCCCGCTTCTCTGACTAGCAACGAAAGCTTGATCTGCGACACGCATAATATTCCTGTTTTGCCTTGACTGGTCTTCTTGCAGCAAAACAGAAACTAACTCCTCAAATGATAAGGCATTGGGATTGCCTTTCATCATCAAGCGAAGAGTGGAAGCAAAACCCTGATAAGAATCTGGTAGACCATTCAAAACAGTCTGCACAAGTGAGCTGTCTGACAGGATTTCATCTGCAGAAATGAGCTGCTCTTTGAAATCCTTGATCTTTGTCAAAAAGCTATCCATAGAATCACCTTTGTTCATATGCTCACTCTCCAACTGTTTTCGGAGGTAAGCAACACGAGCCTCATTTCTTGCCTGATACAATGTGGCAAGTACATCCCAAGCATCCTTAGAAGTCCTGCAGGAGCGAATATGTGGGATAATGGTACGTTTGACAGACAGCGCAATCAAGGCATGAGCCTGCGCATCTCTACCATCCCAACGAATCTGCTCTGCTGAAAGTGGTGGTTCTCGAACAGCTGCTACAGCACTTGTGCCTGCACCATCATCAACAGTACCTGTTTCTGATGTGTTTGCAGCATTCCCAGCCACAATAGGACGTGCATCAATACCCTGCACAATGTTCCATAACCCCTTTGCTACCAATACATGTCGCATCATATATGCCCACAGTGGATAGTTGGTGCCATCCAACTTATCCTCAGCAGCCAACATGCGGAATACATCATTGTTGTCAGCCATGGCCAATGACTGTACTACTAGATGTAAATGCTGTCTGTAAGAGGTAAACCTGTATAAAATCGACCTGTGCTATGTAGCACAGCCCAAAACAGACGAATGGGCACCTGTCCTGCAGATTTTAATCTTGACAGAAAATCTGCACAGTAGGACGATTTTGCCTGCGCAGTACTTGGAATGCAAAAACGGAGGGCGAAATGACTTCAGATCAAAATTCTGAAACGAACTAGCCCTACGGGCTTTCCCACGGCATATACTAACCTGCAGACGCTCGTGAAACCTCGTCACAATCGGAGGAGATGAAGCGGCAGGTGCCGGTGATGCTGCCCGGGAGGAGGAAGCCTGCTCTGATACCAATTGTTGGAATTAGGGTTGCAGGAATGCACACACAACTTCAAGAAGATGAGGAAGCTTGAGCACAACACAGTAGTGTATTATGAGTGCCAAAAATGAAAGATTACAAGCCCTAGAAGATAATGGGCGTATATACAATGCACGGGGGAAAAAACCTCCTAGTGAGGGAAAAAGTGCCCCGGCGGTCCTAAGTGTGTTCACACACATCACTACTATAATATGGTAACAGATATTTTGCTAAAAAAGAATTCCCCTGCATCTCAAATAAGTTTAGGAAATTTTTCCTAGTTTTTAGGATATTTTTTGACCATTTTATGGAAAAAAAACATTTTTATGTATTTTTTACGGGTTTCCACGAGCATGCTATCAAATCTCTCCCAATTTTTTGCTAAAATGCAGTAGGGGACAGCATGTCAGTGCATCGGGTTCTCTCCCGTATGCATGACATTTTTCCATCTCTCAAATGTGAATTTTCCTTGATATTTCTCTTCCTTGTGTGAACACCTCTTAGGTGGGGTAGATTTAATTAATATTAAACATCATCAACTTGTTAATCATGATTAGTATAGAAATATGATGAACACCTCTTAGGTGGGGTATATTATAGAGTGGAGGAGAAGGTGGAAGGAAGAGAGTGGAGATAGAGCATGAAATGGGGGAGAGAAGCAAAGCTCTCTATCCTCTATCCCTTGTTCGCGCACTACAGGGGAGGGGGGGTTTTCTGCAACCCGTCGGCGCACAGACCCCCCACGATTTCTTCAATAAATTTTTTTAAAGCTTATGTAAAGCTTTGAATTAAGCTTTATTATATTTAATTAAAGCTGAATCAAAATTAGCTTAAAATTTAAAAAAGAGAAAAAAACTTCTTATTTCATGGTTTTTTTTTCACAAAAAATTCATAATGAGCCCTTTTTGACCTTTGGGGTCCAAAATTTTTTTGGCCTTTCAAATTCCAGTATTTTTTGTCTTTTCATTTTCCAGCAACCCTTGACTTTCCGTATTCTGGGATGACTTGTCAGGTTTCAATTTTTTTGGACCATTCATATTCTAATGCATTCGAGGTGCATTAAAAAAATCTAAATTTTTTAAAAAATTCATGGAATATTAGACGAAGGTTATTTTAAATTTTTAGAATATCTGGGTTTGGTGATCGACATGTGGTGTGTCTGTTTAAACGCTTATGACCGTTCAAATTCCTTTAAAAAATCTTTTTTGGTCAAAAAATTAGTAAATTCATTAAAATTATAAATTTTAATTGGATTTGAGAATTGTCGGGTGGAATTGAATTTTTTTGTATTCGATGATGACGAGATGGGGTCACTAAAGATGTAGATTTTGACTTTGCAAAAAGCTCTTTTGGCCGACACCTCCTGCTCCTACCAATGTGGTTGCTCCGTCGTTTGCACCAAAAGTGTATGGCGGTGAGAAAAAGTTTGGTATGAACTTCTTCGGTGCCACCTTTTGTCCAGGTGCCGAAGGTGCTATAGCTCCATTCAAAGGACATAATTTTTTCATGTGTCCCTTTTCCTTGCATTTGAAACATGTCATATTATCCTTGCTCACAAATTTCTACTCCTTGTTGGCATTGTCAGAATTTTTTAGTTTTGGTGTGAAAACCAACTTTCTTTTTTTGTGCACTATTTGAAAAAGTGAACGTGGATTTCTTTTCATTAGACAATAGTTTTGAAGTGTTGGCGTCAACCATAGCCTTATAAAAAACCTAAGCTATCTGAATAGCATCCTCAGCCATTTTGACCTTGCATTTCTTTACCTCATACTAAAAATCACAAGTTAGATTATTGGTGAAAATCCCACACAAGGTATGCTCATCATATTCGGCTTTGGCAGCCAATTGTCTAAATTTCTGCATAAAATTGTCAAAAGACTAGTTTGCCATGCTATTTTTAACAAGCTTGGCAATTATTTCAAAGTCATCCTCTGGTTGGATAAACTCTTTAAATCTTCCTCCAAGTAGTGGTAATGGAATCATCTTTCAGATCCTTCCACCAAGTTAATGCCTTTCCTTTCAATAAACCCTGTGCCATCTACAACTTTTGTGCATCTGTGAATGGATGAAAGGCAAAATGTGTAGTCCACCTATTGAACCAGGCATCTACACATTCTTGAACGCCGAAAAAGTAAACTAGGGATGATGGTCGACTGCCATCTTTGTTTACTTTTTTTCTTAGTTTTTTTCCTTAGTTTACCTTGAAGTTGGACCCAAAAGTTTTTATAAGTCCCATGTCTCAAAACCCAAAAGGTGTACTATTAGTAGGTGAAGCTTGGAATCGAGCCTGAGACCTCTAGTTTAAAGAATAAGCTCTAAACCATGTCTCAAAAACCAAAAGGTGTACCATTAGTAGGCAAAGCTTGGAATCAAGCCAGAGACATCTAGTTTAAAGAACTAAGCTATTCCCACCATGTTGACAACCCTCTTTTTTTATTTTAACACATTCTAGTTTAAATCCTAGGCCCCTAATCCTAGTTTTCCCTAGTTTACCGTGCCTTCCCTAGGTTTACCCTCTCCCTAGTTTACCTTTTTCAATTTATCCTTGCATACGAGGCCCCAATTTACTTTTTTTTTTTTTTTGTTGTTGTTCGAGCCGGGGTCAGAGACGAGGTTGTGGCAAGTTGAAAGTGTGATACACAACTTATTTTCAAAAAAAAAGTTAAAAATGTCTTTAAATTTGAGAGATTTTACTATTTCAACTAAAAAATCGGTAGAATACGCTGTTCGAACTTCGAATGCACGTCATCAGAATCCGTGAGGTCGGTGGTGCAATCATGGCGTTCATGTGCCTGAGCCTCCACGGCTTGGATGGGCTAGCCTACCTGTAAATACGGTCTGTGTGTGTCTTTATGTCCGTGTTTTTAAAGCAGCCAGCATAGAGCACAGGCTGAGAGAGGAGGCTCTCTTCTCTATGTACTTAATTAGGGGTGCGTGTGTGTGTGTGTGTGTGTGTGGGTGGTGGGTTGGCGCTGTGGCAGGGCGTGGAGCTTGAGCCAGCAAGGGCAGAGGGGGGCGACAGGCCTTTTTGTCGAAGCAGCCGTGCAAGGGTCGGTAGGGGTGGTATTGCCGCGAGCAGAAAGAAGGCGAGGCTTTCTCTGACACCAACCATAACTCCCCTAAACATTTTGCTGTTGCGTTATCTGGTCGGTGCCAATCTCTAGGAGCTTCAAGGTGTACATGGGCTACGGTACCGGCGCGGGACTGGGGGGAGAGGGGCAGAGGGAGGCCAGAACTAGAGTCTATTGGGAGGAGGGGGGCTACCGGGTGTTGTCACCCGATTCATAGGAAAGGGGGAGGGGGGAAGTTGGGATTGGTGCAGTTCTGGGTGTTTGTCTCTCTTCCTGGCACACACCCGGCCCGCCGCGCCCCGCCCCGCCCCGCCCCGCCTTAAACACCTCTCTCTCTCTCTCCCTCTCTCTTCTCGACTGCATGGACATAAGAATACAACGTTGTTTGAAGTGCTCAACAGGAGAGCGGCGGATGAGTAGCGTGGCTCTTGAAACATCCCTAGTGGTATCTATCGTCAAGGAACAGATCGTGCAGCTGGGCTCAAGGTAAAAGAATTTAGTTAAAGCATTGAAACGTGATAAACAAGGAATGATGAATGGGGACTTGGCCTACTTGGGAATTGTCCTTTACCTTTCTTTTGATTTTTGTAAATTTTTCCCCTTCACCTTTTCTTCGCCATGTTAGTTTAATATTTTTCTTAGGAAAGAGCTTAATGTGTTTTAAAGCCTACTTGGGAGTTGTCCTTTTACCTTTCTTTTGAGTTTTGTAAAATTTTCTCCCTTGACCTTTTCTTCGCCATGTTAGTTTAATACTTTTTATAAGAAAGAACTTAATGTGTTTTAATGTAATCCCAACTCACTAGTGGGAACATATTTTTTTTTATGTAATCCCAACTCACTAGTGGGAACATATTTTTAATGTAATCCAGTGGGAACATATTTTTTTTAATAAAGTGCGAACTATATTCAAAGATCATATAAACTAGGAGTACAAAATATGTTTTTTATCAAGAAGCATAACTTTAAGCTATATTTCACTGATGTAAGGTTGTTGTAAGGTTGAGGATATGATTTTTCAACTCAGAGTCTTTTATTATTAATTCCAGGTAACCACTTGACCATCCTATTCTAAATGCTCTTTCTTGATTCTTTCTTGGAAGTCTTCTTTAGCTTTGTCCATTTGCAACATTTCTTCCATGGTATTCTTTGTGTATTGAGCTTCACACGAGTTGAGGTCGGCTTTGTGTAGTACATTCGTTTGCAAATGCAATTCAGATCTCAGACCATGCACTACATTAGTAATTACAAAATTAAACAAGTAGTTATTTCTATTTAGTATGCAGCACGTATAATATTTCATAGTTCTGCAGACCATTGGATCTATTAACCTAGCAAAATTTTGTGCCATGAGAGATCCCAATAAGGGAGATACATTCCCATATCTTTTATGTTGTGCACGTTCATTGGTCCATTTGTGCATGATCACCATAGCAGACATGATTTCTTTGGTGGGATGATTGGTGATCAGATTTTTAAAAATTTTAATCCCATTGCTTTCTATCCCATAACAGATTTCATCTTGTATTTAGTTTGCAGTGTAAAGGAGGTCCCTGATGTGCGAGGGGAAGGACTGACAAAAGATTGCATTTAGATTTCTATGAGAATGCTTTATGCGTTAGAGGTCCCTTTAGCTGAATCATAGCCACTCTGTAAACAGGCCAGAGCTGTATCTTGTTCAAGATGAGTTAGAGGTCATTCATAGACAATTTGTATATTGTCTATGAAAATTTTAATCCCACTGCTTTCTATCCCATAACAAATTTGATCTTGTGTATAGTTTGCAGTGTAAAGGAGGTCCCTAATGTGCGAGGGGAAGGACTGACAGAAGATTGTGTTTAGGTTTCTATGAGAATGCTTTATGCGTTAGAGGACCCTTTAGCTGAATTATAGCCACTCTATTAGCAAGCCATAGTTGTATCTTGTTTAGGATGAGTTAGAGGTCATTCATAGATAATTTGTACATTGTTCTAAGCTCATGCTCATACCTCCATCTGTGATTAGTCCTGCACCAGGAATCATCCCATGTTTTGATACCCTTTTTATGCAATTTATGCACATGTTTATAGAGGTCTGTAGAGATATTGTTTTCCACTGCTGTGGAGAACCATATGGAATCCAAATGCAGAATATGTGCATACTTCCTTATTTTGCAGTGCATCTTTAATTCAGGCTTACATCCATTCTAGGCATTCCAAAGAGCTTTGACCAGGGAGCTGCCTTGAGGTTTAATTTTCATCGAGCTGAAGAAGATCGTCGACTTTGGGATCATTTTCCATTGGTGGAAGTCTGCAAATCTGTAGTTTCCCAAATTGTGGTTGAGGAGGACTGGCCAGTCTTCTTGCGGAGCTATAAAGCTTCTGAATATACATTAGCAACCATGCAATCTACAAAGTCGAGGAGGTTTGGGATACCCAAGCCACCATGCTTTTTAGGTCTTGCACATACATTCCATACCACTTTGGGAATCTTTGATTCATCTGTATTTCCCAAACATAAGAAATTCTAGCATATTTTCTCTAGCTATTTGAGAACAGAATTGGAGGGGCGCCAGCATGACAAAAAGTAAATAGCAGTGGGGAAAAGGATGTGTTTGAGCACCACTATTCTTCTAGCAAAATTGTGTTGCATACCAGACCGACGCCTAAACTTGATTTGCACTTTGTCAAGAATCCATTCCCACCTTTGATGCATAGTAACCGCAAACCCATCCGGATCTCGAGAAGTCTAAAAATTTGTCCTTCTTTTATGATCTTGCATCCTCAGTCTAGTAGCCACTGCACGGCGGCTCAGACGTCATTATTCTGATTCAAGTTTTAGAGTGGTTAATGATACATCCTAATGCTAGACAAAACAGTCATAGGCATTCCCAGAAGGTACGGATTGAAGGAAGGTCATTATGTATAAGACCATTAGTCATCTGCAAATTGTTGAAGACAAGTTTGACCTTTATTGTTCGATAAGTGAATGCCCTGCATGTGCCCCTTTATTGTTCGATAAGTGAATGCCCTGCATGTGCCCCTTTTTCATAGCATTCTGTACTAGCCATCCAAGTGCATTAGCAAAAATAGCAAATAGTAGGGGAGCAAGTGGGCAATCCTATCTAGTAGATCTACTCAACGCAAAGGATTGAGTTAGATTGCCATTTACTATAACCCTGGCCATAGCATTCCCAAACAGCACTTGCACCATTTTTATGAAGTTGGGACCCAGCTCCATATCCTTGAGGGATTGTAAGACAAAATCCCATTCTAATCTGTTATATGCTTTGCTAAAGTCAATTTTAAAGAAAATACTATCTTGTTTGGTCTATTGGGCATGTTCCACTCCCTCCCATAGGGCAATAATAGCATCAACAATATATCTCTCTTTAATGAAACCTTTTGGCTCAGGTCTTATCCAATCTTTCATGTGATCGAAAAGACGTCTGGCTAAAGTTTTTGCATAGATTTTGTATGCTGTGGAGAGCATTATTATTGGTCTCTAGTTAGAGATTTCCTCTTTGGGGCCTCTCTTGTGGATAAGTTTAATAACTCCTTCATTTATAGAAAATTGGAGTACACCATATCTAACTGATAAAAGAGTTATTAAACTTATCCACAAGTACAGGATTGAGTAGGAAATCCTTATAGTTTTAAAAAACTATGTTGGAAGGCCATCCAAGCCAAGGCTCTTACCATTTTTCATGGCCATAATTGCTTCCTCTAGCTCACCTTGAGTAGTATCTGTTTCTAGAGTTCCTGCAATACTCTGAGAAATTATTTTTTTTCTACATTATGAAATGGTTTGCATTGTGGATCTTCTTTCTCCCGTGGTGACATTAAAAATAGAGGAGAATTGATCCTTTATAATGTCCAGGTTCTTAGCCACTCTTTCTACACAAATTTCATTTTTATTTCTCAGCATAAGGATGTGGTCAAACGTTGCCTTCTTTTTAAGAAGGGAGAACATCTCCCTTGAAAGTCTGTCTATCTTGCCTGCCCACCACTCTCTTAAAAAAAGTTTGATGTGCTGGCACTGAATTTCATCTTCTTTCTTTAGCTCCTCTCTTATTTTGCTCAAATTCTCTTGAAGATGTATCTGACCCTAGTTAACTTTATGCTCTAAGGACCGAAGCCATGTATTTCTTAGCCCTTCTCTCCACACGAATCTTTGTGACTTCCTTTTTAATGTCTATAAGCATCTCTTGAGAGTCTCTTATTGCATGTGCCTAGGCCTTACTGGGAGATCTGAATGTATTAAAGCGAGTTTTCCATATCAATTCAAGATTCTTGCATACAGTCGGGAGTTAGAACAGGAGTTAGAACAGTTTGGGATCCGTATGGAACCAACTTGTTCTAACCTTTTGGGTCCCTTGAGAAAAAGAGCACAGGATTGGCCGAAAGTGCTATATTGAGTTGGACTTTCACTTTGGTATTTAAGTACATATTACTAATAGACGAGGAATAACACCTATTCAACTTGGATTTTCTCAAGTGACTACACTACTCCCATTTCCCCAAGTGAATTCTTGGTCACATGCCATATCAAGCAGGGTATGGATACCTTTCAGATCCAACTAGCTACTAGCACATTCTGAACCTCTAGTGGTTTGACCCAGATTTGATCATCTATCCTGAGGGGATTCAACCATGTTGAAATCTCCTATGAGGATAAGTGGTTCCACAAAATGCATCATAGATTTCAACCATGTTGAAATCTCCTATGAGGATAAGTGGTTCCACAAAATGCATCATAGATTCCCACAGTTCTGCTTTGGAGACATTCGGTCGTCCTGTTCAATAGACTGAAACAAGAATAAACTTCGGATCATTATGTTCTAATGTATTGCAACCCATTGATTTTGAGGTTCAATTTCCTACTATTTGAAAAAAGGCACCCAAGATTTATGGATACCTACAGATGTGCCTCCACCTCCCTGTTGGTGGTTAGAGCTAAACCACACATGTTGTTTGGAAATTAGTTTCAAATGTTTCTTAAGGAGTTTTCCAAGCAGCTTTTACTTGAAGATAGATTATGTCAACTTGGAAGTTTGCTTGATACATCCAATTTTTAATTATTCTGGCTTGATTTCCATCTGTTAAACCCTTAGTGTTGTACGAGATGATATTGAAATCTATTATATCTTTTGATTCTAGGTGGTGGCTTGGTTGATTCTTGCATTTTTTTTCTGTGGGAAGCGGGGAAGCCATCCCTCTAATCAGAGATTGTCTTCTCTTTAGGGCAAGCGAGTCGACTTTCTTTTGGCCAGCATTTCTAATATTTTGCTTAACAACTGCCAGTGAAGGGGATTTTTTTGTTTCCCCCACTGGTAAAGATTCTTCGGCTTGAGAGGGCCCAGGGTAAAGGTTAATCCTGGAGGCACCTTGGAAGTCCATTTCATTAACCTCTTTTTCCAAATCACTATCCTGGATTAGGGTGTTAGGGACCTCTTCATCCTCCTCCTCACTTGAGGAGTCTTTGATAATTTGTGTGGGGTATGGAGATATCTACCAGTAAAGGGGAGAGCCTGTTGAAATTATTTCTTCTTGGTTAGTTTCTGAGGAACTGTAGGGGCGGCCCTGCCCTCTATCTCTCCTCCCTACGGTCTGGAAGCCTTGACTGTCTTCTTTGAGTTCCGCTTGTTGTTGGTGGATAGGGGATTGTGGTGGTGGGTGGCGGGAACTTAACTGGACAAGTTCTAATGAAATGGTCCTTCGAACCACAATGAAAGTAGGTATCTTGACTTAGGTTGGGCCATCTTGATTCTTCCTGGCTACGTTGAGGCGCATGGGGTATAGAAAATTGATTGTGCCCTAAGCCCGCATATGGAAGGGGAGAGAAGAGACTTTTTTCATGCAGCGAAACGGGTGACAAGTGTTAGGCTTGGAATGAGGTGTTGCCACCAAAAAGAGAGGAAGTTTGCATGTCCACCACGTGACTCACATGTGGGAAAAGGAATCCCGCCGCCTGGCACTACCTCCTCTCTTCCTCATGATGGTGAGGAGAGGGACGTGATATTCCACATGGGGCTCTTGATGATGAAGATCCGGCTCGAATTGGATGACGTTGATGGGACTGTCATGCTGTTCCTTATTTTTGGCACTTGTTCCTTTGGGTGTGGTTCTCAAAGGAGTAGGTTTTGGTGTCATTGAAAGAGCCAATTGAAGTCCCTCTGGCATTGAAAGAGCCAATTGAAGTCCCTCTGGCCGTGCGGCCATCGAGATAAGGGAAGGGCCTCCCCTGCTTCTCGGCATTGTAACTAGATCAGATTAGACGTGTGGTTGGAAGGAAAGTATTCTGATAAAACCCTAAGCATAGGTTTCCATGCATCATAGGCTCTGTCCGCTCAGCTTCATTTTCGCTAATTTTCTTTTATATTTCACCGTGGGGACACAATTTTAAACATGCACATAGGAATTTTCTTCACTATCTATTATGTCTGTATCATATTCAATGTTTTTTCCAAGCCTTAAATATAGATTTGAGTGTAGCATTGAGTAGTCCATCCTAATTATGGACAACAATCTAGATGTGCTTGGTTGACACTATTGGTTTCTTGATTGGTGTTTCTTTGCTGATGTTAGCCATGATGACATGTATGGAAAACCCTTTGATTTTGTTGGAATTACGAAGAAATACATCCACCAAGGCAAAAGTGCTATCCTTACTTACACACTATATTTATTTTGGCATAACATGATGTGCTTAGGAGTTGCAGATGTGAAAATTGAGTAGAGCTCATTCGACTCAGATCATTGTGAAATCATTTTAGGTAGAGCTCATTCAACTATGATCATATGGAACTTGTGACTCTTGACACTACTTTCAAAGGGTGTTCCATTGCTCGAGCATTTTACATGTCCACATGTCCTTAGTACCAAAGTAATACTGTCGTTAAAGATAGCTTTTTCATTGGAAAAGTTTATAGTGACTTTAAAGTTGAGGCTTTAAGAAAAGTTAGCTATAATCTAGAGCCAACTCAACTTAAGAATTTTTATGGATAGTCAAGGCGATAGCCTAGTTAAGACTTTGGACTTTCTGTGGGAGGTCCTAGGTTCAAATCCTCTTGAGACACCTTATATTAAGGGTGTGTTCGCATGCAGTGGACACGTAGGCTGCCATTCGCACACCTTAGGCCATCATCGCTTGATTTCCATGGCACTTTCTTTCACTCTCTTCTTCGGCAATCCTACAGCGACAACAGTGTGCAATGCTTGCCCTTCAAGCTCACACTCTAGAACAGAGATGGTGGTTACCATGGACATCAAAGATCGCGACTTAACTTGCGACACCCAGCTCTACCAAAACTGTGTAGGGTATTCACCGGCCGAGTGATTAACTTATGGGCTTTGTCATGCGGCTTGTCCACTGCCTACAAAATGACCAATATTTGGAAAGCGTGGTACTCGTACTAGGGGGTGCGTGTGATCAATAGTATGGTGTGTGTGTGTGACGAGCAGTATGGTGTGTGTGTGTGTATAGCTGGATGAAATTCCCATGTGCAACTAGGAATAGAATAAGACCTAGGAGCTGCCTCTGTCACACCAACTTGCATCAGCATAAGTCGCTGCTCTAAGTCACCGCCGCCTCTTGCGCTAGCCCGTCTTTGCCTTGGCTGCTGCTGCTGCTGCTGCTGCTTACACAGTCGTCGCTCAGCTCTGCCGAGACCGTCTTGCCTTTGCGCTGGCCTAGGCTGTCCTCTCTGTACCATCTACAGCCACTATGTACCATCTGCAGCCCACCATGAACCTGTTGGAGTAGCCCGCCACTAGTGCGCCAACCTTTGTCATTGCTGCCCTCCACTGCCATCTATTCTCCATGCTTTTAGTGTGCTGCCCATACCAGTTGGTCGTCATTTGGTCACGACACCACTGTTGTACCTGTAGGTTGTCGTTTAAGCAAAAATTAGGGCATTTCAGAGAGAAGGTGAAATCCATCAAATTGTTGAAAAATTGTTACATAATACAAATTTGGGGTATTTCGAAAATATGATGAAAATCATTAAATTGAAGCTTCTTGAGTCATAAAAATTTGGGCCTTTTTCAAAAAGAAGTCTCTTGCACCAAATTAGAGTGAATTTATCGATGAAAATTTGGGGTTTTTTCTTTGTAGCTCCCAATTTGTGCAATTGTAGGTTCTTTTGGTCTTAAAAATGGTAACACGTGCCGATCGCTTGTTCATTGACATGCCGAGGAAGTTTTTAAAGCTTCCAAAATATATCTTTATTTCCTATTTTATCTGTGGCATGGATTCTCTGCGTGGGACGTCCCCCGAAATTGAATAAGAATATTGTGTATGCTATAAAAGGCTTCACCATTCTCATCATATCCTTGTTTAGAGCAGGACGGTTTTTATTTCTGGAGGGCTGATGTATGTTGCATATAATGGTCGCTTTTCCATGAATCAAGCTCAGCTTAAGTTCTCGGATGTTGGCGCAATTGTCTCCGTGAAAGCAAACTTAGTCTTTGAGTCTTTTGCAATGACTATGCTTTGATGAGCCCCTAAGCCATGCTCGTATGTGACTCTATGAGCCATGCTCATACCAGCCTTTGAGCTTCAAGCGGAGAAAAATCCATGTTCTCACTATAGTGGAGTATGTGGTATAATCTCAAGACTATGCTAAAGTTCCTATTAATGGTCTTCTTAGGCATCTCCATCTTTGCTCCGAAGGTATGTTTGTTGGAATTAGAGTCTGATGGGTAAGTGAACTTGTGTTTGTGTGTATATGAGTGTGTGTGAACAACCCTTGTTTATGTGTATGTGTGTATGTGTGTGAACAGTCCCTAAAAGGGTTTTTGTTCTAGTAGTGTCTTATAAGTGGATAAGATAACTGTGCCATGTGACGTTCATTGATTACAGTGTGATATTTGTATGGGTCTAACAATAAGTTTGCAAGCCTACAAAAGAATTGTATGTGTGTGAACAACCCTTGTTTATGTGTATGTGTGTATATGTGTGTGAACAGTCCCTAAAAGGGTTTTTGTTCTAGTAGTGTCTTATAAGTGGATAAGATAACTGTGCCATGTGACGTTCATTGATTACAGTGTGATATTTGTATGGGTCTAACGATAAGTTTGCAAGCCTACAAAAGAATTAAACTTGGTGAGTGAACAAGTGACTTCTATCAATCTAATAGTATCATTAAGTTGTGCAATACTCTCTCTCTCTCTCTCTCTCTCTCTCTCTCTCTCTCTCTATGTACACATACACCATGGATCTCTTTGATCAACCATACATTAGGCTTGTACCTGTGTAAACCCTAACTCAACAAGGATATAATTCAAATCCTAGGTTTGGGCATGGGTTTGGACAAGCTTGTAAAATGCTAATGAATCTTTGGGTGTTGTTTTTTAACCCTTGAATTTGAAGGGCAACCTTAAACTGCTCCTATACTATTGATTGAACCTCCATTATTTTATGAAGTGATCAATTTCAAGAAGAAGGATTCATGTTTGTGTTCAGGGACAGAGCAAGAAGACAAGGGGACAAAGTGGAACAGATGCATAGATCTCAACATCGGATTTGGAGTGGAATCATAGTTTGGCAAGGTTTTCAATGAAAAGGTTGCCAAGAAGGAAGGATGACAAGTTTGGGAGTCCATGTGTAGACAAAGGGATGATGACAATCATCCAAGGAGGCCAAAGGTTAGAATCTCATCATCAAGTTAAGTAGGAGGGGATGTCATGTGCACACACATAGACATAGTTGATCCAAGCTAATCCTTGATTAGGAAATAGATAAAGCAGTAGGTTTGAGCAATAGCAACCTTAGGTACCAGCCAAGACCTTGTCGACCAGCTTAAGGAGATGTTGGCCAACACGATGCCCACACGTGTGAAAGGATGCCTCTTTGTTCTTGTTTATTCAAGTCATGAGAGGAGGCTCACAGGAAGAAGGGCACACCGACCAACCTTTCTTGGCCCTATAAAGGGCAAGGCTTTGTCCATTGTTTATTCATCTAATCCCCACTATGGGGCATACGAAGAGTCAGTCTTAGACGGTTACTAGCCAACCTTTTGGGTAAGCCAAAGGCCATGGAATTTTTACAGACATATACACCTTTTTTTACCCTATAAATATAATGAATACACATCCATCTCTCTCTCAATTTGCATTTTGTTTCAGGATGTTTCTATCTCAATGTTTAGGGCTAAAAGAAGACACAGAGTTTTTATGCATGTAACATTACCAATCTTGCACAAGCTATATATCAGAGGAGAGAAACAGAGAGCTCACCATGTCTGCTCTGTCGAGGACTTCCTCCACTAGGTTGACTGCATCCACCCTACACATGTTGGGGCCGATCTTCTCTTTGGCCAATGTTAGGGAGTCTCTATAGCACTCACCTTGTCATCTCCTCTCATTTTCATGTGGTTCTAAGAAGGGGCTTTTCTCGCCATAGCTATTTAAGGGTTCTTGGAGCTCTTGTGCTACAGGGTAGAGGTTGCTAGTGGAGAGGAGTGGGCGGGATGTTGCGAGAGAAGAGCAAAAGTGGAGTTCCGAAAGGGAAGGGCGGCAACATCAGCCATGTGTGATGGTGGCCTACCAAATACATCCGAATAACTGGATGGGAAATCCCACATGTGGGTGTGCCATGTATCGCTGCATGTCACCCACCACAAGGAGCAAGTCGCCTTCATCCAATTTTTGGAGCCACTCCTATTCAAGAGGTCCTAGCCCCTCTAGGTGCCCTTGGGAAACCTAAAAGCCCTAGGATCCTTGGGGTCCTTAACGCACTCCATTCCATTAAGTTCAGGGAGAGGCAAAACTTTGCCTTCTTGGAGCTTGTTCGACCCATGATGGCATACCTTTTGGAGGAGATGCACCTTGCTTTTCCCACTATGTTTGGTACTCTTGGACCCTCGGGTGACCTTGCTTTTCCCACTATGTTTGGTATTGGTGCTTTGGAGGATAGATGTCCAACATGCTTTTTTGCGAGCTTGTTCTTGACATGTGTGTTTGCAACCTTTAATGGATAGTGAACGGTCCTCAGCACTATCTCCCACCACGAGGTCGTAAAGACCCTTGTCAGATGGCATTGATCAAAATATCGATGCCTTTTTTTGGCCATCGGATAAAGTAAACTAGGAAAGTCAACTAGGGGTAAAAAATATAAAATGTATTAGCTTGAAACCACATGGTTTCATTGCTTGAAGGTATAGTGTAGTGGTAAGATATTTCTACTAGTGAGGTTCCAAGTCCAAATCGCCTTTTGCACATATCTTGCTCCAAATTTTTCTAAGTCCTAGTAAACTATGCCCGTTTAGTAAACTACAAAGTCAACTATGAAGATAAAATTTTCTAATTTTTTGTAGTTTACTTTACTCGCCTTAATTTACTTGCCCTAGTTTACTTTATCTGCCCTGACGATCAGAAAAAGGCATCGCGATTTTTGATCAATGCTATCCATTGATGCCATCTGACAAGGGTTTTTAAGATCCAGTGGAAGATAGTGTTAAGAGTGAATGGTCCTTTAATGTAAATAAAAATTGGTTGTAATGTTGAGTACACTTGATTTTAAAGATTCACAATATGGTAAGTTTAATTATAAAACTAGTTAACTTACACATTTTTGGATAAAAACTGGTGTAACTTAAAGATCGTACTTTTTTTAAAATTTATGACACTGGTGGTGGAGCCAGATCAAAAAGTTATAATTTTAGAATAGACCCCCTGTTATTAAGTATGTTATAGTATGCTGGAAAGAGAGAACTGTGGAAGACAAAAATTTCAATAGGTTCACGCTTCGAGCGTTGCACCAAAAAGTGGACGGTTGCATGTGCTGGTGATGGAGTGCTGTGCTTGAGTGACACCATCTCTCTCTCTCTCCTCTGCATCTGCTCCCCTACCCACAGGCTTGAAGCCCTTCTTTACTTTTCACAGCACCCCCCTAGGTGC
Source organism: Cibotium barometz (assembly GCF_041138505.1). Classification (NCBI taxonomy): domain Eukaryota; kingdom Viridiplantae; phylum Streptophyta; class Polypodiopsida; order Cyatheales; family Cibotiaceae; genus Cibotium; species Cibotium barometz. The sequence goes on along the minus strand of NC_141095.1, from coordinate 33,139,500 downwards.
ATGGGCACCGAGTGGAGGGAAATCCCTACTCTACTCAGGGAACAGGGAACCTACTCTGGGAATAAGTCATCTCAGCTTGCTAAGAACACACAAACTGCCTTTCAGCAGTTCCTACAATGGCCCCTGGCCATGGATGGCAACAGAGAAACCATGCTGAGGTATGAGCAGGTGTTAGAAATGGACACCAAAAAACAGTTGGAAGATTCCAGAGCCCGAGTGGAAGAGCTAAATCTGATGTTGCTGCAGAAACAAGTCGAAGAAGAGGCTCAAATCAACAAGCAAGCTCTGGCTAAGGTAATGGACACATCAGGTAAACCCTCTTCCATTAATCCTGTGGTTTGTCTTCCACACCTGAGCTGGTTCATTCATTGGAAACTGATTACACAGCCCGTTGTTTAGTTAGGTTAATGTTTGGGCCAAGACCACCAGTAGATTTCCTTAGGGGGTGGGTCAAAGACAACTAGATCTCCATAGGTATCGAGGTAGATATCATCCAAGCCCATGGGTACTACCTCTTTCTATTCAAGGACCCAAATATGGCCCTTAAGGTCCTAGGTTCAGGGAAATGGATGTACAGGAACATCCCATTCTGTTTCTTCAGTTGGTCCAAGAACTTTCACCCGCAAGGTCCAAAACCCTCAGCTTGCCCGGTGTGGGTTGAGCTTCCTAACCTGCCCTTTTACTTGTACCCTTGGCTTAAAAAAATTGTCTCCCCTATAGGGAAAGTGTTAGGCATGAGACCCAAGAATGGCATCCTCAGATCCTTGTGGAAGTGGATCTAGATAGGCCCTTATTGATGAGATTGAAATCAATTGTGGTGAGTATAAAATCCAGCAAAGCATTCTATACAAACACCTACCAAAACGCATGCTTCCATTGTGGAAAACAAGGGCATGTTATCAGAGTGTCCTTCAAAATACCCCAATTTGAGTACCACTAGTGCCCCTAATCTTCCCGTAGCCATCAACCAAGCTCAGCCTACTGGGGTGAATAAGAATATGATTGTGCCTTCTCCCCTTGTTCCCTCTACCTCAAAAGAAAAAGGAGAAAAGTTTACAGTACCCAATAGGAAGAAGACCTTTAGATAGAATAGGGCGGGAAACCAGAGGACATTACTCCTTCGCCTTAATAGACAGCATCTCTAACCCTGATGATTCGGCTGACTCCCAAGAGATCAGTCATTCCACGCCGTTGGATAGATCTAGAATTCTGGACGAAACTAATCAAATGGGCCATGACCAAGTGCTCCTACTCCACGCATTGATGGCTGGCCCGTTGGGAGATGAGCAAGATAGGGTTGAGCAGTCTCTGTTTGATATACAGAAAATGGCTTGCCCAAAGAAATGGAGATAGTCAAGGATTTGAAAAGATTGCATGCTCAGGTTGGATCTACCACACCTTAAGCTGCATCCAAAGTGGGACCTAAAAAGGTCAACTCTCAGAAAAAGGGAAAATGAGATGTACCACTTTGAATGTTAAAGGGTTGACTGACCTTTCAAAGAGTCCAACTAGTGAAACAATGGCTAAGGAAACAAGGAAGATTTGACTTTATAGCTCTAATTGAAGTCAAAGTTAGCGAGGATGAGCTTGAAAAAAGGTTGCTCAACATCTCTAAAGAGCATCTGGATCTACAGAGCCCAATATCAGGGATCTGGAGGAGTGGCTATGGGTATGCATGTGGACCATCAGAATGAATTGAAAGGCGTGAGGATTGATATGTTTGATCAATGGGGTGCATTTGAAATGACAACCTTCTCCTTCATTGGGATTTATGCTGGAGGTCCTAAGGCGGTCAGAATCAGAACCTGGGGTACCCTGAGAAGCGTCCCTGATCCTATCATTCTAATGGGAGACTTCAATATGGTGGAATCCAAAAAAGACAGATTAAGAGGGTTGGGAGGACAAGTCATTGAAGGGGCAGAGCTCCTAGCCTGGCAGCGCACTGCTGATCACTTTGAGCTATGTGATGTAGGGAATATGGGAGACTTCACGTGGCAGAACGGGGATGACCAAGAAAGCAAGACTGGACAGAGGATACATTAGCAAAACCCTCGGTAACTCCTACATTAGATGTGAATGTAGAACTGACATCTCTACTTGCCTCTCAGATCATTACCCTGTGATATTAGTGTTGGACAACCATGACAAAAAGGCCTCTAATCAATGGTTCCACACGGATCCTACCCTGTTCAAAATGCCTATTATTCAGCTGTGGATTACCTCGGCAAGGGCTTCGTGTCCGGCCATCAAATCTACCCAATCTCTTTTGATTTGCATTAGGAAAGAGGTAAACAGAATCAGGAAAAACAGAAGAGATCTCTATATCTAAAACTAAAAGAACTGGAAATGGCACCCAATAAGGAAGATGCGGCTATTCAAGAAGCTATTCTTAGGAGAGAAGAGGAGGTAACCCAGAAGCAGGCCCTTCCATTCTTTAGAGATTGGTGGGCTAGGAAAGCTGACCTTCCCACTCCTGAGATGTTCAAAATGCTAAAAGTCAAACAATGTAAGGATGCAATCCCTACATTGCATGATCCTAACTATCTGGATATCGCCTCTGAGGAAGGGAATAGATCAATAGTCTTCCAGTACTTTAACAACATATTTAGTAAAGGGGGAGGGGTGACCAATGACCAACTCAAATGCATTGCTCTCATTGGGCAGGCCAGGAAGCCAACCATACATGACACACTTGCTAAAGAGCTAGAAAACAATATCTCCAAAGAAGAGATTGGCAAGGCCATAGACTACCTAAAGGTGAGGAAAAGCCCAGGGATTAATGGCATGCCCGCTGAATTCTATAAGACGTTCAAGGATCTCTTGTTGTCTCCCTTACTGGCGGTGTGGCAGGAGGCTGTCTCTTTTGGGGCGTTGCCTCGCCCGATCAATGAAGGGTGGATAAATCTTATCCATAAGAAAGGGGAGAAGAATGACTTGAGCAATTGGAGACCGATTACCATGTTAAACTGTGCCTACAAAAAATATTTGCCAAGGCCCTAGCGCTGAGACTGTCCAGTCATCTAAAGAATTGGATCAGATAGGAGCAGAAGGGCTTCATCAAAGGAAGGTACATTCCGGATGCCATTATCACACTGTGGGAGGGTATGGAGGATGCAGAAGAATCGGATCAGGACTACATCTTCTTCAAACTTGACTTTGATAAAGCCTATGATAGGCTCGGTTGGCATTATGTTCTAGAATCCCTTAAACACATGCATCACTTCATCCAGATGGTGAGTACTCTTTTTGGGAATGCCACGGCTAGGGTGAACGTCAATGGTGTGCTCTCTGATGCTTTCTCCCTAACCAAATCTATCAGACACAAGGCTGCCCTCTAGTACCCCTCCTCTACGCTATTGCTGCAGATGGTATGAACTCGCTGATTAAAGATAGGATGGACAAAGGGGAAATGAATGGTATCTCTCTTCCCAACAATAAACAGCTATGCACCCAAATGTTTGCTGATGATACAAATGCCATGGTTGCCAATACTGAGCTAAGCATTAAGTGCTTTTGGGAGTGCTTGGACATTGCAGGGCTTCTGGCTCAGTTATTAACCATAAAAAAACAGGTATCAGGACCCTTATTGAGACAAGCCTCCTGACTGGCTGATTCAAGCTGGCTATAAAGTCTTGGAAGAGGGAGTAATTTTCAGATTATTGGGCATTCCCATGGGATTCAAGGTCACCCTTAAACAAAGATGGATGTGGGTGCTAACCAAGGTGGAAGAGAAACTTACCAGATGGCAAAAAATGTATCTAAACCTGGGGGGTAGAAAGATGGTAATCAACCACTTCATTATCCCTTCTATCATCTACTTTCTTAGCTGCTGGAGACCACCAAACTCTGATCTATTGCAGTTCATAAGGTTATGCAGGAACTATCTATGGGGAGGGGACCCCTAGATTAGGAAAATCCCTAAAGTCAGGTAGGAATGGTGCTACCTGGAAACAGGTAAAGGGGACCTTGGAATCAAAGACGTGTCCAATCTGGCTAATAGAATGGCTACCAAGTGGGTGCTGAGAAGCTTTCTCTACCCTTCTGAAGACTGGGCCTGGTTGATCACGAAATCTGGAACAATTCCAGCGCAAACAATTCCCCAAGTGGAAGAGGCTCCTCCCGCTCACAATTATGGCTAGCAAATACTTGGTGAAACCGGTTGGTAGCCAATTGGTCCATTCGCTTTGGTCAGCTTGGAATGCTATCAAGACTGACCTTATCTCCTGTCTGAGAAGCCTAGCTACACATGGGGTGTACATGATGGGAGAGACTCTATCTGGTGGCCAAGCATTCCCCTCCCCCCAATTGATATTGCCCAAGCTAGAGCAGCTTTGAGAATGCACAGGAAAGGAATCTACTGTTGATTTTGGGACAGAGACATCAATTCTTGGATGTCCAGAGCTGATTTGATCAGAGATTATAATGTCTCATATGCAGAATTAGACCTTATTAGGGTAAAAATCAGATTATGGCACGAAGCGGACACCTGGTTGCTTTCGATTAAAGATATACCAGCACACAAAGCTTTCCAATGGAAGTATCAAAAAGGACTTCTCCTACTTCCCCCCAAACAGAGGACTGATCCTATCCATTGCACTCTAAACAAGAGATGGGGAATCCTTTAGGACATATAGCAATGGTATTTTCTATTTGATAAGCTATGGAACAAGTACGTGGAACCAAAAAAAGCGTGCCCAGCTTGGTTGGTCATGTTTAAAGCTATTTGGACCCAGCTTGGTTGGTCATGTTTAAAGCTATTTGGACCCAGCTTAAAGCCCTCAGACTTAACATAGGGGATGGGAAGTGCCATAGATGCAAGGAGGTGGAGGATGACCTGCACATTTTCATGCACTGTCCTATTGCAAAGAAATGTTTCGAGTCATTGGCCAAGTGCATTCAGCTCTACGGAATGGCTGCACCCTTGGCTGGAAAAACTTGTTACTTGGAGAAGGCATCGGGTGCACCTTGGAACTATGGGCTGTCCTGAGAACTGAAATGTTATGGTGCTTGTGGTTAAATAGACTTGATTCTATTTTTAATAGTATGCATACTAACAGTTTCATGCCGAAAGAGAACTTGATTCATGTGGGTGAAAGATGCATACAAAGACGGTTGAAAGACCTGGACACCAAGCTTCATCGAGACTGCAGGAAAAAGCTAAAGGAAAGCAAGTGGATCAGATAACACATCAAATTCAAGAACTGTGAAAGATGAGAGAGGCCGTTATCTCCAAGGATGTGTTGCTCATCAAAGCACTCTATGCTTTTTGAAAGTCACACTCAAGAAAAGAGGGAAAAGCTGGTTTCAGAGCTAGAGAAACTTCTCAATAAAGTCAAAGGCAAGCTGAGGGCCTGTGAAACTTAATGTCATGTGCATGGACAGTGGTCTCATTAGAGTTCTCAACATGTAACCTGTCTCTTTCTAACCTCTTAATATAAGCAGCCAGGTTTTGAAAAAAAAAAAGTTATAATTTTCAAACCTTGGAACTCTGAAATTTATAAGTATTTTTTGAATTTCACCCGCAAGCACTGGGCTTTTTGTGTACAGTTGAGGACGCAAACTTTTTTTTTTGGGGGGGTAAGGATGAAAATAAAATTAACGAAAAAGGACGAGCAGAATGTACTATACAAGAAAAAGCTTCACCTGATTGCGCATCAAACCCAATACTTGTCCACAGATTATTATATACAGTCTCGGTAGAATAAACGTGTTTCACAACCACAGAAACTCTTGGTTGAAAGTAAAAAGGTTTTGTTTATTGAGCATTAACAAAAATGGTGTCACCGATGGGGAATATAATGAGGTTGTTCTTCAAATAAAGGGGTGTCCACTCTGTCAAATGTGAAATTTCAATATATTTCTGCAATGTGAAATGTGAAATTTCAATATATTTCTTTAAATAAAGGGGTGTCCACTCTGTCAAATGTGAAATTTCAATATATTTCTGCAATAAAGGGGGGTCCCATGGGTACTAAGCCCGCTTCTAACGCCAAACTTTTAAAAAAATATATATTTCTGCAATGCAGGCGAGAAAAACGCACAGAATACAGGGTCTTTTTCAAGGAAGTTGAAATTTTGGTTACTCTTGACAATGAGGGCTGACATTTTCGCAGATTTTACTTATAAAATCTGTTGATGAAAATACAGGCACCTTTTCTTTTGACTGGTTGCAAACAATTTATTAAGCCGTTCCTTAAACGATTGGACCAGTCGCCACAGCCCGTGGACGGTTTGGAAACAGTCAAGTAAAGGTTGATCTAATTCAGCCTCTTGTTTTAGTTTATGGGTGGTTTGGTTGTTTTCAAGTTGATTTTGGTTTTTTAGACAGTTTCCGAGGTAATCTATATAATTATTATTGATTTAAAAAATACAGCTAATCCTTAGTAGACACAATGCTTGCCAAAACAATACCGTATTATCATATCATAAATTATACAAAATTGCAATACAATTTTATGGCCCCCAAACCTGTTTCTACTACTATTTGTACAAAGAGTTTAGATGATCCTCTGTAAAGTCGGAGAATGCACATTCTGTAGATGCAAACATTAGACTTAATAATATATGCAATGCAATATAAGCCCAGAAGGTCCTAAAAACTGCTCACAGCAGACGATGTGTTGGAGCTTGTCCACACCGAGTGCACAGAATTGGGAGAATATGCAGAATTGAATCCAGATTTGGGCTTGATCAGCCGGCTCATCTCATCTGCTGATGAGGGGGGATTGATGTCTCCTATTGGGTTCTGTGCATTAATAACCTCCTCATATTCATATCCAGATTCCTTGCGTAGATTAGCAAGGGTTTCTGCAACAACACTCATGCTGGGTCTGTCATCTTTCTCTGCTTGCAGACACTGAAAAACCAGTTCAACCACCTGTTTCACCATCCTCTCCACATCTGCATTCTTATCCATCTCCAAACGAGGATCCACAAGCTCCTGCCACACCCCACATGATATTTTCATCAATGCTAAACTGGAGAGATTTATCTCCCTCCTATTCCTTGACATGTCCACCGCTAACATACCAGACACCAGCTCCATTAACACCACCCCAAAGCTGTAGACATCGCTCTTATCAGTCAGCTGATAACACTGGTGATAATCCGGATCTACATACCCCGGAGTGCCTTGAGGAGCTGTAGACACATGAGTTACTTCGAGGGGAACCAGCCTTGAAAGCCCAAAATCAGCTAATTTGGCATGGAATTTCTCATCTAGTAGGATGTTGGTTGTCTTGACATCTCGGTGAAAAATGGGGGGAGACACTGAGTTGTGAAGGTAGGACAGAGCTTCTGCTGTTTCGCAGGCTATATTTAGCCGGATTTTCCATGGCATTGCTGGCTTATTAACATCATGAAGCTGATCAGAAACGGTGCCTTTGGAGGCATACTCGAAAACCAACAGTAGATCCCTGTCATCTTGGCAGCAAAAGCCATACAATTTCACTAAATTTGGGTGTCGAAGACTTGAAAGGATCTTCATTTCATTGTAGAACTGTTCCATCCTTCTAAAATTGTCATGGTAAAGCCTCTTGATGGCAACTTTGCGGCCATCTCTGAGAAAACCCACATAGACAGCACCAAACCCTCCATCTCCAATCATCTTCTCATCTGCAAAAGAGTCTGTGGCTTGTAGCAGTTCTTCATAAGAAAACTCCTTGGTAGAAACGGGGCCAAATTTAACTGACAGGCAAAGGGCCCTTTCTGTCCAGAACTTGTTGCTGTTGGAAGAACTCGGGATACTTCTGGTGGAAAACTTCCTTCTCCTCCAACGACGGCACATTAGAGCAAGAACTGCTAATATTCCGATAGCTACTACTGATCCTGCCACTCCTATGGCTGCATCGACGCCCTTGCTGCACAGGGCACCATGGCTGCATCCTGCGTGGACATAGAACCTCGCTTTAGAAGATTACCAATGAATGCTAATTATCAATTAACAATTGCGATTAACTAATTACCAGGATCACACACTGTGCTGGAGTTGTGATTGCCGGGGCAGAAGCACTGGAAATTGTTGTCGTCGTCGTAGCCGCACTCTCCGCTGCTACTCTCACACTTCATACACGCTGAGTCGGAAGGAGTCTGCATCTCGTTCCAGTAGAGTTGAACCGCTCCAGCGCGCCATTCTGTAACGGCGCGAGAAGTGTTGAGGGTAACGAAGAACTGAAAGTGCGTGCAGGCCAAGCTTTCCATCACATCCTGCAGGATGAGCTCCTTGTGTTGTGTTAATTGTAAGCAATTAGTCATGGTTTTATCCGGGTCGCAATCCGACTTCAGATAAGAATCACATGCTGGGGTATTTGCTTCCACGCTGGCATTACTGAAGACAGACGAGGAGATGTAATTTCTGAAGACAGACGAGGAGGTGTTCTTACTGCAATTAAAGAGCAGGTAAATGTTATAATTGGAGATTTGGAAGGTTGAGTTCGCAAAAGCTGCGAGATTGATAGAACTGGGAAGGTAGTCAGATCTGTTGCCGAGAGGAACAGGACGGCAAACTGGAACTTCCTCATTAACATTCTTTGTGTCCCAAGTGAGGTTTACGAACCTACGGTCTTCCCAAGTGAGGTTTACGTAGATGCCAAGCACAGCCGGAGGGCGGAAATTACTGTCAACACCAGCGGGAATGGCCTCATTGAATTGAGGCCAGTAAGCCTGCTCTGTGCTGCAGTTGGATAGGAGGAAGCTAGGGGAGGCGCCGCAATATGGAGCCGCGCCGAAAGGAAACGTGATGTTGTCAAGATTGGCGCAGATGGAGGGGGCGCAGGGAAGGTCGTTACCTGATTGCACGAGGAGAGAGTGAAAGCAGAAATAACAGAAGATCAGAACTAAGAGGAGATTCATAGCTTCACTAGCACTACGAGAGAGAGAGAGAGAGAGAGAGAGGGGAAGAAGAGAGAACAACGCGGAGAGAAGGGGAAGACTATGTGGGCGGGACGCGCTTACTTTTCTTACAAAAACAAGGTGAGAGATCGTGGAAAAGTCTTTCCCTACAAGGGCAGAGATCTTGGAAAAGTCTTTTCCTTACCCAAGGGCAGACATTTATTTATTTTTGGCATGCCTGGCGGACTTGGTCAAAGTCATTCTTTGTGCTTCCACGCAACTTCACTCTTCGTTTACGTCCACACAACAGATGCCCTTGGATGCTTTTGGATTTGCTCCAACTCCATATTCCATATGCCAGCATATACCACCAGGGCCTAAATTTGACGGGTGCCTATGAAATTTTTTATGACAGGCAATTTTTTTTTTCACCTTTCACTTGACAGGTTTCAACAAAAAAGTTCTTGTCAAATGACTGGTAAATTTATATCAACACAGATACCATAAAAAGAAGACACATAAAATAGAGAATAACCTACGGACCGGCTCTCTTTAAAATCACATTCATGCATATCTTGTCAGTGCAAAATCCCTAATCATCAAAAGATATCAAATAAAAAACCACTAGATCACAATAAACCTCGCACAAAAGAAAGAAAATGTGAACAATCATCAAAGTTGTGCAATCCAAAAATCACTCTAATGGCATAGCTCTCCTCTTTTTTGCTTTACCCCAAATTTTTTATGACAGGCAAATTTTTTTTCTCAGGCTTGTCGTTTGACAGGAATTTTTTTCAACTACCTTTTTTGACAGGCAAAATGGATCTTGACAGGAAAAACAGGCGTCAAATTTAGGCCTTGTATACCACTACGAATCGTCTAGTCTGAATGTACGTTTACATTTTCCTTCTGTCTAGTTTAATAAAGTTATTATTTTCTTCAAAAACACTAGTAGTAATTTGTATATATAAACTATATGTATACATGCCTAGTAGTAATTTGTATATATAAACTATATGTATACATGCCTGCCTACTACCATAGGCAGTTTTCTATGAATAATTTTTATCAAGTGTCTTCAAGACTCAAGCTCTCAAGAATGGTCAATGACTCAAGGGAGGAGGAGGGCTCATGAAAACGGCATTTCAATGTATTTTTATAGGCTAAAATCTGGAAAAACCGTGAAAACGGCATTTCAATGTATTTTTATAGGCTAAAATCTGGAAAAATCGGCTAGATATATATCTACCCCTTACAAAAAACAATTCAAATTTACAAGTTTTTAGGGCCTTTACACACCAAGGTCTACCCACCTACCGTTAATGCTGGGAGCCAATCGAATGTTTAAATTGGGCTGGATGGGCGCACCCCTATTACATAGCTAAACTTGGGCAGACTTCAAAAGGTGAGGTGGCAGTTGACTGACGCCCATGATAAGCAATTTCATGGACAACCAATGTTGGCTGCCCAAACTTGGGCACCCACTCATCCCACCAATCAAGTTCAAGTACAGTTGTAGTATTTTGTCAATAATGCATTGAATACTAACCTTTTGAAAGATTCTGGCTTCGGTGTGTAAACCCCTTGCCCATTAAAGACTACCAACGCATGCCCAGACCATAAGCACACATTTGGTGAGATTGAGCGGTGTGTAAAGGCCCTTAGTTAAAATACCAGCAAAATATGCAAATTTAATCTAGAAAACCGGTTAGTTTATAAGCATGTCCTTATTTTGTCCGGTTGAAAATTCCTTTTATCGAACCTCAAGAAGGACTGGTGGGTGTGTGGGGTGTGGTGTGGTGGTGAGAGGAGGGGGGGTGTGAGTCACTGTGAGAGAGGCCAATGAGGATGTAAGCGGAAGAGGGAGGGGGGGTGTGTATTCAACTACCTTAAAGAGTCTCTACCTACATCCCTATATACCATTATGTTATTTGTGCCTACTTGTCCATTTAATTAAGAAAACAATTTAGACATCATTTATATACATCCAAATATGACTTTGTCATTTCCATCCAATAATTATTGAGTTTCACGTGGAATGTGCTAAATTTTTTAAAACAGACACTCTTCACCCACTTTGTAGAGTGACGGGAGGGGAATCAATCCCATGTCATCTCAAGTGGAGAAAGGACCCTACCTTAACCACCCAACTATTGACCAATGCTCATGAAAAACATTTTTCCCAACCAATAGAAAAAAGGAAGACATTGAAATTTAGCCGCTTTTCAATCTCAAATGATGAGATTTGCTAGTTTTACAACTAAAAATAGTAAAAGTTTACCGATTTCCTTCAAGGCAAACTCCAATATCATTTGGGATTTTGAAATTTCAGCAGGTAAGAAACACACTAAACGTCGTTTGTTGTGAACTTTGCTATTGACCCCACCCCTAGTGTGTTGCATTTTGATTGTCTTCATTCCGTTATGAAGAATGACTCAAACAAACATTTTTTCATGCAAAGGTGTGAAAGGATGGGATGTCACACTTCACAATTTGTTGTTTTTCGAGGGAAGCCACTGAGGGTTTGTGTCAAATTGTGTGTGTGTGAACTAGGCACAACACACTTCACAAAAGAATATATATCAATGTACCCTATAATACTTCCTTCTTCTTCTTCTTTTGGGACCAATAATATTTATTTATATCAACTGTTCCAAAGCTGTCATACAACCAGAACCAAAATACCACTATCTACTCTTTTTTCACTTCATTCAAGATTTTACAAAAAAATTCCCATCTTTCATCCTCACACAAGAAGCAAGATTGTTCCCAAGAGATCTGATACCCCAACAGTAGGCAAGCCTCTAACATGGCATCTGTAGTGCAACTACGGGGGGACTGTTTTTCCAGCATTCCCCCTCGCTTTGACCAGACTTTGATTGTGGGTCTAGCGCCAACTAGATTCTCAATAAAAGCAACAAATGCATGATCAATTTGTCACTACAATCACTACACTCAAAAGCTCAAGCATCAAATATACATTATATCTTCACAAAAGAATATATATCAAGGTACCCTATAATACTTCCTTCTCACTCCAATCAAAAGCTCAAGCATCAAATATACATTATATCCTCTTTATGCTCTTTAGATTTTTTTTAAAGTTTTTTTTAAAGGATATTTGAAGTGCAAGTGCAAACACACACACAAACCACCATATATCTTATTTACAATGTACCACATCGACTCTTGCCAGCGGGGTTTGAACCTGCGGCATTATGCTTGGTTGCTATGCATCCTCTCCAACTGCGCTAATGTAACACTTCTTCGATTTTTTTAGCAGAGAATTGTACTTTATTGGAGATAAGAGATTCATATATATTTACATCACACTAAGCACAAGGCCTGTGGAAAGCTTTCTATCATGGGTGCTACATACAGCTGATAAAGTTCTGTAAGCCATACGAAACCCTCCCCTAACAATGATCCACAGATTTTCTTGGCATAATAGCATTGTCTACCATTGACCTTGGAGAAGACCATGGTGGTACTACTGGCTTCTCTCTCCTTTGGCAATTGGTCACAGCTTGGGGAAGACTATACTTCTTACAGTTTCGAAGCGTTGTATATGGAACCAAACCGTCACATCAGAGTCCAGATGATGTGTTAATTAGGATCTTGTCCACACTGTACTCGATGAGTGCAGGGAATTGGAAAAACGCGCAGAATTGAATGCAGATTCAGGCTTCATCAGCTGGCTGGTGTCATCTGCGGATGATAAGGCATTAATGTCCACCTTAGATTGCTGTGAGTTAATAACATCTTCATGTCCATATCCAGACTCCCTGCGTAGAGTAGCAAGGGATTCTGCAACAAGGCTCATGTTGGGCCTGTCATCTTTCTCTGCATGCAAACATTCGAATGCCAATTCCACCACCCCTTTCACCATTCTCTCCACATCCGAATTCTTACCCATTTCCAAACGAGGATCCACAAGCTCCTCCCACGCCCCGCATGCTATCTTCGCCATTGATAAACTAGAAAGATTTATCTCCCTCCTATTCCTTGACATATCTACCGCTAACTTACCAGACACCAGCTCCATTAACACCACCCCAAAGCTGAACACATCGCTCTTATCAGTTAGCTGATAGCACTGCTGATAATCCGGATCTACATACCCCGGAGTGCCCTGAGGAGCTGTAAACACGTGAGTTACTTCAAGGGGCACCAGCCTTGAAAGCCCAAAATCAGCTAATTTCGCATGGAAATTCTCATCTAGAAGGATGTTGGTTGTCTTAACATCTCGGTGAAAAATGGGGGGAGACGCAGAGTTGTGAAGATAGGATAGAGCTTCTGCTGTTTCCCATGCTATATTTAGCCGGATTTTCCATGGCAGTCCTGGCTTATTAACATCATGAAGCTGATGAGAAACGGTGCCTTTGGAGGCATACTCGAAAACCAACAGTAGATCCCTGTCATCTTGGCAGCAAAAGCCATACAATTTCACTAAATTTGGGTGTTGAAGACTTGCAAGGATCTTCATTTCATTGTGGAACTGCTCTATACTTCTGGAATTGTCATGGTAAAGCTTCTTGATGGCAGCTTTGCGGCCATCTCTGAGAAACCCTACATAGACGGTACCAAACCCTCCATCCCCAATCACGTTTTCATCTGCAAAAGACTTTGTGGCTTGTAGCAGTTCTTCATAAGGAAACTCCTCGACAGAAACGGGGGCAAGCTTTTCTGACAAGCAAATTGCCCTTTGTGTACAGAACTTGTCTCTGAAAGAATTGGGGACATTAATTCTGCTGGAAAACTTTCTTCTTCTGCGAAGACAGCACAGAGCAAGCACTGCCGATATTGCGATTATACCTACTATTGATGTAGCCGCTGCTGTGGCTAGTTTATGGCCGGTGCTGCATAGGATACCATTGCATTCTGCGTGGAGATAAAGAAGACCTAATTACTTTAAATAATTAACATCAAATTCTAATAATTAATCAACGACGGCGGTTAACTAATTACCAGCTGCAGTACAGTCTGTGCTGGAGTGTCGCAGATTGCCCAGGCAGAAGCATTCGAAATTGTTGTGGGCGTCGTAGCCGCACGTTCCGTTGGTTTTCTCACATTTCGCACACTGATGGCTATAATAATTGCTCCACAGGAGTTGAACCATTCCAGCGGACCATTCTTTAACGGGGAGAGAAAAGTTGAGGGTAACGAAGAACTGGAAATGCGTGCAGGCCAAGCTATGCAACACGTACGGCAGCATGAGCTCCTTGTATGGTAAGAATTCGATGCAAGTGATATTGTGGGGGTTGCATTGCTTTTGAAAAGATCTGCAGTGTGAGCTATTTCTGTCATATAAGGAAGACGTCATGGAAGTGTGGTTAGTGCAATTAAAGAGCAGGTAAACATTGCTGGGGGAGATTCGGAAAGCTGAGTCTGCAAAGGTTGTGAGATTGATTGACTTGGGAAGGAAGTAAGATATGTTACTCTTAGGTGCAGGGGTGCAAGATGGAACTCCTGCGACCTGATCATGCAGAATCAAATTCCTGTTCCAGGTGAGATTGACGGAGGTGCTGGAGATGCCTATCACAGCCGGAGGGCCGATAGGGTCAGCAGACTCAGCACCATTGGGGGTGGCCTCATTGAAATTATACCAGTAAGCCTGGTCCGTGGTGCAGTTGGATAAGAGGAAGCTAGAGGAAGCGGCGCAGGAGGGAGCTGCCCCGAAGGGAAAAGAGATGTTCTTGAGATAGGCACAGCTGGAAGGACCACAGGCATGGCCATCACGTGAATCAGAAGAGAGTACGAGTAGAAAATGGAAGCAACGACAACAAAAGATCAGAATGAAGAGGAGTCTCATAGCTTCACCACTAGCAGAACAGAGACCCGGCCTCATCCGAAGAGAAGGGAAATTTCATGAGAGACGCACAAGACCCGGAAAAGGTGTTCTTTTAAAAGTCTTTTCCTTACCTACTCTTACCAACTCTTTTGTATGCTTCTGATTTGATTGGTTGAAAAATATGGTTTTTCAACCATATTTTTTGTCAACCATATTTTTTGTATACTTTTGTATGCTTTTCTTGCCATCTCTTTTGTATGCTTCTGATTTGATTGGTTGAAAAATATGGTTTTTCAAAGAGCACCGCTTCTAAGTCTCAGTGAAACTCAATCTTTGCACCTTCCGGTAGGCTGATCTATAAAGGTCCTAATGCCCACCACACAATGAATTATTACTAGTATTGGATCCGCGCGTTGCTGCGGGCGGCAAGTAGAGTTCCTGCAAAAATATTCCTACAAAAATAGGCTCAGTTTCTCCAATTTAGGTCATGTTTTAAGTAAACACAATACATTATTTCAAGTGACTTCATATATACATATCTCAAAATAACATCCATGTCTCGTAGATTTATAGCGAAAACAAAAATATCATAGTAATGTAGCATACGAAGATGCAAAAAAGGACCAATATTACATATTCTCAAAATGCACCACAAAATACGTATTCTCAATCGGTAATGTCAGAATCAACAAATTGAATTCTTCTCTTGTGAGAAGGATCATTCATTTGTCTCCTCACAATACGCACTCTATTGTAAAGCGGTGATCCATCCTGCACATGCTCTACTATCGATGAATGCAAAGGACCTGCACAAAAACGAAACAACGATAAATCAAATCTCAAAAGGACCTGCACATAACGACACATCGATAAATAAAATCTCAGAAGGACCTGCACATTACGACACATCGATAAATAAAATCTCAAAAAAATCTTATAATAGAAAAACATAATCAAAATTACCTCATACAATAGAACATCGAGTGAATGATACATGAGGAGCTCTAGTATAAAACCCATAACGAATACCAATGGTCATGAAGGATGTAAGAAACAACCAGTCACATCGGGTACTAAATACCCCTCAAATGATGCAAAGCATCTGTCCATCTCTCTCCAAAACAAATAGACACCCCACTCCTCATTAGGAACACCGATCCCGTATCAATGTCATACAATATCCTAAAATCAAAGCATAACAAATAGGTTATACAATTATTTATATATAGGTTCAAAAATATTTATACAATGCCTAACAATTACACTTATATTTACCCATCCCTATAAGCATCAATTATAATCCCTGCTACGTGACGTGCAGTAATAGGAGTTGACCATAGCGGTGGCTCTGTACACATAGACATCAGTATAGAATGTCATGTTCCACACTTTGTAATCAAGAAAAGTTATGCAAATATAGAGAATAACTCACCTACTATCCTCGACAAAGGCATGTCTAATGTAAAGGTAATCTTATGTCAAAACATAAACAACAAAAAATAGGTACTTTTACCATGGACAATTATGTATAAAAAAAGAAATCACAACAAAATTAATCAAATTACAGAACTTAAATAAGAAACCTGACTTGTCACTCTGAAGTCATCAAGATCTCCTTATAAACAATATTGTTTGTTGTAGGTGTATAACTTTGAAGATCATCAAATGAACACTCCACATTAGCGTTATTCTCAAGTAACACCTTCACAGCATGAGGAGACCGTGCTCGTGACAACGCGACATACAATTGTCCATGAGTAAACACTGGAGTCACCAAATACAACCCTAAGACATTTAGGGTTTGGCCTTGTGATTTGTTTATTGACATGCCAAATGCCAACCGTACGAACGGGAAACTGTCTCCACCTCATGGTGAAGGGTAGTTGGGCCTCGTTGCATATAAAGGTAATCTGTGGAAGAAAAACTCTTTCACCAACTTTAGTACCAGTGATGATTTCAGTCTCCAAGACTTTAGAGTGAAAGGCCTTACATATCATCCGTGTACCATTACAGAGTCCACGTCTTGGATCCAAGTTACGAAACAAAATAACAGGAGCTTCTAACTTTAAAACCAAGCAGTGAGGTGGATATCCACCCCGAAGGTCGATTGTGTTCAAAACCAAGCAGTGAGGTGGATATCCACCCCGAAGGTCGATTGTGTTCAAAAATTCTGTGGAATATAGGAATGAATTTTCATCATTTTCAAGAATTGAATCTGCACTGAAATATTGCTTAGGCTCACCAGGCATTGCATCCAAAGCTATCTTATTCACAATACCCACTTGACTGTTTATTGGAGCAAGAATAGCACGCTCACTAAAGTATGAAGCATATATCGTAGTGATAGCCAATTTAGAGTATACCCAATGTACCAAGTCTTTAAGAGTCGATCTTTGCAAGACCATATTACTTGGTAGTGTCACCATCGTATTATCATCGGTACAATCCACTCCATTCCCAATATTCATGACCCACTGTTTAAACTTATTGCGTCCATTAGTATTGCTTGATTGAATACGCATATTTCCAGTTAACTTTAGAACTTTGATAGAGTTCCATAGAAAGGAACGACACAATGCTGCATTAACAATATCCTCACGTCTTCCCTTCATAATAACATGCAAGATTTGTCTAAAATCTCCCCCCATTAATACAACCTTTCCACCAAATGGCTTATCTAAGAATAATACATCTTGTGAGCTCCTATCCAACGCTTCAAAAGCATAACGATGAATCATTGGAGCCTCATCCCAAATAATGAGCTTACAAACTCTCAAAACCTCAGCAAGTTGTTCATGTATAGGGATTTTGCAAGTTGAAGAATTGTTTAGCTCCAGAGGTATCTTGAATCTAGAATATGCAGTACGTCCATTCGCCAAGAGTAGAGAAGCAATACTTGATGGTGTGTTGGCTTTTTCATCATTGGGTGCACAAATAGATGACTCTCTCTTTCACAATAGTAGTGAGAATGTTGAGTGATAATCCGAGTTTGGATTTGAAAATGACTATATGTGAGATGAAATCCACATCTAGGCACTCAATGCCAACAGCTTTTGAGATTGCTGGTATCATGATTGGTCAAGGTGATGATCATAATGTTGGTCGTCTCGTGATATTTTATTGCATACCCGAGAAGGCACATGCAAACACATCTCTAATTTGCATAGGTGCTATATGCCTCTTTTGTACGTCATGTTATTTCCAAGAGGGGAGGACGGATGGCACTTGAGAATCCCTTATGCTGATGCACAAGTGAGTGCATTGAGAAATGGTCATTGTGTGACTCAACGACAATACTATGCTTATCGATTGCAAATTCGCCCAAATACAAATGCATGCTTGCTACGTGGTGGAAGATTGTTGCAACAGTTTATGGTTGATGCCTATTGCAGTGTTGAAGAGTCACGATTATCTTGGCTACGCCATAATCAAGAAAGTTTGCGTTCAGAGGTTTATAGTGGTTTAGCAGACATGCTTCATGTAGAAGGAAGTGGAAGTGGTATTGCAAGAAGGACAGTAGTGGGAAGGAGAATAGTGTTACCTTCCAGTTTTACTGGTGGGCCACGACAAATGTATCAACTTTATCAGGATGCCATGGCAATTGTTCGTTTAAAGGGCAAGCCCGATTTATTCATTACTTTCACCTAAAGTGGCCAGAGGTATTAGATGCTTTACTCACGGGGCAAAGTGCATGTGACCGACTTGATTTGACTACTAGAGTATTTCACCAAAAACATTCAGATATGATGAAAAATATCGTGAAGAAGGAGCTCTTTGGTAAGGTGATTGGATATGTGAGTGTCATTGAGTTCCAAAAAAGAGGATTGCCTCATTCACACACGTTATTGATCTTGGATAGTGCCCATAAACCTAAGACTGTCCAAGACTATGATAGATTAGTATGTGCCGAATCGCCTGACAAGCAAATGTTTCCTACTCTGCATGATGTCGTGTTGCATTGCAATATCCATGGGCCCTGTGGGCCATTCAATCCAAGTGCAATTTGTATGGATAAACGGAAATGCACAAGGAACTATCCCACGAGCTTTTGCACAAGAGACTACTGTGGATGAGAGTGGTTACCCCGTGTATATGCGTCGAAATGATGGAAGAACTGTGGCATGGAAAAAGTGTAATGTTGATAATAGATGGGTTGTGCCATATAACCCTTATCTTTCAGTCACATATAATGCTCATGTAAATGTGGAAATATGCTCAACAATAGCAGCAGTGAAATATCTTTACAAGTATATATACAAGGGGCATGACAGAGCAACAATAAGATTTAGCACTGTACAAGGTGGGGATGTTAATGCTGCTTGCGTAGTTAATGAGATTCAGAGGTATTTGGATGCACGTTACGTTTTTGCATCAGAGGCATGTTGGAGACTCTTTGAGTATGATTTACACAATGAGAAGCCTGATGTGCAACGATTGCAGGTACACTTAGATGGGGGTCATAATGTTATCTTTAGAGATGATGATAATATTGCAGATGTTTTTCAGAGGAAAAATGTAGGCAAGACTACTATGACTGAATGGTTTACCTGTAATCAACAACATCCTGAAGCAAACAATACATTGTATAGTGATTTCCCTCAACAATGGGTTTGGAACTCCAGGTTGAAGAAATGGACCAAAAGAAAGATTGGAAACACTATAGGGCGCATGTACTTTGTAGCTCCTTTGGCAGGTGAGGCATACTATGTTCGCCTACTTCTTACAATATGTAAAGGTTCTAAGTCATTTGAAGATTTGCGTTTGCTCAATGGTCACATCTATCCTTCTTTCAAGGCAGCTTGCATTGCCAGAGGGATACTAGAAGATGATTCTGAATGGGTTGCATGTATGGAGGAAGCATCATCCATGCAAAATGCCTTGCAGTTGAGATGTCTTTTTGGTACTATACTGCTATTTTGTGAGCCTTCCTGTCCAGGAATATTGTGGAAGAGATTTCGAGAAGAAATGATAGAAGATTTTCTATACCAGTTATCGAGAAGCAGGGGTCAGTTTATTGGTATTGAACAATTAGCTGAAACTCATGCACTACTACATTTAGATAAAATTCTTCGTTCTCGGAGACAGACATTGGCAGATTTTGAAGGAATGCCTGAACTAAACAGAACTGATTTGGAAGTCTTGGGTGAAAATAGATTGCTTTTGGAAGAAAGATCTTTTGATACTGTCAAACAATCTAACCTGACAGCTATGGAGTCAACATTAACAGATAGCCAGCGTGTTGCTTTCGATGCTGTAATGCATGCAATTGCGATAGATGCAGCTGACATTTTTTTCCTAGATGGTCCGGGGGGATCGGGCAAGACCTATTTATATAATTGCTTGCTTGCATGAGTACGTGGACAAGGGTATGTTGCTTTGGCCACTGCCAGTTTTGCAAGACTACTCGCCCGTAATTTCTCGCCAAAAAAAGCACCCACAAGCGACGAGGAAGACGAGGATTGTCACAAAGACCGAGAAAAAAATTGATGACACCTGAGATTTCAATATCATATAGTTTGGAATATTAGAAAGAATTGAAAATCACACATATTCTTGACCCCATGGATATTTTTGAAAATGTTGGGCACTTGGTTTGGAAACATCTTGTGGGTATCAAAGATACAGAGGCTACAAGGGTGGATTTAAAGGAACAAAACTATAAGTCATCTTCATGGCCTATTTTAAGTCCTAAAATAGGAAAGACGACTTATCATCATGGGTACTAACAAAGGACGAGATGAATATGATCCATGATAGGATGAGATCGATACTACATACACCTACATGCTATGGTGCATCATTGCGAAACATGTTTACTATGGATGATAATAGTCTTTCGAGATTAAAGACACATGACTAGCATAACTTCCTAAAGGTAGGCTATGGCTCTATTGTATTCTTGGCATTTGTTAATTTGTATAGATACTAATGTCAAAGTGGACTATCTGTAGCATATCTTGCCACTTGTAATTGATGGATGCTTAACTCAAGGCATTTGAGATATCGTATACCGTTTGGAGTCCCTTACAAAGTATTGCTCCTTCAAAAAAGTTTATAGGGTTCTTCTTTGTTATCGATTAGTGTTTTATCATTTGCTAGGTGGATCAAGTCAAAGGAAATAGACACTCGGGATATTCCACAAAAAAAGTTGGAGTGCATAGAGCTCCTATGCTTGATGGAAAAAGCGTTTCTTATTATGTCTTTTTTTGACATCCAAGTCCATGTGCTTATCCACCTTGTTGAGGAGGTAGAGCTTGCTGGAGTTGTAAGCACATGATGGATGTTTTGGGTTGAAAGATTCATGGGAGTCTTGAAGGGTTTTGTGCATCAGAGGGTAAGGCCTGAAGGATCTATGGCACGCAGAGGGATGGTTGCATCATGAGTGCATGTACTATCGCTTTGAGTACTTGCAGCTTGTTGATGAGAAAACTCCCCCTATTTGGACGATAGAAGAATCAAGTAAAATTATCAAACAAGGTGTAATGTGGAAAGGGACTCCAAGTACATCTTGATCATGAAATTTTCATGATCTACAATTCAGAATGTATGCAAAAATGGATCTAAGAGCACGACAAAGAATGGTAACAAAATATACGAAGAACAGCCAAGAGGTAACAAGTGACCCCTACCATGTTAATGACATGGATATACAAGAGTGAATAAAAAAGGTGCAAGAAGAAGTTATGCAAGTTATGCATGAGGAGTTCGAGCTCAGTCTCGGGGTGTGACAAGGAGGTAAGGTATGGCATGGCCCACACTTCTAGTATTCTATGTGCATGCTTTTGTGATGTTAATATTCTCTATGCTTATGATTTTAGGTTCGGGTATATAGTAGTATGTGGGCCTATGGACAACTTCTTTGAGTCTAAAGGATTGATGGTGTGTGTGTTACTCAAGACTCGTGCATTGTTGCATCAACAACAATCTCGTGTAAGTGTCTGTGACATGAATCTTGTCGATGCCAAACTAGGTTACGTTGGGGATGTAGAGAGAATATATGAAGTTAATTATCATTTTATGAAACAAGTATAGTTCAACTAGAAATTGATTCATTTTCTCACATGTTGGTGTATTTGGTGCTAATTTGAGAGCATGTCTAATATAGGTCATTTTGAAGGTTTAATGGTTCCGTACACAATACAGAGGCAAAGATGCTACTGTGAAAAGAGAGCACATGGGTTTTTGGTCTATCGACTTCTCTAAGTTGCTACGGGCAAGAAAAGAACCTTTCCTTCCTCCAATGCATTGTGAACAAGCATTCTTTTACAAGAATCGAGATTACAATTTACGACCATCTCATATTACAATCAAAGATCTCTTACCGCCAACCACAGCTTGTGGACCTCAGGCATACAGAGGTCCACGAGGTCTCGAAGCCGATGATGATAGAAAACCTTGCCTCCGTCTTGGTCCACAATGTGCCCCTGCTCGTCTCGATGGAGCACTCCATGCCCATGTCCCCTATACATGATCGTGGCACCAATGGTGGTGGGAATGGCTACTCGGGTGGATCTGCGATACTTCGCTCATGACTCCTATAAGGAAATTAAAACAAATAGTTCTTAGGCATTGAAACAAATAGTATAACATACAAAAAATACTCATGCCTTTGCTAAGAGTCTTGGGTGACATAACCAGGCCCCTATGTAACTCTCCTCTTTGTACTAAACAATTGACCAAATATAACTATTATTGTAATTTTTAAACAAATGATAGCTCAAAAGAGACAAATTATAGAAATTATACATACTCGTTTGGCTAGGTGGCACCACGTCTTTCTCCTGATTATGGTCCTTTGGCGCCATGTCCAACTCCTGATCTTGATCCTCCAAGGCCAGCTCTAACTCTTGACCCTGACCCTGCTCCTCCTCAACCTCCTACTCTAGATCCTCCTCGTCCTTTAATGGATCTAGAGGTGCCCTCGTGAGGGACTATGGGCCATAATAAGCAAGAGATCCGAGTGACGGTAGCCTCTAGCTTATCAACACTCAACACAAAATACTCTACCATGTCCTCCTCTATCTCAAACCTACTCAAACCAAGAGTCCGTAATAGTCTCTTAATGGCTATCAACAAAGAGACCTGCCTTCCCGAAGTCCATTATGGAGACCTACACATGCAAGAAGGAGATTGCATCTAAACCTATATGTTTTTGATTTTTTTGGTCGAGGTCTCAGAATGAGCAAGCTCATTTTGAGACTCGAATAGAGAAATGCTTTTGCGATTAGCTTCATCGTCTCTGGTCTCAGAGACAATTTTTCTACTTCCTTAAGGTATTAACCTAGAAGACCCTGATCTGGGCACGATAGCAACGAAGTACTCTTGGAGGAGCCCAGGTATATGGGACTTGCCATCTAGCGCACCCACTATCTAAACATATAAGGTGCACTATCTAAACATATAAGGTGCACTATGATACCAGCACCTTGAGACAGGATGTGGAGAGGATATGCTTTACTGGCGCATCTCGAGAGACACTGTCATCTCTCTCATTTCCAGCACCCGGACATGAAGTCCCTCTTGTTTGACACATTAGTGCGACCTACCACCATGTATGGGAGTCCTTTCTGGGCCTGCAACCTCGGATTGGACGATTGGAGAGCGATCGAGAGGGTACAGGTTCTACTATTTTCCAGGCTCATCAGAGCCAAGCCTTCGGTACCCCCCAACATTCTACTGGCAGAGTTTGGAGCCTCACCATTGGTCCTCGATGCAGCCTTCCAAACTATCATATACCTCCAGCAGATCCTCAGATTTGGAGACACAGTAGAGGGTTGCACCCAGCTTCCATGGCTTGCTTTGACTTCATCCCAAGCTCTGGAAGATGCAAGTACTCAAAGATGCAGGTACTCAAAGATGCTGGTTGGTTTCACTCGCTTGGCCTAGACCTAGACAAACTTTCGCCATTCAGATATAGTCTCGACGCTCCTTACTTATACTTATCACGACACCGGATCAGTTAAGTCATTCGTGCGGACCTGCTCCATCTCTACACATTCCGTACATGGATCCTCCCCACATGTTTGCATGTGAAGATGGCTGCATACCATAGTCATTTTCTCAGGATCTCGGACGAAGGTTTCATTGAGCCTACAGGGTACACATGGATACATCTCTCGCATGCACTCAGGATCTCTCTAGGACAGTTTGGAGATTTCATCCCACAGATTGGAGATTGAGGCAGGCAGGATGAGACGGACAAGGAGAGGCAGGAGAGTCAGCAGAACAGGACCGGACATGCTCCATATGTGACATGGGCGAGGTTGAGACAGAGGAGCATTTCTTATGCAGATGCTTAGTATACTATGAGATCCGGTGGAGGTTTCACTGTCTCTTTAGAGATGGCTTTGGCCCTATTTCCAAGGTCATTGACTATGAGGATCAAAGATGCCTAGCTCTATTCATTAGAGAGGCTTTCACTTTCAAAGACAGGAGACTTAGACAGATGCAGGGCCACCAGACTCATGATGCATGAGAGACCCAGGAGCCAGACAGCCCACTTGACCACACTGAGACTCACAAGGAAGATCCACAGATTTTGAACCCGAGCGACTATGAGGATCAAAGATGCCTAGCTCTATTTCCAAGGTCATTGACTATGAGGATCAAAGATGCCTAGCTCTATTCATTAGAGAGGCTTTCACTTCAGAGACAGGAGACTTAGACAGATGCAGGGCCACCAAACTCATGATGCGTGAGAGACCCAGGAGCCAGATAGCCCACTTGACCACACTGAGACTCACAAGGAGGATCCACAGATTTCGAAGTCGACATGGCTACAGAGACCACTGTTGTACCCACCACGAGGATGCACATATGAGATGATTGAGCAAAGATGTGTAGAGCACCTACATAGAGGCCACTACAGGAGACTGCTTTCACGACGCCAGAGGACATTACAGGCATTCAGGCAAAGACACCTCGGGGGGGACCTCCATTGTCACCTATACGGATCGCGGGCTCTCGAGGGACGAGATTATCCACTTGATCCAAGGAGGAGAGGTGGAGGGGCACGACTTCTTCTACTATTATGGTGCACCTGACGAGGGGGCCCAGCCCTCATGAGTACCTATATGGCATGACATGCTTCTCATGATGTACACTTATAGCATGCTGCATAACTTTTTGATTTTCATTTCAGTTTCAGTTCTAGTTTCACACATTTTAGTGTCATTATGCTTTCCGATGAGGCTCCCGAGCGCATCGACTTATGTATTCATATATGTTCAACATGTGTCATCTCAGACCCGTTATGGTCCTTTGAAGACAATAATAAAATTTCATTTCATCTCTCTCTCTCTCTCTCTAACACACACACACACACATTTAAATAAGTGCCTATATGTCCATGGTGCCATGATGATCTACTCCAATGCTGATGTAAGCTCTAATTCTTATGTTGGCTATGATCTATGGAGTGATGCTCTAAATGAAATGATGTGTTTAGCTTATATGCATCTAGCTTGAATTTTAGTGTTGTCCTAATGTCTATGGATGATGAGCATCAAGGGTTGTTGTCCCAAGTTGATGGATGATGATGAGGAGAGAGGGTTGTTGTCTCAATGTCAAAGGATGATGAGCAGACAGGGCTGCTATCCCAAGGTGAAGGAGGATGATTCATGAGTAGAGCATGGGCTGCTATCCCGAGGTGAGCTATAGGAGAAATACGCAAATGTGATGAATGCAAAGAGGGATGTTGTCTCGAGTTGTGCTGCAAGAAAATAAATGTTGATGTGATGAATACAGAGAGGCTACTGTCCCAAGATATGCTGCAATAGAAAAACATAGATATGGTGAAGATCCAGGCTACCTGCAGAGGTAGGCCAGCAACAAAGTAGAAAATCTTGAGTATGATGTCGATTGTAGCATGCAAGATATTGATCATCTCGTAATGCACAGCAAAGCCTTCTTTAAGCCCATGAGTCTATGCAATTCCACTTAGAGAGACATAGTAGAAGAGAGAGAAAGTAGATGAGAGTCAACACAATATTGGGTCCCAATTTACCCACTGAAGGGGCTCCTTGTTTGCAAGCAAGAGTATTTTCTTACATTGATCTTTGTAGAACTTACAAGGAGTATGAAGGATGACTGAGGACTTTGAGACACGCAAGGACGATGTATACCCAACGCAGGCTAATCTAGATGTTGTCCAAGATCCTTTTTTGAATGGCACTTCAATGACCACTATGTAACCCCAAAACTGAGGGATGCACATATGATGGCTAAATGCTGAAAAATGCCCTTGGGAATGCCTAGAACTGATCCTGGCCTTAACTGAATTTTCTAGATAGATGAATAATTTGGTGGGGAGAATGTGCATGCTTTTTTATTCATAAAAGCTACAAGACTGGTTCATGCCCTATTGGCCTACTACTTGTGGACAAAAAATAATATTCTAAATTTCTAGTGTTGGTGGCCAATTGGAGCTGCTCTCACAACTTAATCTCACCCCCAAGTTATGCTGGCCAACTGTTAAATAAAGGCAATGATGCTAGCCGACTACTATGAAGAGATTGTTTTATGCTAGTGGACAGCCCATGGGGAGGCTGTAATGCTAGCTTCTGACAGCCAATGGGCATGTGTAGGGCAGCCCACTAGTTGCCCAAGCCCTCCTATGGCCTCAAAGCTGCCCTTTATGGGCTGGCCTAGCCCAAGGCTTACCTAAATTCTCCTCATGCAAACCTAATACTAAGGCTAACACTACATGCACTATTTGATAAATTCTCCAAGTGGGTTAAGAAAACTGACACTTGACTAATCTCTAAGGCTCAGAGACTGACCTATGTAGCTTGTGCCTAATTGTCAAGGGACTAAGAGCTCACAATGGGGACACGGCATACAAAACATTATTCCTAAAAGGGTAATTCCTACTACTGATGAATGGTGCACTGATGTAGCGCCTATGTGTCACAAAGCACTACAGTGCTAGGTGCATGTAACATATCGATTATGATGTAGTTGTTGCTGCGATATGGTTTGGACTGATGGTCAGCCCAAAGTAGGGGCTGTCGGCCAATAGCACAAGACCAAATCCAAAAATAAATCAAATAAAAAAACCCCTTTTAGGGCTGGGAAAAATACCATTTTCATACAAGATTGGACTAGTAGTATTGCCTTGTTCCAAAAATCCAAACTAGTCAAAGTGCCCTATTCTAGCCCTGTTTTCTCAATGCTGGAGGAGAACTAGGGTACAAGGTTTTGTGCAGAGTATGTCCATATGTTGTACTTGAAACATATCAAATCTTATGATATTTTGACACCAAGAGGCAGGTGTTTGCAGGTGTGAAAAGTACATATCTAATAGTTGCTCTGCAATCAGGATTGTATAAGGATTGGAGGGACTTCCAGGGTGTCGGGGGTCTTCTCCTTTGAAGTTGGGCATGAAAATTGACATGTGGACCTTATACAAGTCAAGGAACAAATCTACAGAGTTTCATCCTTTTGGGTCTATTGAGGAGGTGCAGCAGAAGGGTTAGTGTCTGGTCCAAAGCATCTGAGATGGCTGCCAACTTGCAGCCATCTCAAAGAGCTGATGGAGGGCTTGCTAAAGGAGATTTGAGCGGGAGGTTTGTGTGTGGACAGAGGTTGAGGATTTTTTCCATCAAGTTTGGTAGCATTTGAACAAGTGGAAGTGGACCTAGGGGGCTGACATGCTCCAACTGGGGTTGACATGATGCTAGATGCCAACCTGAATGCTAGTGTAAGACACAACTAAACCACCGGACTATTCCTCCATGACCCAGGATATCTCCATAGACCTCTAGTCAACCTTGTTGAGAGAGAAGTACCTATTGTCCAACATGCTAAGGTAGCTATTGGCATGCATTAGGAGCACCCAACATGCATTGGGAGCTCTAGGTGCATGGCAATAGCTACCAGCATGCTTAAGTTGTACCGGTGTCAGGCAAAAATTTGAAAGGTGTTTTGGGCTTGTGTACATATGGATGCATGGCATGTGTGAAGACTTGGCCTTGGAATGCCTTGGCAGATGTACAGGGTGGATGGTTTTGCTGTAGGCTTGTTACAGGTTTGTCTGAAGTGTGGTTTGCTGAGGTGATATCAGCTGTTCTGCCGCTTTGGTTGTGTACGCGTCCAAAATAATTGGGCACTGGAAGATAGTATTTGAAGGTGTGTGGAAGCATGGGGTCAATGTTGCCTTGTAGATGGTGTGAAATGTCAAGTTTGGATGGGCATGCTCATGGCAGGATGGAGAAGGCGCAAAAGCATTGGATTGTGGCCATCTTCTAGGCTGAAAAATAAAAAATAACATCCACGTGGCCAACAAAGAAATAACCACATGGAGGCTTGTTTAACTGCCAGCACAGCGTAGGAAGACGCCAGAAGGTTGGCAAAGAGAAAGAAGCGAAGGTAGAGCTGGTGGGGGTTTTTTCTGAAGAATTGGGAGGTTAGTGCAGCCGGCACGCACTGTAGAGAGAGAGCCGCCTTGGTCGTGTTGGCGCTAGCCACTACCGAAGAGGTGGAGGCTGCCTTTGGTAGGTAATGAGGAAGGTGTTGTGGCTAAGGCTAGCCTGGTGGGCGACGGGCGACAGAGGACTGTCACCGGATACAGGAGAGTAGCTGCAGAGCGGTGGTGGGCGGCGACTGGCTGCTATATACAAAGGGAGAAGCAGCTCGTAGTGATGAGTGGAGCAAAGGAGCCGCTTCTGGCAACTGTGTGAGGTGAGGTTGGTGCAGCTGCTGTGGAGACAGAGGGCTGGCGACAAGCGAAGACCAGAGAGTGCCTTGGGTGTTGGGTGCTAGCTGCTACTGCAGGTGCTGGAAATAGCTGGTAACGTCGACGGGATCTGGTTTTGGGTAGCCGACGGTGACTGACGCAAGCGAAGGCAAGAGAGGTAGCCATTTCAGAGAGTGTTGGCGACACACACAGAAGTGATGGGCTGTATGAAGAGTTGAGGGTTGCTGGTGGGGCGCCCTCTGAAGAGAGAGAGTGGCCGAGTTCTTTCTGGTGTGGTTGGCGCAGCCACGGATGTGTCTGGTCGTTTCGTGTATGGTTGCCATCAGGAGAGAGGAAGAGTTGGGTTTTGGAAGGCAACAGAGACGTGTGGGTCGACTGCAGATGCTGTGGATCATGTGCCGATGAGGATGTGGTGTATCCTTGGCAGGTCAAAGTGTTGATGTGTTTGTGGTTGAAGAGGCTTGGTCGTTAGACGCAAGGTTGTAATTCTAGAGGCAGTGAGGCCGTGGTTGAACTCCCTTGGCAGTAAATCCAAGCCAGAGTGTTTGTATGGTTGTGTGAGTAAGGCTTCTGTGTCGGAAGAAGCTTGTATGAAGTGTTGGTTGGGAATTTGAGATGAATGATACTGGTGATGTATATGGTTATGGTGTTGTGTTGGTATCCTGTGTGTGTTGATTTGCAAGAGAAGGCGTGATTGACGTGTTTGGTGGTGTAGTCCACGGGTTTACACTCTCACAGCGCACTTTGTGCCAGCCTTCGATTACCTCGTCATGCACACGTGCACACGGTGGAAGTATATGTGTTTGCTAGGTGTTTATTTGATTATGGTGCCCCTGTTTTGGCTGTCTTTTTGGTGTGGGTGGTGTGGTGAACCGTGAGAGAAGTGTTCCAGCCGGTGGCTAGTGGTGCCCCCGTTCTTGTTGGTATTTCCAAGGATGTTGGAGTGGACAGCTATAAATGTAGGTGATTCCGTGTCCAGAATTTCCGACAGCTTTCTGGTGCCCCCACTGAGGAGAGCTCAGGGATTGTTACAGATTTTTATGATGTGGTCTTATCCAGAATTTAATGGCAGGAAGGGTGAAGATGTGTTTGACTTTTTGGAGCAAATGGAGTTGGCATGCATTAGCAATCATGTTACAGATGAAGAGCAGGTTTTGAGGTTAATAAAGATTTTCTTGAAGGAAGATGCCCGAAGCTGGCTTAAAGATTTTGAAGCACAGGATACGGCATATAAGCTACATGGTGTTTTGACATTAGACAGGTTGAAAGAAGGCCTTTTGGAGCATTTTTAGCAAGCGGAGGAGCCTAGTGTGCTTTGGCAAGAGTTGAGCATCTTGAAGCAAGTCCATGGGCAATCACTGGATGATTTTGTGAAGGTATTTACATGTTTGTGGAGTAAGTGGTGTATGACATTGAAGCAGGAAGTTCCTCCTATGTTTTGAAGAAAAGCTTGTTTATTGATGGTTTGCTACCCCATTTGAAGGTCAGGGTTGAGTTGAAGAATCCCAAGTCATTTGATGATGCAGTTAGGGTTGCTAGGGAAAAGGAAGGCAAGATTTTGAAGCAGATGGAGATGGGTATTTATCCGTATGAAGGTGTTGTGTCTGCAAGGGATATGCATGTAAATTTGGTTGAGGTGGATAGGAGTCCTATGCAAAGTTTGATTAGACAGGAACCTCAAAGGCCTATACAGGTGCAAAGGGGGATGTTCTATGTGCCTTCTGATTTTTTTCCAAAGTCTTTAAAGCATGTGGAGGTGGATGAAAAGCAGGATGAGGAATCTGGATCAAGGTTTGAGACTTTTGCTGCAGATGAGGAGTTGCCACCAGTGGATTCTTCTTTGGATTTGGACGTCATGGCTGTACATGACAGTGATTTGGAATGCTCTATTGAAGATCATTTACATTCGGATCTGGATGACATGCATGCACATGGAAGTAAAGTGGATGATGCCTTGGGATTGGCTGATGATAAGAAGGAAGAGGAGCTGGATATAGAATGCTTTGAGGATTATTATTTGCCAGATTCTATAAGGGAGGAGGATGGGGTAGAGACTTGTGGTGAAGTGAAGACGGTTTGCAATGCGGATGTGGAGAGCATGGAGGAAGATCCTATTGTTATGGATTTTCTTGGACAGCTTGATGGTGGTCTGGTACCTACGATGAATGATGTGGATGTTTTTCCATTTGATGCATTATGCGCTGGGGAGTCTTTGGACGATGATACTAGGGGGGTTGGCAACACTCAAAAAGGTATGCATGTAGATTGGGCTGATGAAGAGCATTGTGAGGTGAGTATTGTGCTTGAGAATGATGTGTGGGAAGTTGCTAGCCTTGATGAACAGGAGCCAGAGATGGACATGGATGCAGATATGGTTGAGAGTGTAACAAAGGCTTCTTTGCATGTTGCTGAAATGCTAAAAGCAAAGTGCATGGATGACAAGGGTTCTGAACCAGTTGAGCTATATGGTTGTGAAGAGATGCCTGAATTACAAGAGCTGGAAGTGTTTGTGGACACTGCTATTGGAAAGGATCTGGATTTTTGTGTGCATAAAGGTCAAAATGTTGGAACCTGGCCTTCACTGGTATTGATGAATTGGACGCTAAATGCTGCAATGCCACAGGTTTTGAAGACAAGGAGGTTTGTTGTGGGTGAAGTGTTCTTTCATGGTTTATTTGAAGAGCAAAGGCTTGAGGATGATGCTGTGTGGTCAGAGTCTGTGAATGCTGATCAAATGATGGACGCAAATGATTTTGTGGCACATATGGTTGATGTTTGGTATGTAGTGATGCAGCCATTGTTTTTCACAGATGTTGGGAAATGGGATGGTGAGTTACAGCAATTTCCTTTTGATCTTGGTGGATATCTATTGGACTTTATCTTTTGCTGTTGAGCATAAATGCTCTAGCAGATGGGGGGGTTGGCAAAGTATGTCAGACAAAAATCTGAAAGGTGTTTTGGGCTTGTGTACATATGGATGCATGGCATGTGTGAAGACTTGGCCTTGGAATGCCTTGGCAGATGTACAGAGTGGATGGTTTTGCTGTAGGCCTGTTACAGGTTTGTCCGAAGTGTGGTTTGCTGAGGTGATATCAGCTGTTCGGCCGCTTTGGTTGTGTACGCGTCCAAAATAATTGGGCACTGGAAGATAGTATTTGAAGGTGTGTGGAAGCATGGGGCCAATGTTGCCTTGTAGATGGTGTGAAATGTCAAGTTTGGATGGGCATGCTCATGGCAGGATGGAGAAGGCGCAAAAGCATTGGATCGTGGCCATCTTCTAGGCTGAAAAATAAAAAATAACATCCACGTGGCCAACAAAGAAATAACCACATGGAGGCTTGTTTAACTGCCAGCACAGCGTAGGAAGATGCCAGAAGGTTGGCGAAGAGAAAGAAGCGAAGGTAGAGCTGGCAGGGGTTTTTTCTGAAGAATTGGGGGGTTAGTGCAGCCGGCACGCGCTATAGAGAGAAAGCCGCCTTGGTCGTGTTGGCGCTAGCCACTGCTGAAGAGGTGGAGGCCGCCTTTGGTAGGTAATGAGGAAGGTTATGTGGCTAAGGCTAGCCTAGTGGGCGACGGGCAACAGAGGACTATCGTCGGATGCAGGAGAGTAGCTGGTGCTGAAGAGCGGTGTGGGCGGCGACTGGCTGCTATACGAAGAGAGAAGCAGCCGGCGCAGCAGTGAGACTGGAGCAAAGGAGCCGCTTCTGGCAACTGTGTGAGGTGAGGTTGGTGCAACCGCTGTGGAGACAGAGGGCTGGCGACAGGCGAAGACCAGAGAGTGCCTTGGGTGTTGGGTGCTAGCTGCTGTTGCAGGTGCTGGAAATAGCTGGTAACGTCGAGGACGGGCTCTGGTTTTGGGTAGCCGGCCGTGATGACTGACGCAAGCGAAGGCAAGAGAGGTAGCCGTTTTAGAGAGTGTTGGCGACACACACAGAAGTGATGGGCTGTATGAAGAGTTGAGGGTTGCTGGTGGGGCGCCCTCTGAAGAGAGAGAGTGGCCGCGTTCTTTCTGGTGTGGTTGGCGCAGCCACGGACGCTACTGGTGGTTGGTCGTTTCGTGTATGGTTGCCGTCAGGAGAGAGGAAGAGTTGGGTTTTGGAAGGCAGCAGAGACGTGTGGGTCGACTGCAGATGCTGTGGATCATGTGCCGATGAGGATGTGGTGTATCCTTGGCAGGTCAAAGTGTTGATGTGTTTGTGGTTGAAGAGGCTTGGTCATTAGACGCAAGGTTGTAATTCTAGGGGCAATGAGGCCGTGGTTGAATTCCCTTGGTAGCAAATCCAAGCCAGAGTGTTTGTATGGTTGTGTGAGTAAGGCTTCTGTGTCGGAAGAAGCTTGTATGAAGTGTTGGTTGGGAATTTGAGATGAATGATACTGGTGATGTATATGGTTATGGTGCTGTGTTGGTATCCCGTGTGTGTTGATTTGCAAGAGAAGGCATGATTGACGTGTTTGGTGGTGTAGTCCACGGGTTTACACTCTCACAGCGCACTTTGTGCCAGCCTTCGATTACCTCGTCATGCACACGGTGGAAGTATATGTGTTTGTTGGGTGTTTATTTGATTATGGTGCCCCTGTTTTGGCTGTCTTTCTGGTGTGGGTGGTGTGGTGAACCATGAGAGAAGTGTTCCAGCCGGTGGCTGGTGGTGCCCCCATTCGTGTTGGTATTTCCAAGGCTGTTGGAGTGGACAGCTATAGATGCAGGTGATTCCATGTCCGGAATTTCCGACACTGGCATGCATTAGGAGCTATCGGCATGCACTGGGAGCTCTCAATGCATGCGAGTAGCTACAGGTATGGGATCTGTATTATCAAAATCATCAAAAAACATGGCTGCTATATACACTATAGCCCCAATACCTCTACTACCACCTAGACCATGGCTGTAGACAGGTCCAAACACCTTGGTATTATATAGGGTTTAACCTGTTGATAGTCTAATATATCTAATAAACTTTGGTGATGTCAGCTTGCCAATATGATTATTCTAGCCATGTGGACCTGGTGAAAATGACAACTTTACTTGTTGTGCACTACTTGTAGCATGCCCTATTGCTTAATGTTTTGGCATGTCCTAATGGGACCCATATGTCCAAACTCTTCACAAAACTTAATGGCTCACCTGTATACTCATTGGGTATACTCATCCGAGTATCAAAACACATGTTGTTGTCATCTATAACATCGAAAACATAGCTGTTGTTGTAAACTGCAGCCCCCATGCCTCTATTCCAAACTCTTCAAAACTTAATGGCTCACCTGTATACACATTGGGTATACTCATCCGAGTATCAAAACACATGTCGTTGTCATCTATAACATCGAAAACATAGCTGTTGTTTGTAAACTGCAGCCCCCATGCCTCTATTGCCACCTAAACCATGGTTGTAGATGGGTCTAGACACCTTGGTTTTGCCTAGGGTTTGACCTGGTGATAGTCCAATATATCTCCTAGACCCTTGTGATATGAGCTTGCCAACAATGCTCCTTTTCTGGTTGTTCGGCCCTAGTGAAAATGACAACTGGCTTGTTGCACACTACTTGCAGCTTACCCTATTGCTCAATTTTTTTCCCTATCCCAGTGGGACCCACATGTACACTCTTTAAAACTTGATGGATCACATGTACACACATTAGGTGTACTCATCCCAATATCAAAAATCATGTGGATGCCACCTATAACATCAAAAACAGGGCAGATGTAAACTGTAGCCCCCATGCATTTACTGCCACCTATACCATGGTTGTAGATGCATCCAGACACCTTGGTTTTGCCTAAGGTTTGACCTGATCATAGTACAATATATCTTCTCGACTCTCGTAATGTCATCTTGGTTTTGCCTAAGGTTTGACTTGATCATAGTACAATATATCTTCTAGACTCTCGTGATGTCATCTTGCTAATATCGCTCCTATTCTGGTTGTGTGGACCTGGTGAAAATGACAACTTTGTGTGTTGTACACTAATTGTAGCTTACCCTGTTGCTTTGACCTATCCCAGTGGGACCCACATGTCCAAACTCTTCAAGTGATGATAGCTTACCTATATACACATTAGTTGTACTCATCCCATTATCAAAAACCATGTGGATGTCATCTGTAACATCAACAACATCAAAAACATCAACAACATCAAAAACAGGGTTTTTATAAACTGCAACCCCCATGCCTCTGCTAACCATGGTTGTAGATAGGCCCAGACACCTTCAGTTTGACCATCAGACTCCGGATGATCCGCCGTACTCATACTCAGAGTAGTATCCAACTTTTTGAAGACTTCCCTCCAAAAATGACTGTTGAACTTTCTATCTCTATCTGACACTATATCTGCGGGCAGGCCATATAGCTTGTGGAGATGTTCAATAAAGAGTTTTGCCAACTGTGGCATTTTAACAGTTTTCTTCACTATCTCCCTATAGTCTGAGATGTATTGATTCAGGGATTTGTTCTCCATCGAGCACTTGTCCCATAACTCTCAGCTTCTCTCCGCCTCATTAACAGGCAAAAACTCTTTTCGAAACATCGTTTCAAACTCCGTCCAAGTGGTAGGACGAGTTGTCAAACTCATCCACCACTTGTACGCTTTGTCGGTTAATGAGAGGCTAGCCTCTATGGGCTGTATCCGACTAGGCTGCTGTTGCAGCGCGTGCAAATCTGACCACTTCACTAGAAATATGTTGATCGAGTCCTTGTTTCTCTCCTTCTCCTCACCACCAAAACTAGGCGGCTTTAAGTCTTTTAATAACGACGAAGCTGTCTCTACGAACGGCCCCGTAGACGCATCGGCCTGTACTCCTACAACCACTGGCGAGGCTAAGCTCACCCGTGCCGCAGGAGTTCGTCTATCACGAGGAGTTGGAGTACTAGCCGAGGCGGCTATCAATGCATCTAACCGTGTGGAGATGCTCTGTAGCATCGTGACTAAGTCAGCCTGGACTTTACCCATATTGTTCAGTTTGGCATTAAGATATTTAAAAAGTCCACTAGAGAGCTCCGTCTCTATCAGGACGTGGACAAGTTCCAATAGGTCATAATCGTCGTCGTCATATTCCAAGAGGTCCTCCTCGGTCCCCTCGGCGACGTCGGTGTTCATGTCATCTAGCTCATCGGCCAAAAAGGGCTCATCTGCTATTGCAGCCGCACTGCGGGCTCGTTGGGTCCTAAGGCGGGGTCAACAGACGAGGAGGGCGCTGGCGGATCACGCGTGATCGACGAGTGCACTCCGGACCGAACAACAGTCGGGCGTATACGACCTGATAATTCGGTTGGGGTCAAACCCGCGACCGAGGACAAGAGACCTGAAAACCCTAGAGAAGTAGAAGGTGGTGTGGGGACATAGTACGCCTAGAAGATATCTTTAATTCTTGCACAAAAAACAATGCGAGAACTCGGAAATTACAAAAAAAAATGCTAATAAAATGAGTAGTGATGGAGAGAGAATAGTCACCCCCCCTTAAGGTTGTCTGCGACTATCGTCGACTATTGATTAGTGTTGCGCTGCGAGCCTCTACAAGCATCGCTACTCCGGTATGCTCTGATCCGAGAGAAAAGTCCCTGCAACTCATTAAAAAAAAATAATCTCCACGTGGAATCCGTGACCGAAACACCCTGGATTATCCCTTGCCGGGATTATCCCTCCCCAACCGGGAGAGAGGGTCCGTTTGATTAACCAAAAAAAATAAAAATAAAAAATTATTTTTGTGTTAGGTATTCGTTGGCTGGCTGTGGGCTCTGGCCGCCCGCTATTAAAAAAAAGGGACGGCTGGCCGCCGCCCGCTGTGCATTGGGCAGGCCGCCCGCTGGGCCAGGCTGCCCGTTAGAGCTGGCGGACGAGCCAGGCTGCCCGTCCGTTAGGGCTTGCTGCCCGTTAGAGCTGGCGATGGCGTGACTGGTCGTGGGCTGGTCGTCGTTAGAGGTGGCGTGATTGGTCATTGGCCGAGTTTGCTTTCGTCCATTGGCTACGCCCCCTCTGGTTTGTCCATTCACAACCGAACGAGGGCCGCCTGGGTGGTCTTCGCCCCCCATGGCCGCCTGGGTGGTCTTCGCCCCCTTTGCTTTTGTCCATTCTGCCTGGGTGGCTACGCCCCCTCTGGTTCGTCCATTCATAGCCGGGGGCTGCCTGAGTGGTCTTCACCCCCCCTGGTTCGTCCATTCACAGCCGGCGGCCGCCTGGGTGGTCTTCGTCCCCCCCTCTGCAAACAGCAGTTCACAGTCGGGTCGTATTTAGGCTGGCCGCTTGTGGGCTGGCCGTCGTCGGCAGCACCAGGCAGCTGTTTGTTATTTTTCATAGCCGCACTCACCCGACGCAATGATCCAGCGGCATCTCTCTCTTCACAGCCACTTGCTCTACACCTCTCTCTCTACACCAAAACGAGAACGTTTTTTCGCAGACAAGCTTCAATGCCAAAAAAAAAAACAAAAAATGCTTACCTGCAGATTCGCTTTGGTGTGTGCGACGAGAGAGAGAGAGAGAGAGAGAGAGAGAGAGAGAGAGAGAGAGAGAGAGAGAGAGAGAGAGAGAGAGAGAGAGAGAGAGAGAGTTCTTCCTTTCAGTTTTGGCCGCCTCCCTCCACACGCTCCATTGTGGAGATAAGGATGAGATTTTGAATGGTTGAAAACCATTGAGTGGGCTCCGGTCCCTCGGTCACGCACAGACCCTGACGACCCAATCGAACCGACGCATTGATACCAGTGTTAGATACCCGTAACACCACTACGGGCGTTACCATGAGAGGGGACGGTCACCACCCAGCCATAGAGAAAGAATGAGGATTGCCCCTCATCCCCCAGGCTATATAGTCAGGCTATATAGTGTGTGGCCTACCGTCCGCACTAGCCTGGCCACCGCCCATGACTCCGCATGGGCATCCTCTCCCCCACTGAACCCGGATGGCCACGTCCTTGGCCATCCGGTCTGCCATTCGGTCACAGGCGTTACAGCCTACGTGACAATACTGTACCCAATAGGTCTTATTCCTCATTCGTGTGTTGGGCTGCCAATAGCATCCTTGTCCACCACCAGTCAAATCCCTTGCCAAAATAGCAACCTATGCTCCAAAACTCAGGTTGTGGACTGCCTTTATCATGTTGCCTCTTCAGGATTAGCCTGGGATTAGTCTTGCACATGTCTTACACGTCTTGTACATGACATCCCCTTTTGCTAAACTTGATGACAGGATTCCAATATGTGTTCTTATCATCCCATTCTCTATTCCTAGAGTCTCCTTGTTATTCTTTGACCCTCTCCACCAGCAACCTTATCACTGAACACCTGGCCTGGTCTCCAAATCCACTCTAACTTTGATGAGGATCTATGCATCTGTTCCATCCAGTCCCTTTTCCATTCGTGACATGTCCCTAAACACTGTCTCTGGTCTTCTTTCCTGAGTATTGATGAGTGTGGCACTCTCACTCAACCCCTTGGAGGATCAACCTCCCTTAGAACCATTGCTTGAAAGCCTTTCCTGGTGTGCTCCAAGTGGCACCCAACTCACAGGACTGCCATTCCTTTGGGCTTTGTGGAACACTTGAGAATTCTTCTATGTCTTGTGTTCCTTTCCTTGGGCCTTGTGGAACACTTGAGAATTCTTCTATGTCTTGTATTCCTTTCCTTGGGCCTTGTACATGTGCACTTTCATGTACCTTGGACCTCTGCACCTTCATCTTGGACGACTGAATCAGTGTTTAGCCTTGCTGAGCCTGATGTTGAAACAATGTTGCATGGTTCCCACACCACCACAAGTTCAAGAAATAGGCGATGGCTTCATCCATACACGATGCAGTAAGGGTGGATATAAGGACATGGGCAATAACAATATCTGAGAACCAGCCTAAAGCTCTAATACGAATGTTACATGTGTAGAAGCTCTAGGAGTCTTCTTTTAGCCACCCTAAAAACCTTCTAGGAACATGCTAATGCAAGACGCAAGTAGATGAGAGAGAAGAGAGAGAGAAGAGAGAGAAGAGAGAGAGAAAGAGAGAGAGAGAGAAAGAGAGAGAGAGAGAGATAGAGATAGCTGAGTATTCAGTATATTCATTGTTGCGGCATTAACTGCACACCGCAACCACATTCTTGTAACCGCATTGGGTAAATTGTAATGCGCAATAGTCAGTTAGGGATTCTATGGGATGTCATTGTTGGTAGATGTATCTATTCGGATCACAGGATACTATGACAGAAAGTCATGTCAAAAATTGGGATGTAGAGATGAATTGTGTATTATGGGCATACAGAGTTGCGGTGAAATTTGGCACACAATTCTCACCATTCATTTAGTTTATGGGAAAGAAGCACTCATGCCTATTGATGTAGAAATTCCAGCTTTGAAGTTTCTGGTTGAAGAAGGATATGAACCTATCAATTGTTATAGAGAAAGATTGTTGGCTTTGCAAACAGTCCAATTAGACAGAGAACTAGCTTTTGATCATTATGCCACTATGCAATTGAAAAGACAAGAGAAAGAGAATAAGGAGGTGAAGCAAAAAGGAATCGAAGAAGGTAATCTGGTTCTTAGATATAATAGCAAGCTGGATAGTACATTTCATACTGCATTCCAGACAAAGTGGGAAGGTCCATACAAAATTGAGAAAAAGTTTGATAATGGAAGCTATCAACTTACTGATTTAAATGGAAAGAAGCATAAAAGAAGAGTGAATGGTCTGCGATTAAAGAAATATTTTGCTCGGTTGACATTAGCCTTGAAGGAAAAAGATCGGGAAGCTTATAATGCATGTCAGGAGGTTGTGGAGAGTACAGAGGAAGGTCTGAATATCACATCTTTGTTTGTACAGCTGCTGGACAAACATGAATGTCTCAGCAGAAATAGGGGGTTGCTAAATATGTGTGGACAAAAACAGAGATTGATGATGTGTATATACTATATAGAATACTAAGAGCTTCTGGAATATGCAATCAGTTTTGGTCAATTCTGACTCTCGGTTGAGATAAAATTAAATGTGCAGGAGAGAGAGTGTAGAGAGAGAAAATAAAAACTTTTCTGCACAAATTTTGTAAAGTTTTGTGAGTTTTTAAGGTTACCCTATGACACGGCTAGTGGGCTGTGGGGGAGCCTGTGTGTCAATAGGAGCTTAATTTGGAGTGGGTGGTAATCATGTAGGCCGGGATTTCATTCACGTGATCACGTTAACCGCGAAGTGGTAATAACACTAGTTAATAACACTCTCACACACTTGTTAATATCATAGATATTCACACAACCGGGAGAAACTTGCTATCCCGGTTTTCCCGGCGGGCTACTAGCTTGGCCCGGCGGGCCACTGTTTAGCCCGGCGGGTTACTTATCTAGCCCGGCGGTCCCCGGGGCCTTTTTTTTGCGCCAAAAACTTGGCTGTTTTGGAGGGACCTATATGAAGGGTTTCCCCTCACTTCCAGATGTGCTTTACCAAAGCACTTGGGTGGCTCACCTCAGGCTAAAAGACACAAGAGGTGAGTATAAATATTCTGGATTTTTGTTTGAAGCTTGTTAATAATATTTTGTATTTTATAAGATTTTGATTGTAAATGGTTTATCGTATTTGTTACGTGGACTAGCAATGTCTCCTCTTGGGTGGTCTACTCGAGTGCCAATTGGTCTGGGTAGGAGCTTCCCTAGAGGAGGGTATAGGTGGTGAGATGTTCGGGACATCATCTCTATCTAGGGATGGATTGCCTCAAATGCATCTCACCAAACGTTTGGTTTCTTTAGGTCGACTAGCAATACCTCCTCTTGGGTGGTCTACTCGAGTGCCATTTGGTCTGGGTAGAAGCTTCTCTAGAGGAGGATATAGGTGGTGAGATGCTCGGGACATCATCTCTATTTAGGGATGGATTGTCTCAAATGCATCTCACCAAACGTTTGGTTTCTTTAGGTCGACTAGCAATACCTCCTCTTGGGTGGTCTACTCGAGTGCCATTTGGTCTGGGTAGGAGCTTCTCTAGAGGAGGATATAGGTGGTGAGATGTTCGGGACATCATCTCTATTTAGGGATGGATTGCCTCAAATGCATCTCACCAAACGTTCGGTTGCATTGGCAAGAAGTGGGTTTTAGACTTTATAATTGCATATTTTAGTTTTACTCAGGCTGTTTTGGATCTCAAATCTTGCATGATTGTTGTTTAGGTGTTACAATGGTTGCTTCTAATTGCGGCACATCAACCCAACGAAGCAACAGACCATTAGAAACTAGTGGAGTTTCCTTGTAACGAGATATGACAGCACAAACTTTGAATGTTGCGTCTCAAAGTGGCAAGAGGAGGAGCGGAGGAAAATCACCGGGACCTGAATGGCAATTTGCTTCCAATCTTTCTAGATTTGTCGAATGGAAGTGTAATTTTTGTGGCTTGGTAAAATCTGGGGGTGCTCCCAGAATAAGGGAGCATTTGCTTGGCACTAGCACAAAAAATCCCGGAGGTAAATGCAAGGGTGCACGAGTTGATGATGCTGCAAAGCGCCTTAGAGCTTTGATAAGTAAACAAGCATCACAAAACAAGAGGCCCAAACTCTGTGCAAGAAATCACCAATCGCCAAATTTGGCAGCATCAAGTGGAGGGATCTCCAACCAAGGAGTGACTCCAACACATACTACTTGCCAAAATGACACCCAAGGTCCAGATGTCTCAATACCGATGGATGCATCTCCTGAGTTTCAGGTGGGTATGTCTCGTACCAGACAAACTAATCTAGTTGACAGCTTTCGTGCCACTGCTTTAGAGGATGCTCAACTTGCTTTAGCGAAAGCGATCTTCTTTACTGGTTCTTCATTGTCTATGGTCACGAAAGATTCATGGAAGATGGCTTGGAAGAAGATTGGAGAATATGGACCTGGGTTTTGTCCACCAACTTATCACCACATGCGAAATCAATTACTTGACAAGTGCTATGACAACACACGGGAAAGCGTTCAAAGACTCATAATTGACACCACAAATCAGTCTGGATGCACAATTGTCAGTGATGGTTGGTCGAATGCCCAAAGACGTCCATTGATAAATGTAATGTTGGTATGTCCTCATGGGGAATGCTTTATCAAAGCTGTTGATAGCTCCGGGGAAATTAAATCTGGTCAATTTATCGCCGATATCATTGGTGATGCTATCGACCAAGTTGGGTCTGAAAATGTGCTTCAAGTGATTATGGATAATGCAGCTAATTGTCGAGCAGCAGGTCGTATGTTGGAATCTCGATTTTCCAATATCTATACATTTGGTTGTAACACTCATAGCCTTAACTTGGTGTTACAAGATTGGTACAAAAATGCTGATATAGAGTGGTTCAAGGTGATTATCGATAGTGCAAGTAAGATTGTCAAATTTGTGCTCAAACAACAACGTGTTTTAGATATGTATCGTCAACGCATGGAAACTATGCTAAAGTTGCCTTGTGAAACCAGATTTTGCACTAATTTTTATATGCTTCAATCTCTCCTAAGAAATAGGAATGCAGTCATGGAAACCTTTGTGTGTGCTGGCTTCTCTGAGTGGGAGGTTGACCAGTCCGAAAAGGTTAAAGAAAAGGTGAGGTACATGCGATCTTTGATATCGGATCGTAGTTTATGGGAGGAAGCAGCAGATTGTTATCATGTTATGATGCCAGTTATGCTTGCTTTGCGCCAGTTGGATTCTAGATTGCCAAATATCGGGAAGGTTTGGATGGCGTGGTGGTCCATTCAAGAAAGCCTCGCAAACCCAGAGGAGCCCACTAAAACTGTTGTCAAGCATTGGAGTCCTCCATTCACCAGAGCAAGGAGAAATATCTTGGCCAAGTATGTAAGCGCTCGGTGGGTAGGAGCACATAGTCCATTGCATAGTGTTGCATATTGTCTTGACCCAGAATACTGGCATATGGACGTGAATGCCCTAGATGAGGAGGTAATCGATGATTTCTATGATGTTGTGGAGCGATTTTATGAAGGTCCAGATGAGCAAGCAATAGCGGTAATTGAGCTAACCAAGTATAAATTGAAAGAAGGTAGATTTGCCTTGGAGTTTGTGCAAAAGCTTGCTAAGGAACAACCTGCTTGGAAATGGTGGATGTTGAATGGGGGAAGTGTTCCAACTTTGCGACGCTTAGCTGTGAGAGTGCTTGCGCAATGTGCTTCAAATTCTAGTTCTGAACGTAATTGGAGCAGTTACAAGTATGTGCATTCTATTAGCAGAAATCGTTTATTGAGTGATAGAGCTGAGAAGTTGGTGTATATGTATTGTAATGATAAATTGGTGAAGTCAATTGAGTCAGATGATTACAACGAAGAGATGCCTAAGTGGACATATGACATTACTCAGGATGAGTATGATGCAGAAGAGAATGGAGATGTAGAGCCTAATGTCCCACATACGAGCGATAACTTGTGCTTTATTGAAGAGATAGAAGAAAACTTGCAACCCGATTTTGGTGTTAGTAAAGCCACCCGCAGACGCTCCTCACGTTTGATGTAATCATGTTAGTTTTGACACACTCCAATGTAATCCGTCTTGCAACAACTGGATATCAAACATGTTGGTGAACATTTTAGAGAGAATGGTTTTTAGTCATGTCATGTTAAACTTAGAATACGAAATCATGTTAGTTTTGACACACTCCAATGTAATCCGTCTTGCAACAACTGGATATCAAACATGTTGGTGATCAATTTAGAGAGTATGGTTTTTAGTCATGTCATGTTAAACTTAGAATACGAAATCATGTTAGTTTTGAGACACTCCAAAGTAATCCGTCTTGCAACAACTGGATATCAAACATGTTAGTGTCAATTTAGAGAGTATGGTTTTTAGTCATGTCATGTTAAACTTAGAATACGAAATCATGTTAGTTTTGACACACTCCAAAGTAATCTGTGTGCATGTGTTTGTGTGTGTGCGAGAGAGAGAGAGAGAGAGAGAGAGAGATAGAGAGAGAGCATTGGAAATCTTTTGAACAAAGTTGCCGAATCTTGTTAAATTCCAGGGTTGCATTTAAGAGAGAGATAAGTTTAAATGCGGCTCTAACTCGTCCATGTGTCGTGCATTGGTCAACCGATCATAGTCGGCACCCAATTTAAAACATATATACAAATTTTTGTGAAATTCTTTGCCGCACAAAGCACACGTAGTACTGTTGACCATGTGTTGCAAAAGACAGGTCAAGTGGTACATGTGCCCACATGGGACAGTGTAGTGGCCAGACCATGAGTGAAAGAAACTATAACAAATAGGGCATGGTCCGCCACTTTCGTGCCCATGTAGAGGTGGTTGCTCCAAACTATTCGGGTGTTCAAATGCCGTCATAGGAGAGTTTGCATGGCCTTGCTCCTCCATTTGCGTTATGCATCTCTTCAAGAGCTTGTTCTCTCTTAGTATATCTCTAGCGCTTGAACTTTCAGGTGCTTGCCCGCGCTCTGGTGCTGCTTCCGTCTGTTGAGGGCCTTGGGTGCCTCTAATTTGGTTGATTTGAGTTTGAAGCTCATCAACCGTGTGATGAACTTCCATTGAGGCTCCAAGAATGGCCAGTTGCAACTCATCTCGAGGCATAGTGATTGACTCACTCCGAATGTCTTCCACATGTAGATGAGGAGGTCGAGAGCTAAAGTCTACAACTGAATTCTGCACAAATTGTGCATATAGCATTTTAGCAAACCAGAGGGGACAGTCACCGTGATGCATGGGTTGGGCCATGACATCCACAAAAATGCGCTCCGCATGCTCGATAATTAAAGGAACACTACATTGTGTTAGCTTCAAGCGCCCTTTTTTTATGGCATCATTGGAGACGTCAGGCCAGATGCTCTTGACCATCTCTTTGGACACATTCTTATTTACTTGGGTTAATTGTAATCCATGGGCCGGCGCCCATTTGGAGGTGCGTCCGACAATACGTGTCGCATCATTCACAGTGCCAGTGCCCGAGATTTGCTTTAAGCGTTCAAATGCCTTCTTTGCGGCTTCATTATTATCAGCCATCTGAGAAAATAACAAGTTTATAAAATCAATGTTTATTTACTGCAAACTTGTTATTTTCAAATACTCACAGAGAGAGAGAGAGAGAGAGAGAGAGAGAGAGAGAGAGAGAGAGAGAGAGAGAGAGAGAATTGGGATCAAAATAATATTTAACAATTGGGACCAAAATAGTGTCAGTCGATTAAAGGCAGGTCATGGAATAGATAGCCAACCAAAACATATCATTTACAAGAGGCTTTATAATAAGTGTGGTGTCATCTCAGATAGTGGACGTAAGCATGTAGCAGGTGACACTTCCAAATTCTTCAATTACTCCTCAAAATCTGCCATGGTCTTCCTATCTTCCTTTGATGGCGTCATATAGGCAGCCGTCCATTCCTTAATCAAATTTGTGTGGATGGCAGTTTTACCCACCCACGGCACTTTGGTCATTTCTGCAAACTCAGCACAAAATAATGTAAACTTTTCAATCACCCAAGCCAAGCAGAAGACATCTGATGCCTTGCTCCATGGACAAGGGGACCTTACATCTGCGAGCTCAGGGGCTCTCCAGGGGCGTTGATCGTGCTCTGCTTTGTTGGCGATATTTGTGGGTTTGAACTCAATCCCATCCC
Organism: Cibotium barometz; assembly: GCF_041138505.1. Classification (NCBI taxonomy): domain Eukaryota; kingdom Viridiplantae; phylum Streptophyta; class Polypodiopsida; order Cyatheales; family Cibotiaceae; genus Cibotium; species Cibotium barometz. The sequence continues at coordinate 33,094,639 of NC_141095.1, read as the reverse complement.
TCAATGCAAGACCCCAGTCAATGATGCCTACCCGTGGCACCCCTTCTTTGGTGAAATCTATCATTATATTCCAGGGGTGGCAATCATTGTGGATGATCCCTTCAGCATGTGAAAAGGCCATGGTATTCACAAGGGCACAGATAAGCTCGGGAGCATGAAAAATCAAAGACTTGTATCGCTCCATTTCATGAGGAGCCACTTGTTTTTTCTTGTATCTGTTGCCTTTGCCTGCACAGCAAGCATGGAACTGAGGGTCCCCTTAGGAGGCGAAACACACTCCATTATATCTCCAAGACTTCCCCCATTAAAGAGGGGGAAGAGCAGTATCCATGGCTCCTTCCTTGTGTGCCCAATGGCGCGCACTATGCCCCTGTGGGTTAGGTCGATTGAAGCCTCCTGAGCAAAAGACTTCAATTGAGCCCTTCGGCTACCAAGGAATTGCTTTGCACAATAAGAAATGCCTTCTGGAAACCAGGAGACACCTTGAATATGGCATTTATGTACAACGCCGTACGATCCAGAGCCCATCTTCTTTTCTGTGATGATGGCCTCTGCAGGCAACCCAATTGTCATGCTGCAGTTAGTATTATGCTTTGTGCGCTGCAAGTGGGTGCCTTTAGAGACCTCACGTGCACCAGATGATAAATCTTCTTGTTCATCAGCAGGCCGGTCCAGCCCTTTGCGAGCTCTCTTGCTCAGGATAGCTTGGGTGTCTATGGCCTTTGCACGCTTGGACCTCTCTTTCTCTACCTTCCATTTTGTGTGGAAGTGCTCCAGCTTGGATTCATTTGTTTCCGCTGGTCTGTCGTCACCTAGGTCAACAGCGCATCTAGGCATGTTGCCCACAATGCTAGTAACAAAATGCTTGATGGCTGCTCCATCAGCACCCACATGGATATTTTTCACTGCGCGGACAACCTCACCTAATATTTGCTCAAATCGATTCCTATCAGACACAATACCCTCGATGTGATTAGGTGACAAGCAACTGATGAGGGTAACGAGTTTGATACGAATTGATTTCTTGATTTCAGGAGTAAGTGCAAGCGTCGCCATCAATCTGCACAATATAATTGACAAATAGTTGCAACATTTATAACCACAAAAAATGCTATTTGTAAGCTAACTAAGAGATTTCTACATCCAACACACTTATGACTCATGTCATGCAAACTAAATAATCACATTCATCGTCAAAAACAAACACAAAACACAAGTTTACGACTTAACTTGACGTCAGCAGACCTAGTCAGTATACCGACCATCTGCAGATATCGCATTAAGATGAAAACTATGGCACAAGTTAAATGCTTTGACACATCGTCAACAGACCTAGTCAGTATACCGACCATCTGCAGATGACTATCAAACCAAATAACAAAAACAAACTTCACCACATAGCTTGGTGTCAGCAGACCTAGTCAGTAAACCGACCATCTGCAGATACCGTACTAAGTAGCAAAGCATCACACATGTCAAATGCTACGAGCGCACATCAGCAGACCTAGCCAGTAAACCGGCCATCTGCAGCGGGCTCTCAAAGCATTTAACAAAAACAAAGCCGCATTGTAACTTGGTAACTGCAAACCTAGTCAGTAAACCGACCATTTGCAGATACCGTGCCACAACGAAAACTTCTACATGAGTTAAATATTAAGAGTGCACATCAGTAGACCTAGCCAATCGCTCGGCCATCTGCAGCGGGCCTCTTAACATTTAACGACACATGCACATGCATCACAAACAACGTTAAACTTAAGCGTATGCAAAAAATTAAATGACACCAACACTTTCAACTTAAAAATTACCTCAAATTGATCACACTAGCACCACTGACACCAAGTACAAGGAAGATTCTGTGAACAGTGACCCCCTGGACCACCCTTTTATACTACAATATAGCCCGCCGGGCCGGGAGTCGGGCCCGGCGGGCTTCTGCGCGCGCGGCGGGCCCGGCGGGCCAGACTTGTAGCCCGGCGGGCCAATTGTGGGTTACCAGGTCATCCCACCCTCTAGGATTTGAGAACTGTGAATTTTGTGAACATTGAGATTTGTGAACAATAGCTGTGATCACAAGAAAAAAGGCTGTGATCACGTGAATATGAAATCCTTGCATGTAGGCCACCATGTGGCCTACATGTGAGTTTTTAAGGTTACCCTATGACACGGCTAGTGGGCTGTGGGGGAGCCTGTGTGTCAATAGGAGCTTAATTTGGAGTGGTTGGTAATCATGTAGGCCACCATGTGGCAGTTTTAGACATATGCAGGGTCAAGAATGGACCAAGTGGCAGGCTGGAAACAATAGGAAGCCTCCTGGAGTAGGCGCCCAGTTTTTGGAGATGGAGAGCTCATTTTATAGTTTTGCGTGGAGATGGAGAGCCTCGAAGAGCTGTTTTGAGAAGTTGTGAAGCAGTGGATGCAGAGGAGACCAGATGGAAAGCTTGCTACGGATGCCTGAAGAGCAAATTGTGAGCCTGAGTTGCTGAATTTGCTAAGAGGAGGCTACGAAAGGCAAGATTGGGCCAGTATCTGCATTTCTATCATGGAGGACAGTTGGATTCTGGAGATTTCAGTGGCAGCAGATCCTGAGGAGTAGGCTAAGCTGATTTTGAAGCAGACAAGAGCCAATCAAGTGACCAAAAGGTAGGCGAGTTTTGTTTTTGGAGTTTCCTGTTGCCAGGCAAGGCAGAGAAGTAAGTCGATTTGAGAAAGGAGCAGTGCAGGATTGCTGAAATCTGTTCTAAGGAATTTGGAGTTGTTTCTGGGTGTTATCTAGCTGTATTTGCCACAGTTTGCAAGCATACAGTGTTCAGATTTTGTGTGGAGTAGAGGAGAAGCTACACGAGGAGGTTTTTGTCAGGAAGCTTGCTGGAATTTGTGATTTTCAGATCTATTTTGGGTATTTCAGTTTACTATAATTTTGTGGAAGTGTTTCCGAGGTGTTACAGGCCCGAAGCAATAAGAAAAGAGGTGAATTCTGAACTGAATAGTTGGCTGCAGCAAAACAGCAGAAGGAGTTAAATTGGAAGAGTTTTGCAGAGTTTGTTTGCAGTTACATGCAAAACAGTGGATTGTTATGAGGCTGAATTGTCTAGCCCTATTGTAGCAAAGGAGACTGAGTAGCTGCTGAGTTTTCCTGGAGGTTTAAATGCTGGAAATGATCTACATATGAGGAATGTATTTGATCTTAGAGTTGGGACCACGGATTAATTCCATAGACCTTGGAGATGAAATCAATCCAATGGTAGTGTTATCAGAGGTGCGTGGTCATATTTGCTCTGTGATTTTGCATATCAGAGATGAACAATGGATGAACTCCCAAATGTTTCCTGCTCACATGTTCTCAACTGGAGTACTTGTCTTTTTGAGACAATGTCTGACAAAGAATGTGAAGGATCTTTCCAGTAGACATCTGAGTAGTTGCTCTCAGTGTTTGTAAGGGTTTTTTTGGGGCTGTTTGTGTTGTAATAGTTTGCTGTCCGAAAATACAGTTTTGTAAATTTGAAGAAAAGCTTTGAGGATAGCCCACCTCTGATATGTATATTATCCTGGAGTTTGGTTCGGATATCGAAGAACTGTACTTTGAAGATGGTTCTATGTTTGAGGTCATTTATTCTGAGAGTGATGCATGGTACTGGTCAATCATAGTTCATATCACTGAGGGGGAGTGGGCTGATTATGAATGGGTGTTAGATGATGATGGTTCTGAGAGGATGTGATGGATGTACAACTCTGTAAAGACGAAGACTTGAATTGAAATAAAGTTGTGTACATACTCTTGGGTCTGGTGTTCTGGGTGTGTTTGTATCAGTGTGTGGAAGTGTGACACCCTATAAGGGCATATATAGCTATACCGCTTCCGTGTCATCAACGTGCTTCCATCTGTATAACTGAAGAATAGCTTAATTGTGGCACGTGCATGGAAGCATAGATTAATTCAGCCCATAAAAGCCATCGTCATCATCAGAAAGATGTACAACTAGATTTGTCCATGCTGATTGTACCTGATGCATGTTATATATCACTTTGTCTATCAAGATCATAAAGAATTTGAATGAGTCAATGTAGAATGCTAAGAAAAAGAAATATCACTTACCATAGGTTAATCCTGTCTCTCTAGTACTAGTGCATCATGACATATTTCAAACTCTAGCTCGTGGATGCAACATTATCACTGTGTCGGCCATTGTTGCAGTGTGAGTGTCTTGATAATTCACACACCAACATGGAACTCTCTGCTTGTAGTATGTATGTGCCTCATCAACTTCATGCTATGCACGGATCTAGAGGACATCGCAGAAGATGTTGATGAAGATAAGGACACATGTCCTCGCTTTATCATAGGAGCTCGTAGGCATGCTAGTAGGCATGTCCTCGCTTTATCATAGGAGCTCGTAGGCATGCTAGAGGAGGCGGTGTATCAAAGGATGAGTTGGAACCTATTTTCCATTGGAATAAAATAAAACTTAGAGAAACTATTCGTTAAAGTCAGTTATGTATGTCATTGAGTTTGTAGTAAAAGTATTCATAGCATGTTCAATTTTTTCACTCAAATGAACCTAGTAAGTAATATCTCCAGCTATAATCTATATTTAGACTCATTGCTTGCTATAACCTATGTCTATATGACATGAAATTCGTTGAAAAGTTGATGGGCGAGTGTTTTACAGCTCACAACTGTTGATACATGTTGGGCATACATCATGTTTTGGTAGGATCGGCAAGAAGGGCTTTATTGCCACTTTTGTATATTTATATTAGAATGTTTACCTTTGGTCTTATACATGTATGTAGGTGTGTATCATATGTTCTTCACATCAACCGATAACTAATGTGTTTTTTAAATAACAAGTGAAGGACTATGGTCGTGAGCCCACTCCTCAAGAGATAGAGACGGCCACCTATAAGGGTTATAGGCATCTGAAGACCCAGCTACCTCCATTAACTACTTTTGTAAGTTATCTAGATTAAATGTCATTTGACTTCTAATTCAAGTATTTAAACATCAACTAATTAAATTTTCTAAACCGTAGGAGTTTCACGGTGATGTGTGGACATGATAGAGGTAGATCGACCAAGTGCCATTGGGCACAAATCTATGTCGAGACAGAGCAGCCTATGTCGGGAGACGATGATCATGAGGACGACGAGGGTATAGATTATAGAGAATAGAGAGCTCTCTTTCTCTTTTCTCTAGATCCTTATCTTGTTTTGAGCCCCATTTTGTATTTAGAGGCATTGTACATAGTTATACGTACTATTATCCATAGATATTAGTATAAGATTAGGTAGACTATGTCGGCCTCACATTCTACCATTTGTACTCATCATATTTTACTATTTACATACATTAAATCACTTTATATACTTTGTACTCTTGTACGCTTACATATATTTATATGAGCTTTTATTTTTGTTCAACATTGTGCACAAATGTAAGTTGTTAAATTATAATTATGTGCTTACCGATTTAACATAATGGGAAATTTTCATTATTTAAGAAGCCCATGTCATCACGAATTTGGGGACTTCTTGAATAATGAAAATTTTCCATCATGCTATATATCATTGAAAAGTTCTCGATGAGTAGATTCATAACATGCCACATCATCACCAATTTGGGGACTTCTTGAATCATGAAAATTTTCCATCATGCTATATATCATTGGAAAGGTCTCGATAAGTACATTCTTCAAATGTGGAATCTCCACCAAATTTTGATTTTATTTGCAAAAATTTCACCTTGAGCCCATTTTTCTAGAGAGAGGAGGTGTGGAAATCCTTAAGGGGCAAAAATGAGAGTCCATATTTTTCCTAATGATCCCACCATAGAATAAAAAATCAGTATAAGAGACCAGAGGATATGGACACTCTTGGAAATCCTCTTTTTTATCACAAATACACATGCCAATAGGGCCATTGCTACTACAAAGAACTCCTCCTAAGATATTAATAAGGAGTGGGTAGAGGGTATTTAGAACCAAGAAAGGGAAATATCTCAACATGTTTCAGAAGATCTACTCCAGCCTAGGAACCAACAAAGGTAGAATGGTAGTTTTCATAGATTTATTTAGATCTCGTCGCTATTATAAAAGTGATGAGACTAATGCCACAATTCCAATCCACCACAATGGATATCAAGCAATCGTGATTCTAGTGGGACTGAGCATTATGGGAAAAATTAGAAAACGTACATTCAAATGAACAGATCTAATTGAATGATGAAACATGAATAAGACCCATTGGAGTTTTGCAAAACCTTCGATGGAAGCCTTTAAGTTCCATTACAATCATACATTTGTGGTAATAGACTTCTCGTGCCAACTGGACTCATATAATGCCATTTTAGGTTGACCTTTTAAGGGGGAAGCCACATGATTGGGCATTAGATCACATTTATCTATGAAAAGATACCCAAGTTTTAAAGGTAGACCTACAAACGTGGAAAGTGCACCCAATGGATAGTAACTTATTTGGAAATAAATCTAACAGGATAGATTGAACCATGTCAATGCGGGTGTGTACATGAACTAGAGACTGATTTATTTGAAATAGGATAGGACAAATGTAATCCTCACTCCTTTTCAAACACTTCAATGAGATTTGGATGCATGTGTTGCATTGATAGGATGCCAACAAGAAGAAAAATATATCCAGAAATGAATGTAAAGGACCTGAGTCCTTCAACCTCAATATTTATACGAAGTGTTAAAAATTTTGGTTATGATTCTGTAAGTGTGTCAGTGAGCACAAATATTTTAGATAAAGTGTAGCTGAAAGTTTTATGTCTCAAGAAATGATTGAAGAAAAATCACCATAAAGGTGGGTGCAATGGCACTCTATGCAAAACAACCAATCACTATAAAGGTGGGAGCAATGGCACTCTATGCAAAATAGCCAATCGAGGTTGAGTGGTTAAGATATGTCAAAGCGACTAGAATTATTTATTATATGGGTAGAACAATTGAACAAGGTAGTGGCAAATCATAAGAAACAAATAATATCCAAACCTAAGGAGAAGCTAGAGACTCGATTCATTAAGTTTGAAATATGGAAAAGAAATAAAGCCTTTGCCTAAACCCCAAACACTAAACCAAGAGGATCATGACTCAAAAAGAATAAGATGATGAAAAAAACAAGATAGATATAAGATAATTTCTTGATCATTTCCGATCATATACTATCAACAAGAGAGAACTGTAGATTGTCTCACGCTCCAAAGAGAGATAAGAAGTATCTTATGATGGGCCTATTGAGATCAAGGAAATCAATGTAGCAAAACGACCTAGTGAGGATCCCAAACCAATTTTTTCATTGCTAATGACTTGATCTTGGATGAAAAAAAGAGTTGGCTAATCTCCTTAAAAAATTGAAGGATTTCTTTGCTTGGAAATATACAGATATGAAGAGAATTCCACTCGAAATGGCGCAACATACCATCTCTATCATAAATGGGTCATGAGATGAAATAAGCCAAGCCTAGATATGCTGACTCATTCTCAGTTTCAATTGCTTTATAACAAAGTATTATACTGATATATGAAATAGAAGGATAGAGTAAGCTATTAAAAAGTACTATGGACCCCTAACCCAAGATATGCTAGCCCAAGTACGTAGGAAAAGGCTAGAGAAACAAGAAAAAGAGAAAGTCAAAAAACATGCTTAAGACAAAGCTAAAGTCTATGAGGCCAAGGACAAATAATGGTTTCAAAATAGAACATTACATGTAAACATGGATGTTGGCACTAACTTTTTGGTAGATGAGGACTTGTAAACCAAACAAACTAGGCTGAGGGGGGTCAAGATCCCTACCTCTAGTAACCAATCTTCTAGTATTGCCTTTGATTGATATTGCGGCTCTCATATAGAACATGGGAGATATTAGTGAACGAGACCTTGAACCCATAAATGCTTGCACATGTGAAGTGTAAACCCATGTATGGTAAAGTTTAAACTAGTTTTTTAAAGTTAATATTTACATTAGAAATAATCTCGTAAAGATTTATGTTATGCCTACATGACTATCGGAAGAATAGGTGTTGTTGGACCATGGGGACTCAGATTAATGCAACCAATACACCATCGAATAGGAGATTATATTTTTCCACAAACAGACAAAAAATAGAGCTTTTTCAACACATGAGAGTGATGTACTCATTCAATTCTTCCTCCCTTGGAGGAGAGAGAGAGAGAGAGAGAGAGAGAGAGAGAGAGAGAGAGAGAGAGAGAGAGAGAGAGATGTGTATTTTTATTCAAATATTACCAAGCTAAATGGCGCGCCAAAAGCGATTCCTTGAGCTATTTCTTGCAATCTGATTGCTACATGCATATAAACCACCTCACATACTCTAATTTACTAATATAAAACTCATGCATAGTGAGAATATTCACCTATACACTATGAATATTAATACAAAATATTTCTAACATCTCAAGAAAAGGTTCATGGTTATATAAGGTAAGAAAGATGTTAGATGTTGGAAATATTTTGGGTTGATAAATCATAGTGTATAAGTGAATAATCTCAAAATATTTCTATTGCAAGATTTGTTTTCCATTGTACTCTTTGTGAGGTCAACCATACTCTGAGCAACTTTTTCCAAGAAAACCAAAAAATCGAGTGGGGCATGGCAAAAGACCTCCTATTGAGAAGCATATCGATCACATTGCATAAGCGATTGTCATTGTCTTAAAATTGGTGTAACCGGGTGTTTGCGTGCTTGTGTGTGTCTCTCTCATGGGTTTGAGCACATTGGTTGCACTTCAGTGCATATCTTCTGGTACATTGACACCAAACCAAATAAATATTGATGTGAGGTTGAGCAAGGGAGAGCCATAGGTATTAAGTGTAGTGCAAATATTTCCTAATCATTTGGCCTTCACAACACAAAATTGAGCTACATGGCCTCGTAAGATCATACATTGAAACTAAAAGACTGGGTGTAAAAAACCTAGGAAGATAATATCCAGAAGCTCAACCATAGCAAGCCTATGTTTTATCACACTCATCATCAATAAACAAATGGTGGTGATGCTCCTCATGGTCCACCTCAAATTGTGGATCATTGAATGACCTTCATTTATGTGTCCTCAATAAATTCCCATGAAGTTATGGCAATGAAACATTTAATTTAGGTAGGTCTAGCTATATTTAGGGGAATTACTATTGCCGTATTTAATTTGGTGGTCTAGCCATTTTTAAGGGTATAACTATTGCCTATAAAGCTAAGGATTTGAATTATCCATGTTTGCTTGTGGATTATAAATTAGAAAATTCATAAAATCAAGTTTAATACAATAATTAGGGATTGAGGATTGGGCCTAAGGAATGTGCTCTCGGCCAATAGTGTTTTTCCTCCCTTAACTTCTCTCTTCACAGCCTTAAATTATTGACCCATTGATGGCTATCATTCATCATCACTGCATGTAATTATTAATGTGTGATAAAATCATGAAAGACCCATGGTTTATGTAATTAGTTGTGATACGCTTCTAGTCTCTTCGTTGGGTTGTGGTGAAAGAGAAATTATGGTAGGCTTGTCTTGATACTCCCTGCCAAATCTTTTTGTATATATGAGATGCACCTGTGAGAGATCTGCAATGTGCACTAAGAGGTTGCTACTATGAGAGGATTGCTACCCTATTGTGGGATTCATGTGTGGCACAGCCTTGCTTTGGGAGGGCAGCCGTGAATAGACAATGACATTGAGAGGTTGTTGTGCATTCAAGAAGCACCCCTGAGAGGATTGTGGAATTTGTGGGTGGCGCTTTGTGAGGGAAGCCATTAGAGACAATGGCACGTTGGCTTGCAAATGAGAGGCAGTAACCCTTTATGCAAATCCCTAATCATCATCACTATATATTCTCCATTGGCCCCCTCAATGTTGAAAATCGATAGCCTTTGCCCTTCTCCTGCTGTGATGCATCTATTTTACACTTCCCCCTCCCTCGTTCTTGTTTTTTCTGCAAATAAGAAGATGGTGATCTGGCTTCTCAATCCAAACACAGAGACTCTCAACAAGCCCTGTGTTGTAGGATAAGGCTCTTCTGTAGGCCCTGCGGCGGAGAGGTATTCAAAGAGGGGTTTCAAAAAAAAAGTTTGGCCTGAGAAGGCCCTGCCGGCGTGGCCTCCTCAGGCCATACTCTTTTTTTTGAAACCCCTCTTTGAATACCTCTCCGTAGGGCCTACAGAAGAGCATGCAAAATATGGCCTTTCATTTTTAAAAAAATGGCTTGAGGAGGCCGTGCCATATATTTTTTTTGTGTTTTGTAGAACATGCAAAACATGGCCTTTCACAAAAATAGAAAATGGCTTGAGGAGGCCGTGCCGCTGCGGCCTCCTGAATGGCGCAGCCTCCTCATGTCAAATTTTTTTGGTCTTTTGTAGAGCATGCCTTTTATTTAAAAAAATGGCTTGAGGAGGCCGTACTGTCACTTGGACTCCACAAGACGTATTTTTTTTGTATTTTAATCTAGCATCTCTTGACCAAGGTCCATAGCCCTAGACCCCTCGAAGCACAAAGTCCATCACAAGATCAAACATAACCTCATCACCACATCACAACACACATCCTCAAAGTATGGTAGACCTCCTCTTTGTCTCCATGAAGTTTAGGCTCTTCATACATAGGAGTTCCTGCACACTGGTGAATGCATTACTTGAGCAACCATATGAGGCATTGGAGTTCTTGCTTGCCGATACTAGATGTAGAAATGTTCTTCCAAGTGCCCAATCCTTCCACATGCACTACAAATTCTTTTTGGTTTATTTTTGAAATGACAATTAAGATGTAAGCAAGCTTGCCATAATGATTACATCTTGGAAGTTGAGATGTTGATTGATTTTCCCTTTGAAATCTTCCACCCTTTGTATACAGTGCTTGCCCACTTGAATGTGTTTTGAATGGTTCTTTATCCTTGAATTTTAATTCTTGTTCAAGTAGAGATGATTCTACATCTTGAATTTTAGTGCTGGGCACATTTTTAAGTGTAGCAACAAGTGATTCATAAGGTTCTTTGTTAACACTTTTAACAATACGAAAATAGATTCATCTTCCTCAATGACTTTATTTAATGCACTAAGCTGCTGCTTGATACCTTTGAATTTATTGATGTGTCGTGCCATGGTCTCGGTCTCCTTCTTGTTGAGCTTGTAAAAATGCATGAGAAGGTTCATCTTTGAGCTCTTTGAGTCGGTGCCAAAAATCTTGTTGCATTCCTGCCATGCTAACTTGGCATCCTTGAAGCTAACAATGTGACTAATCACATCATCATTAAGATTTTGAGTGATAAGGCCCAATTCTTTGTTGTTTTGAAGTGGCTCAACCTTCACTTGTTCATCCTCAATTAGGTGCGAAAGTCCCTTATGCATAACCATTAGGACATTTTGGAGGTCATTCGTAGGGCCTTGTAAGAAAATGGTCGATTCTTATTTTCTCTCTCTAGAAAAAATCTTGAAATATTAAAATAAAGAGAATGTCATAAAAGTGTAGTCTCTAGAGGTAAATTTTCTCCCAGGCGGCTATTTCTTAAAGTTTGTTGGAGCTTTCTTTGAAATGATACATTCGAAATTGCAAGAATAAGGTTAGTTCAGGAGGATATTATTGCACGGAAGACAGTTTGGAAGGAATTAGAACCTTTATCTCCAATTTCAAAAGACAAATACAAGCCTTCTCTCACCATAGCCAGTTCTATTCTTTCACTTTGCATCATATAGTATACTTACTCATTCGTAGAACACTCCAATGGAGAACAACAATGTACACACTCATTCTATTGAAGAGTTCAATCATGAAAGCATTAAGAGAAAGTACCATCTGCACATTGATCTAGATAGTGTGTATGCGCCCATTCAAAAACGTAGAAGTGGACAACTATTGCTCTCATCAGATGTTAAAGATCATATGAGGTTGTCAGGGAAGCAACACATAGACCTTTGGTGTGATGGCAAGAAAGTCAAATCAATAAACTAAGAAGTGACCTCCCCAAATATAGAGAAAAAGACACAATCATTGGACGGCGCATACAGAAAAGAAAGCTTAAAAACGTCGAGAACTTGAGGCTTGGTTCTGGAGGCCTGAAGAAGAGAATCCAAGCCATAAGGTAAGATTTCACTGAATGCATTCCCATTCACATGTCTTTTGTGTTAGAAATGAATATTATTTTATTTGCTGGGCTTCTTTGGGATTTACATGTTCTCTACGTTAGTAATGAGTAGTGCTGTATTTGTAGGGTTGTCATACATCCTGACAAAGAGAATATTAATCCCAATCTCAGTCTAGCAAAGCAAATAAAACCATTTGTGACATCAAGAATGGTAAGAGAAATGATAAAAGAGAAGAAGTTCAAGGTGGTTCAATGAGATATAGTGGATGAATTTGTAACCAACAATACAGTTTTGGCTGCAGATATTCAATACGCCATGGATTCAAGTGGAGTCAGTTGTAAGGGTTATAGTGCCATCCAGAAGTCAGTGTCATCCCTCCTTGAGGCCAAAGGAATTAAAGCAAAGCTACTTCCAACACCTACAAAAGTTTGGAGACATAGGGAGGAGTTAAACACAGAACAGCTTCACTATGTTGGTCACTCATACCACATTTTAGGAGACTTTAAGGGAGATGGTGGCAGCATATTCTACAATGAACAAAACAATATATTCATGGACTTGGAGCTCTTGCAAAAGAGAATGGTGGAGTTCTATAATATTACATTTGAGGAGGTAGGAGGTGTACTTCAGTTTGTCATCAAGCTTGACGAGTGCGATATTATCAATGAGAAAAAGACAAAAGGATCACAATAACACTTATGAATAGGGCTCTTTGTAGTTGCAGTAGGGATGATCCAAAGTATTTTAGTGTGCAGTCCGAGACGAACATCTGGTGATTAGGTTCATTTGAGGTCAAGAAAGAGGACAATGAATCCTAGTTTTGGGTATTTCATCAGACACATATCCCCAATCTCATCAAAGTACAGATGAATACAAACAAGATGCTCCATGTAGAGAAAAGGGGGAAATTTCAAGTCCAATGGCATCTTGCGGGTGATTTCAAGACTCTCAAGTGCTTATTTAATTGCAAGAAAGGGGCCAATGCAAAGTCCCCATGCCTTTACTGCATGGACTCCGCAAAGGGTGATGAACTCTAAGTGGTGGAGACGACCACCGAACAGACAAAATTTGGATGAGAACTTTACTCTTGTTTCCTAGCCATCGATACTAACTTGCATTGTATGTTTTCTTATGCAGCATATTCTCTACAACCACCTGCCATACTTTATCAACAAGTACGGAGATCCTAGCATTTGGAACACACAAGGACTCGAGAAATCACATTATATGGCCCGAAATGCATATTTCAGGCACACACAACATGGTGGTGGAAAAAGTAAGGCAAACAACCTACAAGAAGTGTTCCAATGGTTCTATAGAAGGATACTGCAACAACTACATAAAAAAGAAACCTTGAGGTCATCCAAACTGATGCAAACACTTAGACATATGGAAAGGAAGAGATTGAAGCAATCCGAAGCATTTAAAAACTCAGATGCCATAGAAGCACAAAACAAATGGAGAGAACAAAAGATTTTTATTAATCATCGTTGGACAGATAGATGTAACACATAAGTCTTTTACAATGTATCTTTCCATTCTAATGAGTTTGGCAATTCCATTGAATCCGGCTTTCGTTTATACCTTCATTTGGCACAAATCCATCCTCTTTGAATTTCTGTGCTTTGCCCAAACAAATAATGAGACACTCTTAGAGTCTTTACTATTATAATTTTCCTCCAATGCTAAGTCATTTGCATCATCTTCCGAGACAAAACCACTACCCTCTTCTAGAAAATTGGCAATGGCAGATAAAGCAAAATCTTCCCTCAGGCGCTGAAAATATTCTGAATGTCAGTGACGATCAGTACATAATGATTGTTATCAATAACAAATTCTAGCAGCACTGGCAATACTAGACCACACTGCTCCACTTTGAAGAGATCTACATCCAGTGGTCTCTTTATTGTTGACGTCTTTAGAGCAACAATAACCATCCACTTCGAATCCTCTAACTCAATATCTTCCTCAAGTTCTTCCTCCTGAGAGGGTAATCTATCTTTTGGGGGAATTTCATCTTGGATAGTACCTTCATACAGTAGTTCTTCACCCATTTCAGGAAGGTCTTTATAGAGGCACTGCAGGTAGCAGAGGAATCCAAATGGCTCATATAACAGCCTATAACAACTTAAGTGCAAGGTACACCAAGAAGGCTTGTAGGAAGATGGTAGTTCCTGGTACTTCTTGTATAGAAAACTGTTTTCCTTCCTGCTTAGTGCATAATCCAACAAGTTCACGCAAGCCTAATTGTTTAGCAGAAGGCTTCCTTTGGATACTAATTTTTCAAAATCGTCCTTGTGTTTCGACAGATACTGTGCGCGCTGATGCAAAATGGACTCCACTTGCAAAGGCTTATTAAACATCTCTACAATAATGTGAAACTCTTCAGTAGCTCCCCTGTTACAGACAAAATCGAAGAGTTTCTCATCAATTAGAGCTAGATCATTGCTGTCAAAAAATTCTTCCTTCTCTTCCTTCACATCAGTGCTAAGACGTTGCTCCTTCTTCTTTTGCTTCTTCCTCTTCGGCATCTCTTCCTTAGCTTCCGT